>NC_048229.1:29801368-29819269 GCF_002007445.2 Ailuropoda melanoleuca | reverse complement strand
GGGCCCGCTGTGGTACAGGCTCTTCTCACGGCCCCCTACACGCGTGTCGGGGGGAGGGTCCATCAAAGGATGCGGGGGAAGAGGAGGGGAGGGGGCCACCCGAACTGGGGTTGAAGGGCCCCCCTCTGGGGGATGGGGTGAGGCGGCCAGAGGAGGAGGGGGCTGGAGGTGTGCTGTAGGGGGGCTCCGGTGGGGACGTGGTGGGCGGCGGGGGGATGTCCTCCGAGCCAGGCACAGACAGGCTGCGACTGAACTTCATGGCTGGGGGGGCTAGGTAGGGTCTTTCATCTTCTGCAGCCCCTGGGGAAGACACAGTGGATCCAGGAGTGGGGGGAGGGGGTCTCCCTCCTCCCCTATCCCATAGTACTACAATATTAATGAAACAACAACAACAACAACAACACGACGCCACTGAGTATATGCTAAGACCCTCACACGAATCAGTCTAGAGCTCCCCAGCTGTGGTAAATCGACTTGGTGACACAGGCTGTGCGTTGCACATCAGCAACCGGCAGAGGGAGCAAGGGGAGGTGGGGCGACATTCAGCTGAACTTCCCCCCCCATGCCAGGAGGGGGCGCCGTTTTCTAATGCCCACAAAGACACAGCCTATGCTAGTGGTGGCTTGGGGTGAGCAAAAGTCCCTGGAGCCAGGGAGAGATGCCATGTTTCGGTGTATAGTTATAGATTTCTTTTCATGTATACGCAGAAATAAAATGTAATTAGCACATCAAACCTGTGCTTTCACAGACGGAACTGCTTAGGGTGAGGCTAAAGTTTACGAGAGAGCGCTGATTTATAGGGAAGCAATATTGGGTGGCTTTACAGGTAGTTGAGATGAAGGAAATGAGGAGATACAGGCAGACGGCACAGACGCAAGACTCACACTGGCAGACTGTGGACGCTGGAAGTGGGAGAAAAGCTAGACCCAATCAGCAAAAGGACTCGGAGTGGATTGGAAAGAGTGAAGTCTCTTGCCTAATTATCACTGTCAGGGCTCAGTCTTTGACCCTATTCTCCACTCTGACTACTCTCTCCCCCTTGGCACTCTTAAGCGACATGCTGCTTCATTCACTGTCTCCCTGCTGAAGACGCCCACATCTGTCCTGGGGCTCAGTCCTCTCCCCTGAGCTCCAGACTCCTATATCCAAATGCCATATCCACTTACTCGGATGTCTCACCGGCATCTGAAACTCTGCAGGCCCCCAGGTGTACTCCTGATCTCCTCCCACCCCACAGTCTCCCCCATCTGAGCACAAGCGGCTCAATCCTACCTCAGGACCTTTGTCTTGGCTGTTCTCACTACCTGGAATACCTTATGGCCATATATCCATATGGCTCTCCCTCTTCATTTTCACGTTTTAGCTCAAATCTGCCTCCCAGCACCCCTGATCTCTCTTATTCTACTCTGCTTTTTCCCCCCACAGAACTTACCACTGTCAACCTTCTATATAATTGTCTTGTTTCTTATCCTTATAATCTGTTGTCTGTCTTCCCCTGCTAGAAGGCAAGCTCCATGAGGACAGGGCCCTTCCCTCTGTTTTGTTCACTGACATATCCCCAGCAGTCTAGGACTTATGGTGGGTGCTCAGTAAACATTTGTAGCATGCATGCATGCATCAATGAAGTCAGGTATAAGAGAGAAGAAACTAGGTGGTGGGGGCTTCGACTCACTCCATCCAGGCAGGAACAATAACATGCCCATTTTCTAGATGCAGAACCCAAGGCCCAGAGAGCCAGAATTCAAGCCAGTTTTGCCCAACAACAAAGCCTGAGCTCTTTGCCCGGCTGGATGGAACTGCGGTCATATACGGAAGTAGAAAAGAACATTTCAAAGCCCCTTCTCTCCTCCTGTAAACTGTCACCCTCCCAGCCTGCCCCTCACCTGCTGGCATCCATTATACCCACCCTTCCAGGTGACATACCAATAGATTTTTGCCGGAGCATAAGCCCAGGTCCCGGAGGCAGGTAAGAAGGACGTTCATAACTTGGCTGCGAGCGGTGGTGCGGATCGAAGCTTGACTTTGGGGCAGCAGTCAGAGAAAAAAGACAACAGAGAAAGATCAGTCTGGGCGTGAAGATTCATGACTTTACCACACAGCCAGCCCCCAAGCCTTCTCTAAGCCTCTGCAGGAAGGGTGAGAGGCCTGGAGGAGGCAAAAGGGAACTCTGGGGGAGGGAAATGTGTCTGAGTTTGGGCAGTGGGGAGAAAGAAAGAAAAGAAAGCAGATTCTCAGGCAGCCCTGTTTGCTCTGCTTCCCATACCCATCACTAACCTGGGTCTTTTCTCTGTTCTGTCAACCCCCCAGGTCCAAGTCACCAGCATGGCTTGGCCCGCTGGCTGCCCTAGCCTCTTCCCCTATCTCCCTGCTGCCCCCCTGTCCCGCCACCCCTTTCCAGTCTGCTTGCCACATAAGAGTCAGAGGGATCTTTCAGAAAGAAATCCAGGTCTTGCGATTGCCCTGCTTACAATCCTACCAGAGCATCTCACATCACCAGTTAGGAGGGGATCGGAATGCCCAACTCTGGTGTCGAGTTGTGGTCTGTGGTAGACACTGCACACCCAGATCCCCTCAGCTGGGACGCCGTGACCATCCCCAGCTGCCAAGAGTGTCACCTGCCTGGGCTCTCGGCTGCCCCTGGCTCTAAAGAATCCCCCTCCTCCAAAGGAGCTCATGGGCCCAAGTAGTTCTGTCCCGTACTTCTGGGAGCAGCCTGAAGCCAAGGACTGACTGACACGGAGATCCAAGGCAGGATTAACTCCGTGGTGCAATTCGAACTCTCCCAGGGATCAAGGCTGCAAGAGACTCCAGCGGGGACCATGTTTGCTGACCTCCCGCAGCCCACCCTGCCCCCCTCACTCCCTTATAATTCTCCCCTTAGGATACTGTTGGTGCAGGAATCCCATCTCAGGCTCTGGCTATAGGAAACCCAGGCGCCCAGTACAATCGAGCCCCGTGTACATCTCCTACCTCCTCACTCTGGTCCCACTGTGTCCACCAGTCCTGCTCCTCCAATGCCCCAAGGTCCGACCCTGCTTTAGAACACTTGCAAGTCCTGCATTTGCTCTCTGCAACATTTTCACCTCCTCGTCACACATTCCTTTCCGTCTTTCCATCCTCCACTCAAATGCCCCTGCCAGTCACTGTCTACTGTACTTCCCTGTCCTGTTTTCCTTAGGGCACACATCTCCCTCTGAGATGACTTGTTTACTGGCTTACTTCCTGACTCCCTGCCTAGAATGCCGGCTCCCTGAAGGCAATACAGGTGTAGGATTTATGGCCCATGACATCTGCAGGGAAAATATTTTCCTTTCCTTTAACATCAGAGGGGGGAAAATGAATAGAATCCAGCTTGGATGATAATATTCATCTTTGCACCAATACAGCCATAAAAGACAGATTTTTAAACTTTTTTTTTTTGAGGGAGGGGCTTATAAAGACGAAAGTGCCAAAAGCCCATGGAATCCTAACAGCCTGTCTGACGGTAGCAATGCTGTTGGTCTCTTGCACTGCTGGGACCCCAGTCCTCAACCAGGACCTGATGTTCCACAAGCTTGTGTCAAATGAAGTGTAACTAAAGGAGAATGAGCCAACATCAGGCACTGACTCCCCTGCTTCTGCCAGGTGACCTTGTATGTCACTCTTCTCTGTCTTTGAGGCCAGAACTGCAGAGAAAGGAAACCCTATTCGGATGAAGTCCCCACCTTACTGCCCTCACCTCCCATCACGCTCCCTGCTCCCTCCGGCCCCCTTGCTCTAAGTACTCCCCTGCTCTCTTGATTTCCTGTGCTGTTTCTCACCTCAGGGGCTCCGGATTCGCTGTTCCCTCTGCCTGAACATCCTTTCCCTCTGCTCTGCTCGGGAAGACTTGTCATCCTAGCCCCCACTCTGGCCTGGCCTCTCCCTTCCTCTAAACCTACACTGCCCAATACAATAGCCCCTACCCTTTCGGATGTCAATTTCAACGAATTAAAATACATTAATGAAAAATTCCTCCCCGTGTTTGCTGGTCACATTTCAAGGGTTCAGTCACCACACATGGCTAGTGGCTGCCCTATGGGGTAGCATGGACATAAAGCAGTTCCTTCAACACAGGAACTCTACCGGACAAGACGGTGCTGCTTTAGACTGTCACAGGATGCGCCTCTCCTAACCTCTCCCTGCACTCACCTCCCTGGATTGAAACTGTCTCATTCGTTCATTCATTCCACAGATATTTACTGGGCATCCGCTCCATGCCAGAGACTGTTCCAGACGCTGCAGATGCAGCCGTCAACAAAACAGACAAAAGCCCCTGCCTACTTGGAGGGTAGACAAAATAAATTAGCAACACAACGGGGTCGGGTGGAGGGAAGAGAGGGAGGAGAGGAGGACTATAATTTAAAATAGGGCCGTCAAGGAAGGCCCTTCTGTGAAGATATAATTTGAGCAATCTCCCAAAAAAGGGAGCCATGCATACATCTGGGGGCACAGTATGGAACAGGAAGCGTAAACGTCCTGAGGCGGGAGTGAGTCTGGTGTGGTTAAGGAACAGTCAGGAGGCTGATGTGTCTTGAGGGGGTGAGCAGGGCACTGAGGGGTGGGAGATGAGGTCAGACAGGCGGTAGAAAGGTGATAACAGGTGGAATCTGTTAGTTTCAGATGTCTCCTCCCTGGAGAGGCTTCCGTCTGTTACTCTGTATCATAACTCCTTCCACTTAACCCAGTGTAGAGTTATTATAATTATTTGCTTCCTTGTTCACTGTCTGTCTCCCTGGGCATGGAGCCTACCCAGTTCCCATTCTACTCTCCTTCCTTGGTAAGAAAACCCCAATCCCGTTTGGCACCTATTGGGACTACATTTCCCAGGCTCCCTTGCAGCTGCATGTGGCCACGGAACTAAGGTCAGCTGGGATGCATACGTGGCGTGGAAGGGTTGTGTGTTACTCTGGGAAAGTCTCCTCAGAGGTAACCCAAGAAGCAGCAATGTGCCCTCCTTTGCCTTTCTGCCTTTCCACTCTTCCTTGTTCCTGCTACCTGGAATGCTGGAAGCTAGAGCTCCAGCCATCTTGGACTGTGAAGTGACCTTACGGTTGGAAAGAAGGCTTAGGATGGTGGAGCAGAAAGTGAGAAGGATCCTGGGTCTTCAGGACCATGGCGGCTGCCATACCTGCCTGGGAATCCCTACTCCAGACTTCGTTAACATGACACAGATAGAAGACTCTTCTGGTTCAAGCCACTGTTATTTGGAGGTTTCTCTTACATAGGGCAGAACCCAATTCTGCAAAATCCAACCCCCGCCCCCAAATGTAAATTCTCTAATGGGATTGGCTTGGACTGGTTCACTCCTCCATCCCCAGAGCCAACCAGCAGGTCCAGCGCATAATTAGGTGCTCAGTAAACATGTGCAGAATGAAGGACACCCTGACAAGATGGGGGGAACACCCAGTCCGAAAGGATGCGGGGACCCCTGAAGGCAGAAACAGGCTGGAGAGGACACTGAATACCGAGTCCAGGAGGGCGAGCAAAAGGGAATAATGGGGCGGTGGGAAGGAAGGTGAGGGAAGCATCTGATAGAGGCATGGGAGTGGGCATGGGTGGGGGGCAGAGTGATGGGAGAGGGGGGCAGAGTGATGGGGGAGGGTTCGAATGACAGGGGAGGGATCGAGGGGCAGGGGAGGGGTGCCTCTGACTGAAGAGAGTGCAGAGCGAAGGGAGAGGCATCAGATTGGCACACTGGCAGAAAACACTTCTAAGTGGAAGAGGAGGGATTAAATGATGGGTTGACTTGACATAAAAGGGGTCAGAGTGGCAGAGGAGACGTCAGACTGATGGAGAAGCCATACAAGCGTCTGAAGAGGCGTTGGACTGCCTGCCTGAGGGGCACACTGACTCAAGGTGGGACAGGCTGACCTCCATCCAGGAGCGGGGAGCGTCCTCTCCCGCGCAGAGGGGGCAGCCAATCAGAGTGCCCGGGTGCGCGTGACGTCACCGGCTGTGGGCACACTCCTCCCCAGCGAGTCAGCCAGAGGTCCAGCCCTCCTCCCGTGCCACCTCGTGGGCCTGTTGTGGGTCTGATGCCTCAAGGGCGGAGTGTGTGCCCTGGTGCTGTGCACAGGCTGGAGGCTGAAAATGGACTAAGAAATGCGCGCCAGGGAGTCAGCCCCTGAAAGGGGTGAGGGGGAGAGAGCAAAGGGGGAGACAGATGGAGAGGCAAAGATAAATAAAGACAGAGAGATGAGGAGAAAAAGACAGAGATGGGGGTGCAGAGGGGGGAGACAGGAGGGGAGATGAGACAGCGACGGGAAGAAAGACGGCCCCAACAAAGCAGGAAAAGAGGCAGTCTTGTGAGGCCCTGGAATGAAGCGGGGGGGGGGGTACACGGACGACAGAGCTGCTCCAGGAGGGTCAGGCATGCAACCAAGAGGGAAAGAGATAGACAATACGATCAAGAAGGTATTGTCAAAATAATCAGAGGGAAAAACTGAGTCCAGAGAAAGGTTGAGACTGGCACCCAGACAGAGATGGGCAGAAGGGAGGACAGTGCAGGAGTGGGGGGGAGGTAAGGTACCCTTGGGGGTCAATGACTAGGTGACAGAGACAGTAGCTAAGGGAGCCAAAGCCACACAGAGGCGAGGACAGATGGATGGACAGCAGAACCCTAGGAGGAGACAGCCCAAGAGGCATCTTGTCCTACAGTGAATCTGTCCGGGGTCTGCACCCCCTCTGTCGGCATGGGCAGGCCCCTCAGTACCGCACCCCCTCGCTAGGTTTTGTGCAGTGGGGTGTCTTTCAGGGAGGTTGGAATCTCCCAATTCTTAAGTTTCCAAGCAGTGGCATCTTGTACAATAGGTTTCTCTGATTCACTGTTGCTCAGGCTTGACAAGAGGCCTCAGGGGCAATACTGGGCCCCCACACTGCCTCCTTACCCCCTCTGGCCTAGTGCACAGGGCTCCAAGTGAGACAGTGAGGAGGGGAGAGAAGCTGAAGCAGATGGGAGATGAGAAACAGAAGAGAACAAGACCACACAGAGAGACACAGAAGCAGCAGGAAGGGGCCCCTCTGTTGACTTAGTGTGTGAAAAGTCAGGACGGCTGGTGGGAAGGTAGGGACAGAGATGGGGGTGAAGAGAGCCCCCAGTACAAGAGGCGGGGCTTTGGGAAGGCCCAGGGCCAGACCCTGGGAGAATAAAAAGGGAGACCCAAAGGGAAAATGACTACTGGCCTCTACGGCCCGGAGGGAAGGGAGATGCCATTCGAGAACTCGGGTAAATGCCTACAAGTCCCATTTCTATGAGGGAGGGGCACGTGGGCAGCTGGTGTTATTATTGGCCCGTGTCTGCGCCCACCTAGGGGTGTCTTTGGACCTCAGATGGTGAATTCTGTGAGGGCTTGGATCCTGTCCGTCCTGTTACCACGGTTCACACAGGGAGGGGCTGGTATGCTGGCTGCCATTTGCTGAATAAATGAAAACAGGATTTGCCCTATCTACTCATGGGGACTCTGCACGCGATAAGCTGTTGGAGGGTCTCTGGGGCACATGCAAGCCTCACTGGCAAGTCATTGTGGGGTCTCCAGTTTGTTTTATGGCCTAAGAGGGCTCACCATCTGTTGAGAACGTGCTATGCTAGGAGCTGGTCTTGTTTAATCCTCATAAGGACCAGCAAGATGGGCTTTAGCCCCATTGTACACAGAGCAGGAAACTGAGACGCAGAGAAATTAGGTAGCATGGAGCAAATAACTCAGGAAGTCAGAGGAAGTCAGAATTTGGAGGCAGGTCTGCCTGGCTTGACTGCCCATGCACTTCTGAGTCAACACTGACCTTCGGAGGAGGTGGGCACAGAAGATGATCCCAACAGCCTCAGAGATTTCAGATTCCTCGAGAAATTCAGGACAGGTGAGACGTGAAGGGCTGCTGAAAGCAGGGCCCTCTGCCAAACCCTGAGAAGTGGCCAAGGACCCTCCACATTGAAATCTGAAAGCAGTTCTCTGAGTCCAAGTACAAAATTTGCCACCTTCCTTTGGTTCTTGTCAAAGTACGAGGCATTCTAAAGTAGGTAGTCTAACCCTTAGCAGGTCTATGGACAGACTTCAAGGGGGCCGTGCACTTGGACTAGAAAAAAAAAAGTATCTGTATTGTCATTATCTTCCAATGAAAACACACCATTTCCTCGATTGAGGATGTAGGCAGCAAACCGAGACGGCCTTAGCAAGGCCTGTGCCTATAACATCAAAAGAAGTCACAGATATTTCCAAAGCCCTGCACAGCGGTTGCAGATCCCTTGAAATAGTGTTTATGTGCCTCATGACTAGTAAAGAGTAGTTAAGAGCCATCACGAAGTCTTGCTGGCTAACGTGTTGACAAAAAAGCACTGATATTACTATAGCACAAATTTTATTTTTACTTTGTGTGTGTTTAACTGAGCTCTAGGCCCAACACGGGGCTCGAACTCATGACCCCAAGATCAAGAGTCACATGCTCCACCAACTGAGCCAGCCAGGTGCCCCACGAATTTTGCTTTTAAAAAACATTTTGATTGCTGTATTATCAGTGTAATTGGCTTCTTTTGTTTTCCTAGGTAATTTATTTTATGCTTATAAACATTATTTGGAGGGCTATGCCAGCCTGCCAAGGGGGTCCATGGTCCCTCAGAAGCCAAAGAATCCAGTTTTAGAGTTAATAGCCTATTGGCCACTGGGTGGTGGGTGTGTCCTGTGGGAAGAAGGGTTCAGAGGGCAGGGTCAGAGGGCAGGGCTTGAGCAGAGAAGAAGCAAGGGCTAAGAGAGAAGTAGGGTGCTGTGTGACCTCTGGAGGAGAGACTGGAGGGTGGGAGGAGCCTGGTGGTGGCTGTGTTCCCATGAAGGGGCACAGCCCAATGACAGGCCAGCTAGGGAGAGACCAACAGGCCCACCAAAAGAGCCAGGGCCGTGGATCCAACTGCCTGACTTGCCTGGATTGAAATACTGCCTCCCTCTCTGAGCCTCAGTTTCCCCTCTGTAAATGGTCTAACAACCATGTAGACCTCAGAGGATGATCCAAGGAATGAATGAGAAAATCCATATAAAATGTAGTGTCCAAAATAGGACACCACCCATTACAGGTCAGCCTCCATCCTAGGGAAGAGCAGGCAGAGTGGAGACAGCAATAATAAATAATAGTTTAGTAACTCCCACTTGTTGAGCGCCTATTCTCATGTGCGGGGCCGATGCCAGGGATCACCAGCCATGACATCATTCTGCCTTCCCTGAGACTTTTGAGGTGGGACGGAGATGGACAAGAGGTGGGAGCAGGGAATGAGGAAAAAAGGGTTAAGACTTAGGAGAAGAATAAGGAAGAGGATGGGCAGAGAGGAAAGGAGGCCCCAGAGTGGGAAGAAAGGAGGGGGGACAGGAAGTGTGGTGCCCCTCAGGGCCGATATTCAACACAGCGGGGTCAGGAAGGGTTTGTAAGGAGAAGCACAGAGGTTCCAGGATGGTCTGTGCACCCCCCCAAGCCTCCTCTCCATTATGCTCCCATCCCCCTCCCCGTCCAGGCTGCCTACCTCCGTGGCAAAGAAGCCTTTGGGCCGGTGTTTGCCCAGCGACGCAAGGCCACCAGGTCCAGGACTCTCGCTTGCACTGATGGTCTGCTGGGCTGCCGCCAAAATTTCATCCAGTTTGTCTAAGGGGAGGTGGGAAGAGGCAGTGAAATGAAGCTTGCTTTGGCCTCGGGCAGAAACAGAGCTGCCAGGAGCCCATACAATATGTTGTACAAACCAGGAAAGGGCACCCCTGCCTCCATGCCCGTGGACCGACGGCCCTGATGGAGACAGAATCTCCAGGTCCAGGACCCAGCGGTGGGAAGGGGTGAGGGCAGCAAAATCGTCACAGGAGGAAAGGTGGAGGGGAGGCAGAAGGAACGGGGGAGAGGCTGAGGAAAGAGGTGGGAGCTCATACTTGATGGCCGGGGCAAGGATGGGGTATGAGGTGATCAGGTCGGAGGTGGCCAAAGGGCGCGCAGGCAGGAAGAGGGTTGGAGAGGCTGCGGCGCCCCAGGGGGCGTGGGGTCAGGGGTCCTGGGCAGCCCGGGGAGCAGGGCTGGGCCATCTTACTGAGAGCCATCTGATACACGGTCCGCTTTTTCTCCATGCTGGGCACCGGCGCAGGCTGCTGCTCATACTCTGTGGGCAAAGGATGCGGATGAAGTCCAGGGGTGCCCCTGGGGGCGGGGCGGAGCGGGCTCGGCCAGCGGGCGTGCGCAAGCGCGAGTGGGGCAGTGAAGGGCCCGGGTCGGGGAGGGGCAAGTCCGCCGGCGGGATGGGGACGGGGGGCCCCCCCGCCAGTCCTGTGCCCACTCACCACTCTTCTTCTTCCAGGGGGAGACTAGCCCGGGGGAGAGGCAGTAGAGGAGCCAAGAGTTAGGACTTCAGGGGGATGCGAGGGGCCCCCTCTCTGGAACACCCTCCTCCCTCAGGGTAGGGGCGGTCAGCTGCCCGATCTGCCCCCTGTCAGGGGAAACGGGACCCCCCAGGTCCACTCGGCCCTGTCGGGGGAGGGGCTGGCCTTCCTTTCTGTTAGTGGGGGTGGGGAAGCTGGTGGAGGAAGAGATAGAGAACGGGGGTGGGGTGAGGTGGGGCAGAGGGAGAGAAGCCAGAAAGGAAACAGGGACCCGTAAGGGACGTGCACACCCAGAGAGAGACTCGACAGAGAAACAGATGTAAGAGGACAGAGCAAAGTCGACTCTCAGATGCCCCTTCCCAGCGACACACACGGAGGCCAGACAGAGTCTGACCCATGGACTAGGGGACAGGATGAGGACAGGACCCCTGGTCACTAACAACACTAACAAACTCAAGGTCTGGTTCAGCCCCCTTCTGCCCCTCGCCCTCCCCAGCGCCTGGGTCCCAGCAGCTCCACAGGCTCACCCATGTCCTCCAGCTCTGAAGTCATAGACTTGGAACGCAGAGAGATGGCTGGGGGCGGGAGCCGCTTAGCCTGCTGGGGTGCTGAAAAGGTGATGCTGGGGGTCAGGCATCAGTACCACGGAGAGAACCCCCCACCACCACTGCAGTGCTCCCAGATATCAGAGACCAGTGGCCACCAGCATGCCGAGCCCTCCCCCCACCCCCGTTACTCCCTCAGAAGGGTCATGAACAAGCAGCCTTGGGGAAGGGAAGGCCAGTGGTGGGGACCATGAGGCCATTAGGGCTTCTGAGGATCTTAGTCTGGTGGCAGTGGGGTGCCCAGGTCTGGCCACGCAAATGAGTGGAGAAGCACCTTTCTTATGGACAGCCTCATCCATGTCCGGGTGCCTGGTGACCATCACCACCTTGACCATCAGCGTGTTGCCCCCTTGGCGGATCATGTTCACCACCTGCCGGTGGCCAACCTTCACCACGTTCTGCCCGTTCACCTGCAGCACAGACAGCCCCACACCACACAGAGTAAGTGAGGGGAGAGATGCTTTCAGCTTTAGAGTCCCCAACAGAGCGGTCTCCTGTCTAGACCTGTGTGTAGCACTGTTGGCTCCTTCCTCCCACTGACCCTCCACCCCCCCCCCCCCCGGGGGGGGGGGGGCGCTCCGCTCTCNTGGGGGTGGGGAAGCTGGTGGAGGAAGAGATAGAGAACGGGGGTGGGGTGAGGTGGGGCAGAGGGAGAGAAGCCAGAAAGGAAACAGGGACCCGTAAGGGACGTGCACACCCAGAGAGAGACTCGACAGAGAAACAGATGTAAGAGGACAGAGCAAAGTCGACTCTCAGACGCCCCTTCCCAGCGACACACACGGAGGCCAGACAGAGTCTGACCCATGGACTAGGGAGCAGGATGAGAAGGTTTCCTTGGGGAAGGGAAGGCCCCTAAGTGAGGGGAGAGATGCTTTCAGCTTTAGAGTCCCCAACAGAGTGGTCTCCTGTCTAGACCTGTGTGTAGCACTGTTGGCTCCTTCCTCCCACTGACCCTCCCCACCCCCCCCTCCTTGCAAGGCCCCACTTCTCCTTCTGGTAACTTTCCTGGCCCCAGGGCTGGGGAAGGGGCTGGGCTCAGCCATTCACCTCTCTCTCCCCTCCTTTTCCCCTGCCCCTGCATTGTGTGTGTGTGTGTGTGTGTGTGTGTGTGTGTGTGTGTGTGTGTGTGTAGGCGCTGGGGAACAGCTCTGTTTTCTTTTGATGCTTCAGAGAAGCCTTCAGAAGGAAGGAATCACTGAAGAAAGCATTGGCTAGGGGGTGGGCTGGGGCCTGGGAGGCCTGGTGCTGAAAGAGAATCTGGATTTGGGCAGCCAGATTTCGTGTGGAATAGGAGGAGGCCAGAGATTTTTGTCGCCAGGGTCCCAGGGAAAGAGCGGTATCTGTGGAAGGTGTGCTGGAGGCTGGCCCTTGGAAAGGCCCCTGGGGCTGGGGGCCAGGACTCACCTCGATGAGGAAGTCTCCCATCCTCAGTCCAGCTCTCCATGCCACGCCACCCTCGTCCACAGACTCCAGATACTGCAGCGCCGGGAAGGCCGGGGTGGGGGTGAACTCCTCGATGGGGGTCTGCGCTGCAGATGGGGAGGAGCCGGCGGGGTCGGAGGGGAGGGGGTGGAGAGGCCGAGCAGGGGATGGGGCTCAGACCCAAGTCACAGAGGCCTCACCGTAGCTGAGGGACCAGCACGCTGGGGTGGGGTGGTGGGTGGGCTGGGGTCCCTTCCCCTGTCCATCCCCCTGGGTCAGAGAGCCCTTCTCCCATCTCCTCCCCGGCCGGCACTCACCCTTGGCCCCCCGAAGCACGAACCCAAACCCCTCACTGTCCTTCTTCTGCAGCAAGACCGTCTTCTCTTTAATGATGTAATCACTGGCGAGGGGACGGGGTGGGGGGGTGGGGGTGGAGAAGGGATTATGAGACACAGCGGAGTCCGAGTCCGAGCTCCACCAGCAACCCAGTGGGTGACCTGAGCCCCTGGTCCAGAACCATTCATCCCACATCCTAGGATCTTCCTCGCCCATTCTGTGTGTGTTTGCTCGCAGCAGCCCTTACAGGCCTCCCCCTCAGAGCCCGGAGTGCTTGCTCTCCCACTCAGTCTTTCCTCATTCATCCTTCCATGCATCCATCCACCCATCCATTCAGCAAGCAGTTTCCAAGCCCACTGTGTGCCTGCAGAGCGCAAGGGGTGGGGAGATAAGCCGCCAGTTCACCAGACAGCCTGGTTTGAGCCCCTGCTAGCCACTTCCTTATCTGTGACCTTGAGCCCAAGGCTTTAACCTTTTGGGCCTCAATTTCCTCGTCTATAATGTGAGACAATAACGGGCCCCACCAGACGGGGTCGCTGTGGGAGTTCAGTACATACAGTATTCAGCACGGTGCTGGGCACACAGAAGTACGTGCTCAGTAGGATTCCTTCAACGTCTTCGGTCAAGTTACTAAGCCGACAGGACACGCGTACTTCGATGGGAGCCCTCCCAGCTCCTTGACTATTTATATACTACAGTCACTCCTCCCCGGGTACCCAAGCAGATTGCAGCATGGCTTACTCAGCACTGTGCAATATGGTGGCCGCTAGATGCATGTGACTATTTATATGCAAATTAATTACAAATTAAATTGAAAAATTCAGTTCTTCAGTCTCACTAGTCACGTTTCAAAGTGCCCAGTAGACACACGTGGCTAGTGGTTACCATGGTGGACAGTGCAGATAGAGAACATTTCCATCACTGCAGAAAGTTCTAGTGAGCAGCAGTGACTTATCTGTTCCCTGGTATACCTCACATGTATCTCCTTCAGGCAGTGGATAGGTTCTAGTAAAATGCAAGCTACCCACGAATATGCAGATAGTCGCCCCCATCAGACCACCAAAGCCTGTCAGCACATTTAGGGGATGTTTGCGCACCCAGGAAAGTTCAATTAAACTCAAATCTATTCCATGTATCTCAAGGCCTGCCTGGGTTCGCTCAGATAACAGCCTCAAACCCTTGACATCACCGCTGTGTACCTCGAGATTATATATCCAAGTCATTCCAGGAACCCCAGTATACAACAGGAATACCCATACGCCCTAACTCCAACCCCACTCACCTCGGGGGCCCCAAAAATACCCTCCATCCACCAGAATGCGCGCGCTGCTGCACCCCAAGCATCCCGTGGTCACATCTGAGACCCGTCCAGCGCACATGCAGACCCCTTAGCAGATCCTAATAATATCCACCAGCCCCAACACACTCCAATAATAGCCAAGCGGCTCCCCGCGCGCTTCAATTACCTACCCCACAGATTCGGCAAAACAGCCCTCCATGAATACTCCAGTAGATTTCAGTAACGCCCCCACACATCCCAGTATGATCCAATAATAACTCCCCCTCACTTGGATCTCAGTATATTCCCATAACACGCCCCCTGAACACACCCCAGCACACGCCAATAATACCCACACTGCTCCTACTGTCTTTCAGTACCATTCCCCCTACACGCAAGCACCCCTGTGTACTCCCATGACCCCCATGATTTCCACTGTCACTGTCATATCCATACATTTGTACCACAGCGACAGCAGTCTGCACATGTGCGTGTATGCCAGCCCTGCCCCCGTCCCGCCTTATTGTAACTGGGCGCGCTCAGCAGTGCATGTGCGCACGCAGGCAGACCTGGCAACTGCTCTCGCTCAAGGTTCACCACAGTCCCGTCACCATGCCACACCATACCCACCATGTCTTCTTGATCTTATATTCAAGCCAGGGAAAGGCCACCCTTGTAGCTGGGTGGAAGGGGTGTAGGAAGAGAGGAGGGAAGGAGTTTCGAAGGGGTGAGGGAACGTAGGGGAAGAGAGGAGGAAGGGGCCAGGGACAAGGCCAACAGAAATTGGTTCAGAGGTCAGAGCTGCCTGCTCCTGACCATGCACTCTGCGACGCCCACCTCTGTCCCCGCCGGACCACTTCCACTGAGCCCTTATGCCCTTGCTACCCCCATTCCCCCCTTCAGACCTCCAGGTCTCCAGCAGGCAGCATGCCCTTGGGACTTCCTTTATCCTTCATTTGCAACTGTTTCTTTTTTTTCTATTCATGCCACAAACCCTATGTTTCCGTTGTCTTTCCCCTACCCCTGGAATCTCTCTTTTACCCCCACATTATCCTCACACTCCAGACACAAGCCTTCTCCAAATACCCCATCCCCCAATATAATTCAATAGAACTCCCATACCCATTGCATGCCAGGAAGAAGCACTTGCTATGGGCGAGGCAGTATTTGAAACCCTTCACAGGTAAGTAACTCCGTTGTCTTTCCTAGCCAGCCTCTGAGGTAGGCATAAGTACTGTTTCCACTTTATAGGTGAGGAAACAGAAGCCCAGAAAGGTTAAGCAACTTGCCTAAGGTCACACAGTGAGTAATCTTCAGAAACACAGAAGAAATACTTGGGTGGCTGCAGTTATAATACCGTCCACTCTACTGCACCCAAATACTCCAAGCACATATACAACTGCCCCAAATTGGCCATAATCACCCACCCCTTCGGTGCCTGAAATTTATCCCAGGTTATGCCAACACCACAACGACTGACGTTTACTGACCCGTCACTGAATGCCAGATGCCGCTCCACACACTTAACATTTATCTATCCACAAATTCTCATAACACCCATGGGAGGGGTAACTGAGGCACAGAGAAGTAACATGCTCAAGATCCCACCAGCTAGAAAAGTGCCAAAGCCAAGGTTTAAATTCCTCGCAGGCAACCCATACACCCCAATAATGTCCAAACACTCGCAAATCATCACAATACCACCTGTGTCCCTCCCTCGCAAGCATCCCCATCCCATACGGGCTCCTTCCTCTCCCCACTGCCATGATTTCTTGCCCACTCCCTGGCCATGGGATGCTTCCCTCAACCCACCACGCTCTCCCCCAACTTCCCACCTGCCCTGTTGCCCCAGCAGTTTCCCTAAACTCTGTGCCGCCCATCCTCGGGTCCTGTGTGTGCCCCTTCACCTCTGTGTCCCTTGCTCCCTCGTCCTCCCTACCATCTGAAAGCTCCACGTTGGCCCAACCCACTCTCATTAGCTTTCACTTCCACTAACCCCCCTCACACCCCCATGGGGCCATCCCTCCACCTCCTACTAGGCCCCTGCGAACCTCGCATCCCCTTCCCCAAAGTGTCCTCCACAGACCTCCGTGACCTCTCACCCCTCTCATGGCCTCTCTCGCCCCTTCCTTAGCTTCACCCCCCCAAATCCTCTCACACCTCTGTATGCAACCCCACTGTGTCCCCTAGAGCACCCTAGGTTCCTTTCATACTCCCCAGTCCCCCGCATTCTCATCCGTGGAAGCCTCTTTCTACTTCTGCATCCTCAACTCACTTCCTCACACACGCTTCCGCCTCCTGGTACTTGCAGCTGCATTTCATTTCTATTCCCTGCATCTTCTCTGTGCTCTCCCTGTGTTGCCCGAATCCCCACCCCCAAATCCTCCTCACAGATCCTGCATTCCCTCCTCACCCCATTTCGCCAGACACCCCACGCACCCTCTATGCTCCAGCACCCCCGTTTCCCCCACTTCAGTGTTCTCCACTCTCCTCTGTTCCATTCTCATCAGCCACCCTCCTCCTGAGACCCTCTAACCCCACCCCGCCCCAGCATTCGCTACCCACACGATACCCCATTCACGCTGGTATTGCTGACTACCTGCCCTGAAGAAGCACACACAATGCTCTCCCCCAGGCCATCCCTCGGGGACTCCAGAGTGGCCTCCTGAGCTCAGCAGCCAGCTCTTGTTCACTGGATCCCACACGCGGAGACTGCAGCAGCGTCCACTCCCCCCACCCCCACCCCAAAGGTGCCTCTCAGACACCCAGGATCTCACAGCCCAGAGCTTGCTGCTGTACAAGGCACCCTCTTTGGTACTCAGTCCCTCCTCATGTACCCATCTCCATGGGTCTCTCCATGGTCTGCACAGAGGCCCCCTCGCAGGGAAGCCAGCCCCCTCCCATGCCGAGAAGTGGCACACACAGGCAGAGGCAGCTCCCCGTGCAGAAGCTCAGCCGTGGCTCAGCACACATGCCCCACACCGGCACAGACCCCCTGGAGGCAGGGAGAGGGGCACATGGGGACAGAGACACATGGGGGACTAGAAAAGGAGGGGTTGTGGGGGAGGGGACGGGACTGGCATGAGAGGATAGGTAATGGGAAACACAGCCGCAGTCCCTGGGACAGACCCACTCCATCACACACACACATACACACAGTCCTCAGACAGCCTCTCTATCGCTCCAAGTCACACACAGAGATAGACACTGTCAAACAGGGACACACAGATGGACACAGCTGGGGGAGGGGGGCTGGGAGCCCACCATCTCTCCATCTCTGTCTCTCTCTCTCTGTCTCTCTCTCTCTCACACACACACACACACACACACACACGCGCGTGCGCGCACGGCTGCAGGCAGTCACACACGCACGCACATCGACACAGCCACACTGACACATGCACAGTCCCACAGTGACACGCAGCGGAAAAAGAAGAGGGGAGGGGAGGCCGGGGGTGGGATGTGTGTGTGATGGGGGGATGACTGTGAATGGGAGAGAGGGGTATGAATGAGGGGACTTGCCAACTCTGTAAAGGGGTGTGGGGAGATGGGGATCAGAGGAACAGGGGCCTGGAATGTCGGTGCCTGAGGGGGAGCCACTGTGGCTCCCCACGGGGAGGGCTCCACAGAGTGGGGGCGGTGAGGGGGGCAGAAAGGGGTAATGGGTTCCAAACCCCGGAGTGGGATCCGTTTGGAGGGTCTGACTGGGGGCAAGATTTCGGAGGAAGAGATGAGGGGGGTCTGAAAGGGCCTGGAAGGGGACTGAGGAGTGTATGTGTGTGGGGGGGGCTCGGGGAGAGAGGCCCAGGGACGGGGATGACAGAAGGGTTGAGAAGAGGGGTCCAAAAGGGTTTATCACTGAGGGAAGGTACGGGGCGGGGGGCGGCTTGAGGGGGGAGGAGTC
>NC_048229.1:29794857-29800920 GCF_002007445.2 Ailuropoda melanoleuca | reverse complement strand
GGGGAGGGGCGAGGCGCGGGGGGGAGGAGAGGGGGAGGCACTTCCGGTCTGGGGCCCCCCCTTAACCCCCTCCCCCCTCCAGAGCCCTCCCGCGCAGGTGCAGAGCGATGGAGAGCGGAGAGAGACGCACACCACCATACAAGATGCCTCGCGACCGCGTGCGGGGACGCGCGAACCGAGTCCCACTTCCCAAGCAGGGATACCACGGTGAGAGAGGCCCCAGGAGGGGACGCACAGCCCCCCATCGCAGACCGACACATAATGCACCCCAACACAGTCTGGAAGGGCCAGGAAGGGAAGACTAGAAACATTGAGACTGGGCCCCAGAGCAGTGAGAGACACCCCTCCCCCCCGCCCCAGGGAAGCCCAGAAGAGGGACAGACACACACTGCAGTTCACTCAAGAGAGGAGAGAGCACAGACCCCCAGGGAGAGGAGAAAGGGTGGCAACAGGCCAGGCCCTCACAGCTCCAGCAGGGATGCAGGGCACACAACACAGGCCAGGCCACCTCAGACAGGGGCAGGGAGAGCCGGGGGGGAGGCAGGAGGGGAAAAGGCTCAGACACCACACAGAGCAGCACATGCCAGCAGGCACAAGGAGGAAGGGAGAAGGGGAGGGAATGAAGTTCACAGAGCTAGGGGAGGAGAAGGAAGAAGCTGAGGGCAAGAGGGACCGCCCCTATCCAGCTGGTAGAGCAAGTGATTCCCAGACCAAGGCCAAGGAGAGACCCAGAGAGACACTGTCAGAGACAAGAAGCAGAGGCTGATAGGGAGATTTGGGGTGGGGGGACCTTGATACTCACCCAGTGCCCAGAGCCAGAGACGTGCCAGGTGAACACGCACAACGGTCAAGCGCCTCAGACACTCCGGGCGCAGGGTGGCACCCCAGCCCCACCCTCTCTCCCCATCTTGTTATTTTTCTCTCCCCGCAACCCTCCCACCCATCCCCACTGGCCAGAACACAGACACATAGGTTTGGACACATTTAATGGAAGGA
The DNA here is from genome assembly GCF_002007445.2 of Ailuropoda melanoleuca. Classification (NCBI taxonomy): domain Eukaryota; kingdom Metazoa; phylum Chordata; class Mammalia; order Carnivora; family Ursidae; genus Ailuropoda; species Ailuropoda melanoleuca. The sequence goes on along the minus strand of NC_048229.1, from coordinate 29,799,924 downwards.
TGCTACAAACGAGGAGACCCTTCCCTGGATAGGGGGGAGCGGTGGGGGAGGGTGTCATCTTTCAGATACCCAGTTATGACCATCCCTCCCCCACAGTCTTGCCCTTCTGGAAGCCCAAGCCCTGGAATCCTCCCCTCTTCTGCCCTCCCCTCCCCCAGTGCCCTAGGTCCTGAATTCCAGATCAATGGGCCAGATGCAAATGCATGCACACAATTTTCTGGGCTAACACGCACACACAGTGACATGCATAGAAAGAGACAGACATGTGCAGAAACCCACCTGTCCGTACAAGGTAAGCAAACACACTGACATCCCTGGAAACACTTGCCCTCATTCTCAGACACACAGATTCAGGGAAACACAAATGTGCAGTGCCAGCTGCACGATCAGCCTCAATTGTGCACCCATAAATGACAGCCACAAATGCACCCATCTATACAGAGGAGGACAGACCCTCTCACTGTCATGGGCATATATAGGCAAAGGACTATACGTCTAGGGGTGTCTGGCCACTCATGCATACAGACACATGTCATGCCCATCTACAGAGACACAGGGGCAAGGACACACTCAGAGAATCCGTACAAGGACGCTCGCCTGTGTAAGATGTTCACGCACAGGGAAACCAGCTCTGGTCGTGCACACACAAGTCCATACATCCCCAGGCACCCCTTTCTTCCCATTCCTGACCCCGTACCCTCCCTTCCCCTCCCCTCTCACCTCCCTGGGCCAATCCCATCCATCAAGCTTCTGAAGCAAGTCAGCCAGCAGCCAGGGAGGGGAAAGGTGTCAGTGTGCCCGTCTCTCCAGCCCCACCCCTCCTGGCCCAGCTATGCCTGCCCCTCTCCCCACGTCCGTGCGAGGCATGGGATGCATACACTTCTGCTGCACATGACCGCACAGAGATGGGGCACATGAAGGAGACAAAGGCCTCCAGCCAGCCACACACACGAGCTCCCTGGGCCCCCAGACATCCCCATCCTTATCTGTCCACCCCACTATTCTCAAGCTACCCCAAAACTGGGCAGTCTCAGGCTGCCAAGGATGGTTTGGGACTAGGCTTGTGGTCTGAAGCTAACTCTGCCTTTCCCCACCTCTGAATCAAACTTTAGAGGGAGCAGAAAGGAGGCTTGGAGGTGGTGGAAATATTTAAAGGTGGAATATGAAGGGAGGTTGGGTGAGGGGCACCCGAGGGTGTAAGGACATTTACCTTGGGGCATCAAAGCTGTCGTAGGAGCCCACGGTATAATGCCGGAAGAGTCTCTTTGCCTTGTCGCTGCGGCTTTCTGCAGGGGGAAAGGGACGACCTTGGACCCTCACTCTGGAAACCATGGGCCAACCCCTGGAGGTCCTGGCCCAACTCGTCCCATCTACCTCCCAGCACCCCATCCCCGTCAGGAGAACCCTAGGATGATCGGGGACAACTGGGGAGTCCTCATTACCTTGCTTTCCCTCCTGGGAGCGGTTCGCCACCTCTTCTAGGCAGTCAGAGGGGAACCAGCCAACACGACCTTTGACCTGGCCTTCCCAGAAGCCTCCTTCCCCGATGCTAAGCACTGGGTGGGGAGCAGGGACATAGAAACATTTCTAGGTTTCTGTGTCGCCCCCCCCCCGCCCCCAACATAGTCGATGCACAGCCTTGCCACAATTCCCCAGCACCTTGCACAGGGCCTGGCCCAAGGGCATCCTTAATAAACGTCCAGGGAAGGGATGAGGGGGAGGGGGTAGAACCAAATCATATCACTACTGCATTCTCACTTTCCAAATCCAATGGGGACATCCAGAGGCACTGGGAGAAAGGGCTGTGTCTGGTGACACGGTCCTCACAGGTTAGGGACACATCCAGGACTGGCCCTCACCTCCCCTGGTAACCAACCAGTCACAGCTCGGGGCGGGGCGCGGGGTGGGGGGGTGTTCTGTAATTTCCCTAACCTGTCGCTGGGGGCCCCACACGACACACATTTGCTGACTGCGTACTGTCTGCGCATGTGGCGACTGCCCAAGTACAAAGACGGACATCAGGGAACTGCTAACGTCTATCCAGTCCTCACTGGTGACCATAACCCTATGAAGGGACACTTTCATTAAACCCTTTACTGATAGGTAAACTGAGGCTCAGAGAGCCAGAGTCATTTGCTCTGGAATATACGGCTTGTAATCCAAAGAGCCTGGATTTGAACCCCACTCTGTCTTCAGAGTGAAGGCTTTGAGTCATAATGTTTTGCTACCTCTCTGTTCAAGCAGGGTTGCTGCTGCTTCTGACGTTGGCGATCATGGCAAGAGTAACAAACGCGCACTGTCCTCCCTCTTTTCAGCATTGCTCCTGGCTCTGGCTCTGCTCGGCCCTTCACACACTTCCCTCGGGCCTACCTGGGTAGGCAACAACTGATTTCCCATTTTCTAGATAAAGAAGTGAAGCTAAAGCAGGAAAGTCCCTTGCCCAGAGATGGCTCAAGCCACACTGGGATTTGAGTTGGGGCCCCCTGGGGCTTTTCTCTGCTTTAGCTGCCACCCTTGGGAGGATCTGGGGAGACCAAATCGAGGAGATGCACAAGGGCATGGAAGGGAGCAGGCGAGGGGGTCACACGCGGTCTGGGTTCTTGGCTAGCCCTCCAGTGACCAGCTGGGTGGTCATGGAATCAATCGTCCGTTCACTGAACGAAGATTTATTTAGTGCTGGTCACGAGTCAAGCACCAGGCTAGACACTGGGTTGAGGGCCCTTGGACACAACCAATGTGGTTCTTGTCCCCATGGCGCTTCCTCCCTGGCACCCACTGGAGGCGTAACTCTGTAAGTGACCATACAATTGAAAATGATGGTCAGCGCTCCAGGGGAAAGGGACAGGGTGTCCGAAGAACGGCCAGATGGGGGTATATAAATCGGACGGCAAAGAGGTGCCAGGACAGTGTCCCAGAGGACATGACATCTAGACTGAGACTGGAAGGATCCTAGGGGTTTAAGAGGCAAAGAGAGGGAGGAAAGGCTGTCCTGGCAGAAAGAACAGCACGTGCAAAGAGCCTAGTGTGGAAAAGGGCTTGGGCCATGTGAGGAATGGGGAGAAGGAGGTCCCTGGCGCCCTGTGGGGGAAGGGAAGAATGCCATGAGATGAGGTTGGTGGGTGGGTGGGCAGGGGAGGGGCGAGCAGGCCAGGCTCAGGCACTGGGCTTTGGCCTGAGAGCAGAGGGAGCCCGCGGCCTCAACGGGGTGCGGTGAACCTCGGTGGCATCATGGATGGAGGCACGCTTTGAAGCGATTAAATGTCTTAATGAAAGGGAAGGATACAAAGACCGGGCAATGTACAGAAGTATTGGGCTTGAATTTCAGAAAGAAACTTGGAAGATACTGCACACGGAAGGTCCCTCCCCTCGGACCTTAGCTTCCCTTTCTTCTTTCAAACTCTTGTCTCAGAGCACAGATCTGACCCTCCACATGTGTGTGCCTGTGTGTTCACACACACATAGGCACGCACATACACTTCCCAGGCACCCTGCCTCTGGAGGCACTGCCGCTGGCCCCCACAGTTCGCTCCTGCCTCTAGCCATTCATTCATTCATTCATTCACTCATTCAGCAGATATGCACTGAGGCTTCCTGGGTCCTGGGTCATTACACTGGGCCCCAGCAACCCAGAGATCAATGACACGTGACCTTGCCTTCAGGAACTCAGGCTATGGGAAGAGATAGAACAAAACAGATGCTGATTCACGACCCACCTGATGCTCCAATCCCTGCACATCCTTTAAGGCCCCACACAACCTCTGTCTCCTATGGGAAGAACCCCCAGCTTTCCCGGGCAGCCGGGGTCTCTCTCCTCTCTAAGCTCCTGTCATGGGGACCCCCTGAGGATCACGATCGTTGGCGCTTGCTATGTGCTCAGCATTGTCCTGGCTGCTTTAAGGGAACTGACTTTTTAAAACCTCACCAGGGTCCCATTGTACAGATGGAGAAACTGAGGCCCAGAGAAAAGTCCCTTGTGTGAGGGCGCCCAGCCAGGAGGTGGTCGAGCCGGGATTTGAACCCTGGCAGCCCGGCCCTCCAGCGCGACACTACTCAGCTCCTCCGCAGCCTAGAGTCGGCAAAGAATTGCTCCCCCGCCTCGCATTAACTGCCACGTCTGCTTGCTTCCCGTTTCCAAGCTTCATTCTATCCAAGAACACACGTCAACAGCCCTGCGAAGTCTGCACGTGAGGGCTACTGGCACCATTTTCCAGAAGAAGACAGAAAAACCAAAGAGAGGCAAACTCCAGGAACAGCAGCCGCCGCTCAGGGAGCCCTCGGCATGGCCCTGGCTTCCAACACCTGTCTCATCAGAGCCCCGGGAAGCGGGCCTCACCCCATTTCTCAGAGGAGGACACCTGGCAGGGGCAGGAGGTGAAGTCAAGGTGGCTTGGCCTCACGCTCCGCACCGGGGGGCAGGAAAGACCGTGGGCTCAGATGGAGGACCGGGAGAAGTCACTTGACCTGTGGGACTGTTCCTTCAACTGTCCGATGGGCTCCTGACACCCTCCTGAAAGGCCGATCCTGCGGGGGTACCACTCCCACGGGGACTGGTGTGGTGTCGGGCCCCCCCAAATGCTCATTTCCCTTCTTTGGCCTCAACACCTCCTCCCAATGGGCGTTTCATGCTTCTCCGGGGCCGAGGGGCATCCAGGGGCTCTCTGGGGTCCCCAGAGTCCACTGGAAAGTCTGGGCCCAGAGCACTGTTTGTCCTTGACTGCCTCGTCCTAGAGCAGTGCACTCCCCTGCCCAACCCTCGCCCCCCAGCCTGGCCCGGCCCTGCCCTGTTACCTTTGATCTTCTCCCCCTTGCTCAGGGAAATCTCCCCCTCCGCTTGGGCCTGGTAAGACTTCACGGCCATGAAGGAGCGTCCGGGTACCGCTGAGTAGAGCTTCCTGCGCCTCCCGCGGCTGCCCAGGGAGCCCCCAGGGCCCCCCGAGCCCCCCGTGCCCCCTGCTGGCCCTTCCCTGGGCGTCCCGCTGGAGCTGCATACACAGAGGGTGTGAGAGGCAGGGGAGAGTGGAGGGAGGGGGCACCTCTGGGAGAACAGGGGTCCGTGGGGTGGGGGGA
>NC_048229.1:29782408-29794753 GCF_002007445.2 Ailuropoda melanoleuca | reverse complement strand
CCAGCCCCCTCCTCTGCCTCTTGGCTTCCGGCTCTGCCCCTCCCACGGCCCTGCATGCTGTGTCTGATTCAGCTTCCTGAAGCGGAGCTCTGACTGTGTCATCTCTCAGCTCCCTCACGAGCCTTCAGCGACTCCCAGCTTCCTCCTGAGGCAGGTCCAACTCCTCTGTCTGCCATGCCCAGCCCGGCGTGATTTTTCACTCTCCCGTGTCCTCAGGACATACTGGCCAGCCACAGTCCCCTTCTCACCCTCCTCTATCCAGCCTGGCCTCTTTACCCCCAGAATACCCCCTGCTCGTACTCCCCCCTACACTGAGTGGTTCCTCCACTCCCCCACCCCTCCTCTGGCCTCATCTCCAAGCTCAGACACCCTTCCCCAAGTCCCTCGTCTGTTCCCACCCCATTTGGCTTTTTCTCACCTTGCCCTGTCTGTTTGTCTGTCTGTCTTCAGGGGCTGGAACCAACATTTCTTTTGGGCACCCCACCCCTGGCCCCTGGCATCGAGCAGGTGCTCGGCTAAACTGGGACATTTGGGGATGGGTGCAAGACTGGGTCTTACAATGCCCTCTCTTCCTCAGAGGGCGGGAGAGAGATCTGGAGGCCTGAGGGTGGGACCAGTGTCTGGGGTGGATGGGGCGCCAGCCTGGGTGGGGGGACTTGTGGCTCCGAGGATAGGATCTGGTTGGGTTAGGGTCTGTGGGACCAGGGCTGAGCTTTCCCCTACCTGGGCCGTCCACGGGGCTGCCTCTTGGCCTCTTCGGGGTGCCTCCCGCGGGATGGGGAGCGGGCCCGGGCGCCCCGGGGGCTGCTGGCACTTCGGAGAGTCCCACTGCTGAGCTTGGTGCTGGGAGCCGAGGGCTGCGACTGGCCCTGGGGCCCTGAGGTAGGGCCAGGGGCCCCAGAGGACGAGGTCCCCGGGGCGGCAAACACCATCCAGTCAGGCAGGGCCATGCTGGTATCACTGTTGGCCCGAAGCAGTGCCGGGGGCACTGTCAGCCCTGCGCCTGGGGGTCCCCGTCGCCGGGCTGCATACTTGGGGGACTCCTGGAAGGGCACTGAGAGGGCACAGTGGCAGGGGGCAGCAGGGGCAGGGGAGACAGGCAGGTGGAGGGGGCATGCAGGCAAGGGAGGACGGGGGAGAGGCATGAGGGGAGAAAGATAAACATGAGAGAGAGTGGGGGCCTAGAATCGTTCCCCCTACTACTACTCAGTCCGCTGACTCCCCAGTCCCACCATGCATCCCCAAGTATCCTAGGGTCTCCCCTTAGCCCCACCTCCCACTTGCTCACCCACATCCTGTTCTCGATGGTTTCGGATCAGCTCCCCCAATTCAAAATTCCCAGCAATCACTGCCACCTGGAGGGAGAGGGCACAGGGAGGTGGGGTGGCCCAGGCAGCAGAGGGAGAGGGCGGGAAGCACGGTGAGGTCCCTGGCCCGCTGCTCCCCACCCCTGCCCCCCAAACCTCATCTCCCAGCAACTGCTCCCCTCCCTCATCTCCCAGACCACCAGCTTCTCCGCCAGCACCCCTACCTGTCCCACCTTCCTCATCCCCTGCCTTCTTCGTGCCCCGCACCAGCCCTCAGAGCCCCAGACCTGGAAGGGGGTCTGTCCATTGTTATTCTTCACATCCTTGTTGGCCCCTCGATAGAGGAGGATCCGAGCACAGGTCTCCTGCGGGTGATGGCGACGATGGCCGGTGGCAGAGGGCAAAACAAAGGACAACCGTGAAGGTCATGAGCAGACAGAGGCACCGGGCTAAGAACTTCGGGAACAACCTGCTCTAAACCTGCCTCGCCCAGGACAGCAGCCACTTACCACATGGGGCTCAAGAGCCCTTTACATGGGTCCGGTCCAAACTGAGAAGAGCCGTGCGTGTAAAATACACACCAGATTTCAACAACTTAGCTGGAGAAAAAATTAAATATTTCTAATAACTGTTATATCGCTTGCATGTTGACATGATAATATTTTTGGAAACCATGGGTTCATAAGATATGCTACAAAAATTAACGTCACCTGTTTACTCTTTTTTTTAACGCGGCTCCTGGGACACTTAAAATGACCCGTGTGACCCGTGTTGTAGTCTATTGGATGGCGCTAATCCGGAAGCAGGGTTTCTTGACCTCAGCGCTGCTGACATTTGGGGCCAGATAAATCTTTGCAGCGGCGGCTGTCCCGTCTTAGCAGCATCCCAAGGCTCTACCACTAGATGGCAGTAGCACTCCCCTGCCCAGCTGTAAAAACCAAGACCCGCTACACACACAGTGCTCCATGTCCACTGGGGGCCGGGCTGTGGCAATTGAGAGCCACCAACCCAAGCAGCAAGGAGGGCTTCCTATGTTGCACGTCAGGTGCTCAGAGCTTTAGAGGCAGAAGCTCACTGTATTGCCCAACAATTCCATGAGATGGAAATTACTATCCCCATTCTACAGAGGAAGCTAAAGGAATCACAAGGAGTCCCAGGTCGTGCAGCTGGTGACTATCAGCAGTTGGATTTGAACCAGGGACTGTCCGATGCCAGAGTCTTTGCCCTTATCATGCACTCCACTAGACCCAGAAGGAACTGGGGCAGAGGGGGCCAGGGTTGGGCAGTGGGAGGTGAACGCCATCCGCGTCCAGATCGATGCCTTCCTAATGCCAACCACGTCACTCCCTCTCGCTGTTTGGATCAAACCCAAGGCTCTTGCCACGGCCTAGAAGCTCTACCTGCACCTGATCTGTCTACCCTGCTCCCCCCCAGCCTCACCAACTTCATCTTCTGCCACCTTTCTTCACTCCCCGTACTCCAGCCACACTGGAGCCTCCTTTGTCCTCTGACAGGCATGCTCCTGCCCCAGGGCCTTTGCACCTGCTGCTCCATCTGCTTGGAATTATCTGCCCCTAGATTTCCACATGGCTCACTCACTCACGTCATTTAAGTTTTTGCTCAAATGCCACCTCTTCGGAGAGGGCTTCTCTGGCTACCTCGTCAATAATAGCTCCCTAACCTGTTCCCTGTTTTAATTTATATGATGCCCATTATATGCCAGGCATTCTTCTAGGCCAGCATTAACTCATTTTCTTCACGACACTGTCCCCTCAAATGACATTTCTCTTTGACTTGTCTCTTTAGCAGCTCTCCCCCACTACATTGTGAGTTTTATACAGGGCCATGATTTTGTCTGTGGCAGGACCCACCACCTGGAGTAGTGCCTGGCCCACAGGAACTGGCTGTTTCATAAACAGTTGCTGAAGTCTTCCACCCTTTACCTTGGCCTGGCCAAACCCAGCCTGGCCCCCAGCTCAACCCCGATGCAATTCAACCACANTGGCCCCCAGCTCAACCCCGATGCAATTCAACCACATTCACCAAGCACCTTCTTGGCATCTCCCGCTCCGTGTGACAAGCACGCCAAGGATGCTTGTATGGTCCCATCCTACAGGACAGGCTCAGAGAGGGCAAATCTGGGCCCAGAGTCACACAGCCAGAGTGGAGCAGCTAGGACTCAAATGTGGCCTCTGAAGCCTAGGGCTCATCTACGTCTCGTGGGCGCACAGCTCCACTTGGCCAAGCCAGTCACTGGACAGCAAAGCTCAGTTAGTTTTCTGGGTGTGTTCGTGTGTGTGTGTGTCTAAGTGTGTACACGCTGACCCCCAATTAGACTGTTAACTGCCACGTGCGTGTTTTCGCAGGTCTGCCTGCCTCCACTGCCACCTCGCCTAACCCAGCGCCAGAGCACTCCGCCAGCCCAACCAGCAATTCACCCGACGCCTCGAGAACCTCGATTTACTGGTGTCCTAGCACTGATCTCACGGCATGGCAATTCCTTGTCTACACACTTGCCTTGGGCCAGAGGTGAACTCCCGCCAGTTCCCCAGGACAGGCACCATGCAGAGTCTGACTCATCTCACATCCGGGCACACGGTGGATACCAACGAAGCATGCACGGGGACGCACGAGGATGAAGAACGTGGAACCGAGTCATTCAAAATTCATTTGTTCAAGTCATTCATTCATTCACTCAGTTATTCAGTCTTTCGCAGAGCAAACACCTGTTGAATATTCTGAGGGGAGCTCGTAGTCTTGGGGCAAATGCAAGGTAGCTGATTCATAATTCACCGTCCACCCCCTCATTCAGCAAAGACGCGCCGAGACCTACTACGTCCTACGGCCTTGGGACACAGTGATTGATCAGACTGAGCTCCCACCCTTGAGGAGCTCACAGAGCATAAACATGGACCTGACCTTCACCAGCAGGGGAGAGACGGGCATGTCAGGAGGCCAGGGGAGGAGAGAGCGAGGACATCTGTCAGACCCAGCTCTGGCCCTTGGGAAGCTTAAGGTCTGAGAGGGAAGACAAGGGAGGGAGAAGTACAAAACGAACTCTATCTGTCAAGCATCTACTTGCGAAGCACCATGTCGAGAGCAAGTAAAATATCCAGCCCTTGGTCCTTCGCGCCGAAGGTGTTACTGACCCTTTGCACGGATGAGAAAGGAGAAGCTCAAGGAAGGGAAATGACTTGCTTATCTGACTAAGAGTAATAGCTCCCACACTCTAATTCTTTATCCTAAGTTTTCCCTGTTGAATTAACGATACATTTTCCATGTCCTAACAATGCTGTCTTCTGGGGATGAGGGCTTAACATACGTGGTCTTTTGTCCCCTACAATCGGCTGACGTCATCGCCTTTGCAGGGAGAGGACAGAGCCTGGGAGAGGGCACAGGGCTTGTGGGGGGGGGGTCTGCCCACAGGAGATGCGCAGGGGCTGTGGAGCTGGGGAATCTGGGCACGAGGCCTGTGTCAGGGAGCAGGAGAGACAGAAACACCGGGGAGGGGAAGTGACAGCACCGCGTTGGTTGGGTTTGACAAACACTGAGTTCTCCCGTGGCAGAGCAGACTGCTTGTTGCCACAAGGCAGCACGTGGCTACCTGCCACGTCCCCGGCACTGCAAGTTCTGATGAGGCAGAAGGGGCTGGGGCTGTCTTGGAAGACTTCCTGGAAGGGGGAGAAGAGGTTGGCAGACCAGCACCAGCGTGCCAAGCCCTGCTCTGCGGAGTCCCTGAGGCACCCCTCCAAGGGCAGGAAGCCCTGGAAGACAGGGAAGAAGACTGAGGGGCTGACTTGCGCGGGATCGCCTAGGACTGGGGTCAGCAGGCTGAAAGCCACAACCGGCTGCCACCGCCCCAACAGGGGCTGGCTCGTGAGGCCCCCTGCCAGCTCTTTACTGCTCACCTCCACTCACAGCTCCCAAGGTGGGGGCTGCCCACCAGCCTCGAATTGCTACAACTTGCAATACACTCTTGTTCCCTTCCAGGCTATGGTTTGGCCCTTCCTCTGTCCCCTGAATCGCCCCCCAGACACACAGCACACAGCAGGTGCTCCAAGGGCAGCTGAATGGAGACACACAGGAAAGGGGACCCAGGAAGCAACCTTCCCTTCTGGGAACGATCCTGATGTGTTCTCTCCCCTCTGATTTGTTGCCCAGGCTGTGCCCACTCCCTGGAACACCCTTTCTCCCCCTCCTACTCAGCGACTCCTGCTCGTCTTAGCACAGGTAGCACATTTTCCAGAGAGCCCCCTTCACCCCAGCTCCAAGGCCAAGCCCAGATTCAGGCTCCCAGAGGGACCTGGATTCCCTGGGACCTCCCTCCGACTGCCCTGGACTGTAACGGGAAGGCGTGCCTGACGGAGGGGCTGTCTGGCTCGCTCACTACCTGGTCCTCAGCAAGGGGAAGGTGCTCAGTAAATACCTGTTGAATGAATGAAGGCATGAACGAACGAATGAATGAAACAGTGACGGAACAGAGGGCGCAGGGAGGCTGGGGGGCTGGGGGCAGGAGGAGGGCCCGAGCCGGCCCGGCCAGAGCAGACCTTATTGTAGAGGGCGCAGATGTGCAAGGCCGTGTTCCCCGAGGCGTTCTGGGCTCCGGGCTCAGCCCCGTAGAAGAGCAGGTGTTCCAGGTGCTGAGAGTGACCCCGCTGGCAGGCCTGGGGGGGACAGGGAACCCAGAAGGCTGCATCAGACTCTCCCAACCATCGCATATCCTACAGCCTGAGTCCAAGAAAGCCTGCATCTCCCTCTCCCTCTCCTTCCAGCCCCCATTCCTGCCCAGGAGCCCAGACTGTCGGCTTCCCGGGTTATTCCAAGACCCAGGTGCCTGGCCTGGCCCCTTAAGAGTCTCAAGAGACCTTTCCCCCCGCCATCTCAGGGATCAAGATGTCCAGTCCCCAGTCCATGCCCCCTTAAGGTCCTGGTGTTGACTCCTCCCACCTTTTTCTCTTTGGAGACCATGCTACTCCCACCCCCACACTCTATGAGGACCCCAGCATCTGGATCCCCAGCTCTTTGCACCAGGGTCTCTGATCCTTGCTCTGATCAAGGCCCAGGCCCCCCTCTCCATACACCCCTCCCCAAACCCTCCTGGCCGTGTCTGGAGCACCTGGTGAATCTCCTGCCAGCCGTTCTCATCAGCAATGCCCAGCTGGGCTCTGTTGTACAGCAGCAGCTCGCAGCAGCGGGGGTCGCCCCCCACCATAGCCGTATGGAACAGAGGGGTCAGGCCTCGGCGGTCCTTGTAGTTGGGGGAGCCCCCGAGGTCCAGGAGTGCCTGAGGAGGGAGACAAGACAGAAGACAGTCCCACTAGTACTGGCTCGACCTGAGGGGCCAGCGGGGCAGGGAGACTTGGGTGACCCACGCTGGCCAAGGCTGCTTTGGGTTCTGCCACAATGCCCTTGTGTGACCTTGAGCCTGCCCCTTCCCCCCATGGCTGACATTGGATGAGCCCTTGAAGGAGCCTGGTGTGTCAGCGCGGCATCCTAGCAGCAGCACTGTGTGGGGACCACATAAGAGAACAGAGTCTGGACGCAGGAGGACCCCCGGCCGAGCAGAAGCTGTGGTTGGGACCAGGACCCCAAGGATGGGACGCAGAGGGAGACCTGGGGAAACGGCAAGCTTGGACCAAGGTGAGTCGGGCCAGCCTCACTGAGGCCAGGGCGTGGAGGGCAGGGGCGTCCCTCTCCAGGAACAGCTCCGGCCACAGAGGCCGGTGGAGCTCAGATCAGTAGAGGAGTGATGGCAGCAGCCGCGTGAGGACAGCCTTAGCAGCGCGGGCCACCAGAACGTTTGCAGTGACAAAAACAACCCGCAACCTCACCATTCAACACGGCAGCCACATGTGGGCTCCTGCGCGCCCGAGGAACAGAAACGTTCATCTTAGTTCACTTTAATTAATCTAAATCTGAACAGCCCCATGTGGCTAATGGCTACTGCATTGGCCAGAGTAGGTCTGGAGGCCAGGGGTGGGGGTGAGAGCAGGATCCGTCCGGGGGAAGGGAGCAGACTGGGGGTACATCTAGAGGGTTTGTCAATTCCAAGGGCCTAAGCAGATCTTTGTGGCTGGCGTCTGACTGCATTTAGGGTCTTCAGGGCAGCTGGAGAAGGGAAGAGAGGCCCCATTAAGCTGGAGCATCTATGAGCTGGGGTATTTATCAACAGCCCCATATCTCTGGGGGTAGCGTCTCCTGACCTGTGGCTGAAGAGGGATCGAGTGCCATTGCAGTGGGGGGGAGAAAGAGGATTTTAAAATAAGACCATGTAAGCGACTCCAGGTGTGTGTTTTGCGGGGATATGGGCTCATCTGTGTGGGAAAGTGCATTTTAGTTACGGAGCAGGGGGAGGCGCTGCGTTCACAAGGTGTGTGTGAGCAGACGAGGGTCTGTATCTGGGGGCACAGCAGCTTGCTCCCTGTGCACTTTAAGGAGCAGACGAGGGAAGGTCTACACTTCAGGGAGACAGAGGCAGGGTTGGTGGTGAGCTGGGTCCAAGGGAACCAGAATGTCTGGGTAGCAGGAGAGCACAGGTATTAGGATCTCCCTGGGCCCTTCCAGGGCAAAGCTCCGTGTGACAATCCCCTGTAGGGTGGGTGCGCCTGGGGGTCAGCCGAGGGTCTCAGATTCCCTTGGAGGAGTGACCATGGGGGCTGTGTGTGTGTCAGGCTAGGGAAAGGGGCTTTGTGTTTGGGACACGAAGAGAGACTATCTTTAACCAATCTAAAGACCTGAGGCTTGAGAGAGAACAAACGGGAAAGGGGGCGGAGTCCAAGGGAAGGGCAGAAGTGGCATCCCCATGGGGACGTGGGAGGGGACATCCAGGAGGCGAGATGAGAGGCAAAGGGGAGACCAGGGAGATGAAGGGGAGGAGGAGGGTGGGTCCGGGGCAACTGGCTGCAGTTCGGCCTGCTGTCAGGGGACCACTGCACTCTGGGGGAGGGTCCCGGGGGGTCTGGCACCTCACCGTGAGAGCGAGGCAGTGACGGGCACACGCAGCTTTGTGTAGCGCTGTCATGCCATCCCGGGCCCGGAAGTCGATGTGGGCCCCTCCCAGGCACAGGGTTCGAATCACCTCTACGGAGCCTTCAGTCTGGGCAGCCAGAGTCAGGGGGGTCTCTAAGGGGCAGGAAAGGCCAGTCACATGCAGCCCTTACGCCTCATTCTTGGCTCCCCCCATCTCTTCTAAAGCCCCCGCTTCCCTCCCTACCTCCTGAATCCGAGTCATGATAATTGGGGTCCAGCCCCTTGTCCAGCAGCCTCGCCACCTTGTCGGACGTCCCGAGCTGCACATACTCCAGGAACTTCTTCAACCCCGTCTGAGCCATGGACAAGAGAGAGAAGACAGGCCAGTCAGGGAGCAAGGGAGAAAAGCTGGGGTCTCGAGCAGCGCTGTCCGGTGGAAACACACAGCGAGCCACGTGTGGCACTGAAAAGTCTCTAGTAGCCACCTTTAAGAAACAAGGAAGGGGCACTGTTGATTGTGCCGATATTCATCTCAATGACCTATCTTTTTAACCTAATATATGCGCAGTATTACCGTATCAACAGGTAATCCACAGGAAATTTATTAATGAGATAGTTTACTCTTTTGGGGTACTGAGTCTTCGAAATCCGGTGTGCATTTCACACTCACAGCGGGAGGCTCAGTTTGGACCTGCCACACTGGAAATTCTTGGGAGCTGTATGTGGCCGGTGGTCCTGGAGCGCATGGCCCAAGTCTGGAGGGATGGAATATTTGGGGGGAGGACAGAGACGAATGCATGGTGGGGTCAGGCTGGGGGATGAGGAGGGGCCAGGGGCTTTTTTCCCAAGTGTCAAGAATCGTTCTTTTCACCTCTGGCTAAAGGAGCCCCCTGGCTTCCTCCCAGGTGTTAGGGAACCAGGGTAGACACAGGGGACATATGGTCGGAGGCCTGGAGGTTAATGTGGATAGATGTGGCTGGGGCTGGGAGACATCCCTGGATCTGGGAAAGGTTTAGGTTATGGGTTTGGGAGGACTGCGGGGTCTCTATGAAACAGCCCTGAGGCAGAGGCACACTGTGTCAGAGTCCAGGCCAAGTCGGGGGAGGCAGGGGCCCTGCGTGGATATGGGGGACCCAGCGATGAGATGGGGGAGTCCAAGGAAGAAGAAAGTGGGAGCCAGGGGGAAATGGTGTGGGCCGGGCAGAGCAATGAGGGGCACAGAGGGGAACGAAGAAGGGCTTATGATGGAGAGAACGGGGTGGCATTTGGGGCTGTCCCAAAGGCAATGCAGCATCTCAAGTTATTGGGGGTCCCTGGCAGAGGAACAGAAGGGGCTGGGGAATGTGGAGGGCTGCGGGGAAGAGGTGGGAGAGGAAGTGGGAAAGTGGCGGTGGGGGGTTCCGGGTCTCTGTGGGGGGATGCTGGGGGGTAAGCGCCAGCAGGGTTCTCTCACCTTCGTGTGCAATTTGGCCAGCTGCTTCTCATCCAGGTTGGTCTGTTTGTAAACCCGGGTCTTGTATCGGAACTGTGGTCAGGGGCGTATGAGGGGAGAGACATAGAGACTTGGAATCAGGGGCCTGGGGAGGAGGCTGGACTCCTTTTGAGCCGGGGGAGGAGGGGTCATCTCAGGGTCAAAGTGAAAACAGCCCTAGAGCCTTGGCTGGGTAGGCAGAGGAATGCGGGGCTCCTCCCTGACATGGAGGAGTAGGAGTCTGGACCCTGCACAGAATGTTCTAGGACACCTACTGTAATTGTGAATCCTTTCCCACTTTGAAAGGTGAAGAGAAGCTTGGGGCAGGGAAGTGACTTCCCCAAGGCCGCTCTGTTGGTCAGAGGCAGCACACACAGGCCTCTCTGACGCTAATGCTGAGGAGATCTGGAAGAGCCCACTGGGTTTTCCCTTGCAAGGGCGTGACTGGGAGAAAAATGGGGCAGCCCTTCTCTCCTCTGTGACCAAGCCGGGCAGGCTGCGGGCCTCACCTCCAGGTAGGGCACCCCCTTCTCAAAAGACTGGGGGTACTCCCGAAGCAGCCGCTCCTCCTCCAGAAAGTTGGCATCGCGGCCTGAGGTGGCCGGCTGGAACAGACCGTAGTTGAGCACATCCTGCAGGCTCTCGCTCAGGGCGCAGAGCACCTGCTGCTTGGCTGTCCAGATGGTGGCATCGGGGTTGAAGCGCAGACATTTCTGGTTGGGGAGGTGACAGGGAGGAGCCTGAGGTGGTTTGGCAAGGGGGTGGGGGTGATTCTGGGGACAGGAGGGGCACCTGGGGGAAGCATATGGGGGTCTGGAAATGGGGCCCAAGGGGGAGGACGCCCAGCAGCAGAAGCTGCCTCCTGTGGGCTCGGGGCCCTGTTCCCCGCTGGCCAGCGGGCGCTCATCACTCACTGTCTGGTGCAGGTCCGGGATGCCAATCCGGAAGACCATCATGCTGAAGTGGGCGTCGTCCGGGACAGACATGGAGCGGCCCTGGAGGCCTCGGGTGGAGGCCAGACTACCAGGTGCTCCGCTGCCCTGGCCCCGGGTCCCCCGGGGGCCTCTGCTGGGCCCGTCTGGGGAGCTGTCGGACTCTGAGCCCCCCTCGGGACACTCGCTGGCACTGTGGCGTTCCTCGTCCTCGCTTGATGCGGGGCTGTGGGTCATCGTGGGGCCACGGGGCGACAGGGGACAGCAGCATCACAGGCGGCTGCCGGGGGGCCGAGGACAGCTGTCAGATGGGGAGCCCGGGACTCTTCGGAGGCCACAGGCATGCACGTGGACAAGCGTTCTAGGGCCGCCACCCCCCCACATGCCCCAAGTAGGCAGGAATGAGGCTGGACACACCCCCAGACACTCCTGCCGCTGCGGCTCACACACGCCCATCCCTGCCATGCTTCCAGAGCGTCTCCTTCCCTGCCCTTGGCCCTGCTCGCAGCCCCCCACCCCTCCTGCGCCCCACTTTGCCGCTGACCCAGCATGGCAGTGTCCCAGAAACCGCAGAATCACCGCGGGAACTACTGGCCCACTTTGGCAGGCCACGGAAAATGCAGCTAAAATTAGCTGGGGACAGACAGGTGGACGACCCACCGGCATCCTGCCCTCCTGGCCCCAGCCTGGCCCCTCACCCGAAGCCCTCCCGTCCTCCTCCTGGATAGCTGGTGGGGGGAGGCTGGGATGTAGTAATGGGGAGACAGAGGTGCCGTGAGCCTGGGACGGCAGAAGTGGGAGGCCGCGTGGTGCCCGGGAGTGGTGCCCAGGAGCGGGTGGAACCGGTGACTTCACTGAAGTGTGGCTGACAACGTGTGCAGAGGACTGCTGGGAATCAGTGTCCCAGGGGAGCAGGGACACTCAGATGCCGCTGTCGTGGGACAGACTATCATGCATGGGGAGTCCCCAAGGGAACCACAAGACTGCGGCCTCTGCAGGCTGTTGGGGGCATCCTGAGAGGGGTGTGGGTGGGTGGGGACACTGGCCTGGGAGGGCCGCCTGGTGACAGTAGTGCAGTGGCCTGGGTCAGTGTGGGGTGACTGTGGATAACCTGTGGGCGCATCTGAGGACTGGCACTACAGGACAGGGGGACTGGCATTGCCTGGTCCTCTGGATCCACTCTAAGGGAGACTGGGGGGCTGGGAGGATGGCTAAGAGGTGGGGTGATGGTCTGGGGGCTGGGGTAGGAGGTCATCTCCGGATCCCCACTATTCTCTCCTGAGGTGGCCTTATAAGCCTGGGACCCAAATGGGGTCCGCCTCCCTCTTCTTCTCCCAGTCTCCCACCCCAGCACCGGAAACCAGAATGTCTGGTCTGGTCCCTCCCCCCCCACACCAGGCCCAGCTCCTGCACCGTTGCCATGGAGATGGGAAGCAGTGGAGGGTACTGCTGACTTTGGGGGAGTGGGGATGGGCTGGGGGGGTTGGGGGAGGGTAGACAAAATGAGTGTGCGGGGAGGACAGTTCCAAGAGCTGTGGGTGAGCGAGCAGCTTAACCACGAGCTGGCCAACCCCTCCCCCATGCGTGGCCAGGCTGCGAAGCCCCCTCCCCCCCTCCAGGTATCCGGCAGAACTGGCCCACCTTGCCCGTGCGGAGCACCTCCCCC
>NC_048229.1:29645820-29778744 GCF_002007445.2 Ailuropoda melanoleuca | reverse complement strand
TTGGAAGAGAGAGAAGGCCTCACTGAGCTGAGACCTTAATGAGAAGGAGCTGGGGGAAGAGCATCTGGGAGGAGGAAAAGGCTAGTGCGAAAGCTCTGAGGTAGGAAGGAGCTTGGCATTCAGGAAACAGGGGGGGGGCGGGGGGAAGGGGGGAGATGAGCTTGCAGAGATACCAAGGGCCCATCCTTCCCAGCCCCCCACTGGGCAGGCCAGGCCCCTGCTGAGGACAGGGTTTGGCTTCCCTCCTGCATATGATGGGAAGCTGGGGAGCAGGGGAGTGGGGAGTGACGTGATCTGATTTACGGTTTGGAAGCATTGCTCTGGCTGCGGCAAGCAGCGTGGATTGGAGGGGCTCAGGAGAAAGGAGGGGGAGAGCCAGAAGGAGGTGACTGCAGTGGTCCAGGCGGGAGCCGAGGCACTTGGATGAATGCTCCGAGCTCCAGGCACCCAGCCCTGCGTCTGTCTACTCCGCCTCCTGGAGGAAGCTTCCTTGACCACCACCCACCCAGCCTTCCCCCTCCCTCTGCCCTTCTGTCTGCCTGTCTGTGGGCAGCTGGAGTCCCCAGCATTGCCCCACCCAGAGCCTGGCCTGCAGGAGGCTTCCAGGAAAGTACAGCAAATGAATCCCAGAGCCCCGCCTGGGAGTCGCATACACAGTGACACGCATGCTTTTCCTACGTGTCCCCATAGACAGGCACACACACTCATTTTCATCTTGGGGCAAGGGCTTGAGGCCAGCATGGGAGATCTGGGGGCAGGAGGCGCCCTAGAGCCTGCGAATTGAATCGTGGTAAAGCCTCCCCCAGCAGGGTGCGTGGGCGATGGTGGCCACAGGGTAATAAAAACCTTATGGAGACCCTGCAGTCTCCCTGCTCCTGAGGAGTGGCCAGGAGGAGGAGTAGGGAGCAGGGCCTAGCCCCAAGAACCCCCTGGTTTCTGGACAGAGGCTGTATCCCCAGGATCCCTTGAAGAGCCGGCTCCATCCTCTTCTGGCCATCTGAGCTTTTGGCCATGGTGGAAGGAAAGGGCAGGGCGGAAGTGAGCTCTGGAAAGTGGGAAGAGGGGGGTATGCGGGGAGACCCAAGGCGGGATCCAGGCTTTGGAACGTTGGAGGTTTCCGGCCACAGAGGCAGGGCCTCAGGGGAGCCAAGAGAGGCGGAGAGAGACACACACAGAGGAGCAGAGACCAACGGACGAACAGACGGGTAGACAGAGACAAAAGCCTGGAGGAAAGGGACCAGGAAGAAGCTGGGAGAGGCAGGAACCAGGGGCTAGTGATTTGCACGCACTCCAGTCCCCAGAGACATCCCTCTGCAGCCTGGGGTGCTGCAGAGCCCAGCCTGATGCAGGCAGCCTGGCTGCTTGGGGCCCTGGTGGTCCCTCAGCTCCTGGGCTTCAGCCATGGGGCTCGAGGAGCGGACAGGGAGTGGGAGGGGGTCTGGGGAGGTGCCCAAGAGGAAGAACGGGAGAGGGAGGCCCTGATGCTAAAGGTGAGTTGCTTAGGACTCTGATGGGGAACTGTGGGTGTGGGAGGGAGGGTATTCCAGGGTTAGGGAAATGGGCAAGGGTGAGTGATGGGACAGGCTCAAAAGACAGGGATGACGGATTCAGACAAGGAACTCAGGGGCAGAACTCACTGCTGTAAAGGGGCGGCGGAGTGTGTGGGGCGTCAGAATGCAGCTGGGCTGGCCCTAACCATCCCTCTCCTGCCTCAGCATTTGCAGGAGGCCCTGGGGCTGCCCGCTGGGAGGGGGGACGAAAACCCTGAGGGAACCCCTGAAGACAAAGAGACCTGGTGGACCGAGGAAGACGGTCAGGGGGAGGAAGAGGAGGAAACAACGGTAACCCCCTCCTCTAGCCCTAGCCCCTCTCCCACCCCTGAGGACACCGTCACTTATATCCGTGAGTAATCATTAACTCCATCCGGCCCCCAGGTCTCGCGGTCATTTTCTCAAAAATGAACCGTCCTTTCACTGCCTGGGACCTTTCAATGGCCCACCGCCCAGCCGATAACGCCCACATCCCTAGGAGCTCCGGGTGCCTGGTCTTGCCTCCCAAGAGCCCGGGGCCACCGGCTCCTACCTTCCAGAAATCCCGAGTGCCGCCCCCCCCCAACTCTGCCCCCAGAAGCCCTAGGTCCCTCCAGGCCCTTTAGTCCCCCAGCTCCGATCCCCGGGCCCCGTCCAGCGTGCTCCGTCTGCCCGCAGTGGGCCGCCTGGCCGGCCTGGACGCAGGCCTGCACCAGCTGCACGTCCGTCTGCACGCGTTGGACACCCGCGTGGTCGAGTTGACTCGGGGGCTGCGGCAGCTGCGGGAGGCGACAAGCGACACCCGCGACGCCGTGCAAGCCCTGCAGGAGGCGCAGAGCCGCGCGGAGCGCGAGCATGGCCGCTTAGAGGGTGAGTCCGCGCCGCGCCGGGCAGGGAAAGTGGGACGATCCGGGTCAAGAGGAGGACTAGGGGAAGGAGGGCTCAGAAACATCTGAAGAGACATGAGGACCCAGGGTGTTAGGGACGAGCGGGTTCCTAAAGATGTGCAGGGTGCTGGCTTATGGGGACTTAGAGTAGCGTGGAGGGTGAATGCGGAGAGCTGGCGCGCGGAGCGGCAGGCCCGCTCCCTACCACGCTGTGGAGCTTACCCGACTCGGGCCGCGCCACGCCCCCTACGGTCCCTTTCCAGCAGTCTGGCCCCACCCCAGCGGTCCTAACTCTCCGCCTCCCGGCTCCCCGTGGCTCTGACCCCGCCTCCTCCCCTCCCCCGGAGCTGTGACCCCGCCCCTCCCCGCCCGCAGGCTGTCTGAAGGGGCTGCGCCTGGGCCACAAATGCTTCCTGCTCTCGCGCGACTTCGAGGCGCAGGCGGCGGCGCAGGCGCGGTGCGTGGCACGGGGCGGGAGCCTGGCACAGCCAGCTGACCGTCAGCAGATGGAGGCGCTCGCTCGTTATTTGCGCGCGGCGCTCGCTCCCTACAACTGGCCAGTGTGGCTGGGCGTGCACGACCGGCGCTCCGAGGGACTATACCTCTTCGAGAACGGCCAGCGCGTGTCCTTCTTCGCCTGGCACCGCGCGCCCCGTCCAGAGCCTGGAGCCGGTCCTAGCCCCGCGCCGCACCCGCTCAGCCCCAACCAGCCCAACGGCGGCACGCTCGAGAACTGCGTGGCACAGGCCTCGGATGACGGCTCCTGGTGGGACCACGACTGCGAACGCCGCCTCTACTACGTCTGCGAGTACCCCTTCTAGCGGGGCCGGTCCTCGCGTCTCCAGTTCATCCCACCACTCGCCGTTTGGCTAGGCCGTTCACCCTGCGAGAACGCCCTTCTCTCCCTCTCTCCCTGCCCACGGATGGAAGCGTGTTCCGCCTGGCTGGGCGATCCCAGGGGGCCTTCTGCGGAGCCGAGAGCCCTTACTCGCCCGCGTCTTTCTTGGAAGCAGCGGGCACCAGGCTAAGTTCCGCCAATAAAGCCTTGTGGAATCTGACTTGAGCGGGCGGTGGAGGCACTTTTGGTCTTTATCTCGTCGCCGGGCAAGCCTGGAAGGGCAAGACCCTGGCCTTTGGATGCCTATCCCGTTCCGCTTTTACATGTATAATTTGAGCCCTAGAATCAGAATGATGGCGAACACATGTACACGCATCATCTGCTCCTGCACACAGATGCCCGGAGTACACGCGTGCACAGGCTGCTGACGTCTCCACCCCCATCGTGTCCCACTCACGGCCTTTGGGACACAGGGCCTGTCAATCATTGTCCAGGCCTTGGCCTTGGTCCTGGTCAAAGAGATCTGGGAAATACAAAGGAGCTAAAGGTTCTGACAAGGCCTGCAGGAAAGAGCCCATTTAATTTTGTTTAATTGGTGCATCTCAAACGCGTTCCACCAGATAGTTCCTTTCCATCATGTAATGTCAGGCCCTGCCCCGGTCCCTTCCCCTACCCTCAGGGGCATATGTTGAGAAGCAAACTTAATCTATATAGCCTGGAAACGGGCTCCCTCCCAGTGTTTCCTTCTCTATGCGAGGCCATAAGCCAGTTCCTTCCCCTCTATCAGCCTCAGTTTCCTCACCTGAACATGGGAACAATCATCCCACCTTGTATTAGTTCTTGGGAAGTTCAGGTGAGCCCAGGAAAGTGACATTTCAAAAGTGGTTGAACGTGAGTCACATGCTACCTTTTTTTCTTCACCTTTTTCATACCTTTGTTCCCTGAGAACACTCTGGAGTGTGCCAGCCTGGGCCTCGGCATCGAGGACAGCACGCTTTGAGGGAGGAGCTCTTGTTTTGGAATTCCCCCCAATACTGGCAACATGGGCCTGACCCTGACAATCATCATAGAGCCCAGGAACTGGAGTGTGACCCTGTCTGTCCTTATATCCCTGCCTCTCCATCACCATGGTACCACCAGCCTAAAATGTCACCACTGGATCCACCAGTGAGGGGAATGAGCCATCCGTATCATCTCCACCCCTGTCATTTCCCAGCCCCACAGCCCCTATAGGAGTAACAGAACAGGGAATGGTGGGGAGGTGGGGTGGGGTGGGGGGGCTCTGGTCAGGAAGGCTTCAATCAGGGGACTGAAGACCTTGCTCAAAATTCTTCCCCCTCTGAACTTGTTTCCTGGGGTCGGGAGAGGCAGCAGGATGTCTTCTAGGCAACCAGAGGGCACATTAGGCAGACATGGTTGGGTATCTGGTACTGCCTGGAAGGGGCCCACCATTACAGACCCGACATTCTGGAAAGTGAGTGGATGAATGTGGAGCAGTTCAGTGGTGGTTACCTGTCTGGACTCTAATCCTATCTTGGCCACTTACCTACCAGGCACATAAAGTGAGATATAACCCCTGTGCCTCAGTGTCCCCATCTGCACATCGTGGGTAAGAATACCTTCTAGAAGAGTGCTGGACACAGAGGGGTCCTTGCAACACCAGATCTGACTCTCACGTGGCAATTTTAACCTCACCCTCATCTCTCCGTGTTCTGTCCAGACACTGTCTTTGCATACGAATAGCTTCTTTCAAGAACTGGCCAAGTGTGTCACCCTGAACAACCTGCTTCCCCCTTCCCCCAGCAGGGTATGGTGCCCTCCGTGATGTTCCAGAACTGCTGAGTTCTCTTCTGACCTAAGTAAGCACTGATCAGCCAGACCGGGGAGCTCTCTGGGCAGGGCTGGGTATGACCAACTCTGAGCCCCCAGCATCCCTGGGCACAGGGGAGCTTTTCGTAGAAAGGAAGATGCCTGCACGATGCCATGTTTGGGACCTTGAGATGAGCTTGATCTCTGCTTCTCTTCCTCCCTGGCCTCCCCCAGTCAGGAGGCTTCCCTGGGCGCCCACAAAGTAGGGGGCTTTTCTCATCACACCGTCCATTACTCTAGGTGCCACTGTTGGGTCATTGTCATATTAAGCCCAGGGGCATAGACTTAATGAGCACACAGAGAGGTGTGGCGGGGTGGGGGGGGAGTGGAGGGCATTTTGCAAGGACTGTTTAAGCATCATCAGCTCCCCTGTACGCTGCATTCTGGACTGACTCCGTTTTTTCATAGGGGCCCTGCCCCCCTCGCCTCTGAGAAGCCCTCCCAGGCCTGCCAAAGACCAGCGTTTACCAATGCCCCCGCCCTGACTCTCTGCGGAGCACCTGCGGTTTGAGAGCTCGGAGTCGCGGACCAGAGGTCTCAGCAGCTGCCTGGGATCGATGCATGAAGAGATTCCAAGGCGGTGGTGGAGGAGGAAGGGCCCAATGCCTGAGATGACCCAGCGGAGGAGGAACCCGGCCGGCATCTGTTTGCCAAGACTACAAGTCCCAGGACTCCGAGCGGCAGGCCCTCTACCTTCTTCTCACAACCACGTTTCCCAGCAGCCATCGGGAACCTCACGCCAGTCCTCTCGAAAGTCCCGCCCACTCTTCCGCAGAAAGCACGACAGGTAGGAATTTGGCCGTCTCCAATCAAAGCTCACCCCCCCCATCTCCCACTGGCGGGCCTCGCCCCAAGGTGTTTTGGGAAATGTAGTTCCGTCACGAGTCAAGGGTAAGAAAAACCCGAAGTCGAAGTCTAACATTCATTTAGGAGTAGACTGTATGTAACTAGTGCTCAGACCTTTACAAGAGTTTTTAAAAACGGATGAATTTCCACGGATAATTGTAAATTAATAATAAGCGTCTTTCAAAACATAAGTGCCTAGAAAATATGAGAATGCATAGAAAATGGTAAGAATTTTTCCCCCCAAAATTTGAGTATCTTGAATATGTACTGAATTACAACATAAAATACAATATAAAAATTCTTCCTTGGCCTCGAAAAAAATTGCTAAATACTGGTCCAAACGAATTTAGTTTTTTCAAAAACACACACACACCTTTTTGTTTGGAAATAACCTCAAGCTTACAGATAACCTGCCCAAATACAAGTAGTATCTACCTAGATTTATCAATTGTTAACAGTTTACCCTATTGCTTTGGCTTTATCATTATTTATCCACCCCGTCCATCCACCCATCCATCCCTCCATCACCCACCCATCCATCCTAACCCAATGACCAGCAACAAATTAAAATCAGGTTTACTGACCAATTGCAGGGGAGGAGACCACATCCCAAAAGAGAAGCTGTGATGAACTTACAGGATTTGGGGGAAGAGAAGAATTTGGTGAAATTTAAGTGAAACTGTGGTTCGGTAGCTTTAGAGCAAAGCAGGGGTGTGTATAAGTGAGTCAACAGTTACGGACTGCGGAGCGGACTCAGGATCCTGTTTCCTTGGAAACTACAAAGTTAAGATAAACGTGGCATGCTATGCCCAGAAAGTCTATATAAAGCTCTGCGTCAGGGCTGGAAATCGAGGCTTCTCGTCGGTGTCAAAGTGACGTAGATCTTCCGGGAAGAGTGGGCTAAGTTTCATTCTTACCGATATACTTTGAAACAGCGAAGTTTCGAAAAGCCTCTGATTTTAGAGAACAAACTCAGTGAGTAAGACAGCAGTATTTGCTCACAAAGGAGCCGGTTAGGACCCTTCACAGCTACCGCGTGTCCCTGGGGGAAATGCTTCCTGTTCACTCTGCTGCGGCCTCGTGGAGTGTGTGGGTAGATGGCGGGCAGATTTGAGAGTCCGTGCTACTTTTCGTTTCTCGATACATGCGTATGTTTTCTGAAGCGTGTGTTAGTTACACACATCATCGCCCTTTACCCCTGAATACTTCAGTGTGTATTTCCTAAGTACAGAGGTGCTCTCTTACTCACCCACAGTAATCAACCTCCATAAATGCAACATTTACTTAATACTTTTTATCTAATCTCCTAGTGGTATCTCCATTTCATCGACTGACCCAAATGCTCTCTCTCGAAGCACTTTCCCCTCCCAGTTCAGGCAGGAATTTATCTGGGCTCAGGTGTTGCATTTTGTTGTCATGGCTCCTTGAATGTGGAACATTTCCATATTTATGATATTGACACTTTGGAAGAACAACCCCCACCTTTTTTTCTTTTTTAACAGAAGTTCCTCACTCGAGTTTGCCTGATGTTTCCTCATGAAACCAGAATATACGAGGTGAGGTGTGTCCTTCCTCAGGGCCAGTTGAGGGAAGCATGCAGAGGATAGAATGAGTTCTTTTGTTTTAGGTCGTGCGTTTTATATATATATATATAATTTTTATTCTTTTATTTTAAGATTTTATTTATTTGAGAGAGAGAGAGCACGAGCAAGGGAAGCAGCAGGCAGAGGGAGAAGCAGGCTTCCTGCTGAGCAAGGAGCCTGATGTGGGACTCGATCCTAGGACCCCGGGATCATGACTTGAGCCCAAGGCAGACGCTTAACCAACTAAGCCACCCAGGCGTCCTTTAGGTCATGCTTCTGTCCTCAGTGGTTCACTTTGAACATGACCCCCTCCTGGCTTCCACAGGCTTTTCCATGCCAGCCCCGTGTTCTTTATTCATTCATTCGAACAACCACTCCTCTGCTTTGGCCCCAAGCTACCACCTCCTCCCAAAATGCCAGCCTCTGTCATTCCAGCAGCAAGTTGCTTTTTTTCCAAAGCACAGGTGGTTGTGTGAGCCGGGCCAGATGGCAGTGTGAGCTTGGGTTTTGCAAATTCCTGCAGGAGGCAAATAACCTTCCTTTCTCAGTCTATTTCCACCTACTCCAAACGCAACTGGACTTCAGTTCCAACCCTGAGCCGTGACAGCTCCTGGCAGGCTTCCGGGCAGGAAGCCAGAGCTGGGGTGGATTTGGACCACAGAGGTGGCAGGAAGTGGAACACCAGCTCTGCCTTCAAAATGATCTTTTCGGCAATTCTGAATAGTGGGTACATGGAAAGTAATATATGTGTACGGACCCAGGGAGAAGAAGACTGCCTATTAATTCACCACTCAATATAATACTAGGATGTTATTATTTACTACTCTGTCCTTTGCTGTCCCTCATGCCCACCTGTAACCATTATCCCGAATCAAGTTTATCCTTCACTCAGTTTCCATGATTACTTTAGCACATATGTATGTGTCCCTAAACAACATATGATTTCGTTTTGCTTGCTTTTGAGCTTTATAAAAGTAATGATATCTGCATTAGTATTCTAGGACTGCCGTAACAAAGTACCAAAGACAGGGTATCTTTTTTTTTTTTTTTAAGATTTTATGTATTTATTTGACAGAGAGAGAGACAGCGAGAGAGGGAACACAAGCAGGGGGAGTGGGAAAGGGAGAAGCAGGCTTCCCACTGAGCAGGGAGCCTGATGTGGGCCTCGATGTGGGGCTTGATCCCAGGACCCTGGGATCACGCCCTGAGCTGAAGGCAGACGCTTAACGACTTAGCCACTCAAGCGCCCCTAAAGACAGGGTACCTTAAACAACAGAAATTTTATTTCTCACCGTTCTGGAAGCTAGTAGTTGAAGATGCAAGTGTCAGCAGTTTGGTTCCTTTCGAGGCTTCTCTCCTTGGCTTGCAGATGGCTGCCTTTTCTGTGTGTCCTCACCCAGTCATTGTCCATGCTTAAGCATTCGTGGGGTCTCTCTGTGTGTCCAAAAGTCCTCTTAAAAGGACACCAATCAGCCTGGATTAGGGCCTACTCTAAGGGCTTCATTTTAAAAACCTTATTCAAAATACAGTCACATTCTTTTTTTTTTTAAGCTTTTATTTATTTATTTGACAGAGATAGAGACAGCCAGCGAGAGAGGGAACACAGCAGGGAGAGCAGGAGAGGAAGAAGCAGGTTCACAGCGGAGGAAACTGATGTGGGGCTCGATCCCACAACGCCGGGATCACGCCCTGAGCCGAAGGCAGGCGTAACCGCTGTGCCACCCAGGCACCCCCAAAATACAGTCACATTCTAAGGTGCTGGGGTCAGGGCTTCGACCTATGAATCCGTGGAGAGGGGCAAAATCCAGCCCATGACCATATCTTACTATACGTAGCTACAGACGTAGCTAGCTGTTTTTTTTTCTTTAAGATATTATTTTTTAAGTAATCTCATTGCTCAGAGTGGGGTTCACACTTACAACCCCTAGATCAAGAGTTGAACATTCTGGGGTGCCTGGGTAGCACAGCGGTTGGGCGTCTGCCTTCGGCTCAGGGCGTGATCCCAGCATTCTGGGATCAAGCCCCGCATCGGGCTCCTCCGCTGGGAGCCTGCTTCTTCCTCTCCCACTCCCCCTGCTTGTGTTCCCTCTCTCGCTGGCTGTCTCTATCTCTGTCGAATAAATAAATAAATAAATAAAAAATCTTAAAAAAAAAAAAAAGAGTTGAACGTTCCACCAACTGAGCCAGCCAGGCGCCCCAAGGTTTCCGTTTTTGTTTTAAATAAGTGTCTTTCTTCCTTTTTTTTTTTCTCTTTTAAGAGCAGTTTTCAGTTGACAGCAAAGTCGAGAGGAAGGGGGCACCTGGCTGGCTCAGGCAGTGAGGCGTGCTGGGATCAAGCTTTGTGTTCAGCGGGGAGTCTACTTCTCCCTCCCCCTCTGTGATCTCTCTTGCTCTCTCTCAAATAAATAAATAAAATGTTTTTTTAAAAAGGTTGAGAGTAAGGCACAGAGATTTCCCGTGTACCCCCAGGGGTGAAGGATATTCTCTTGCATTCTTAAAGTTTTCCCTTCCACACGAAAGTCTTCAATCCACTTGAAGTTGATCTTTGGGAGGTGAGACGTAGAAATCCAATTTCGCTTTTCCCCCTAAGGATAACCGATGATTTCAATAGCATTTGTTAAATAGTTATCTTTTCCCAATTCTCTGTGGCCCCTGTCCCATCGTATTTTAGTATTTGTGGGTCTTTTATGGGACTCTGTTCTGCACGCTGATTCATTCATTTAAGGCTGCATCAAGACCATCGTGTCTCAGTAACCGTTGCTTCGTATAACATTTCATGGAACAAATCATTACAACTTTGTATAAATCCACCCAGCAATTAGAAAAAGAAGTAACGCTCCTTAACTCATTTTATGAGGTTACTACAATGTTAGTACAAGAAAAAAATAGTCAAGGACAGGGGCACCCGGCTGGTGTAATTGGTGGAGCATGCAACTCTTGATCTCGGGGTTGTGGGTCTGAGTCCCACACTGGGCGTAGAGATTACTTAAAAAAAATAAAATCTGAAAAAATAGTCAAGAACAGCATAAACAGGGAAAACCACAGTCCTATTTCTCTCATGAATCAAAAAATCCTAAATAAAATATTACCACCTGATTTCATCAATTCATTCATGCTCCGCATTCACGGGTTAATGGAGGAAAACCAGATGACATCTCCACAGGTGGAGAAAAAGCATTTGATAAAACTTGATCCAACAGATAGTTTTTTCTACGATGAGCAAACAATCTAATGCAAACAGTGGGAAAATAAGCAATAAAGCAAATCCACGGAAACAAGAGCAAAATAAGTGACAAAAAAGGGGGGGGGCAGAAATCAATGGAATGAAGGGGGAGAAAAGTCTAACAAAACAAGAAGTTATCTTGATTTTTGAAAAAGTCACTAAGATCGATTGACTTTTGGCAAAACCGAATAAGAAAAAAAGAGAGAGGGGCGCCTGGGTAGCGCAGTTGTTAAGCGTCTGCCTTCAGCCCAGGGCGTGATCCAGGGGTCCTGGGATCGAGTACCACATCAGGCTCCTACGCTGGGAGCCTGCTTCTTCCTCTCCCACTCCCCCTGCTTGTGTTCCCTCTCTCGCTGGCTGTCTCTATCTCTGTCACATAAATAAATAAAATCTTTAAAAAAAAATGAATAAACTTTTTAAAAAATAATTAGATAGTACTATGACCATCTATGGGCCAACATTTAAAAACGTAGATGAAATGATTAAATTACTAGAAAAATATAAAATGCCAAAAATTATCCAAAAATCAAGAACTTGAGTAAACCAGTAAGTACTGAAATATACAAAGTTATAGTCAAAGATTACCATTCTCTCTCTCTCTCTCAAAAAAACTCCAGGGGCACAGATGGTCTTCTGGACGACTGATATCAAATATTCAAGAAATGCTTAATTTCTGTCTTATACACATTATTCCGGAAAATTGAAATCATGTAGAATCTGTCTAGTTCATTTTTGGAAGCTAATGCGATGCTGATTCCAAAACCAGATAAGGAACATGTATAAGAAAAGAAAATCAGGGACGCCTGTGTGGCACAGCGGTTGAGCGTCTGCCTTCGGCTCAGGGCGTGATCCCCGCGTTATGGGATCGAGGCCCACATCAGGCTCCTCTGCTATGAGCCTGCTTCTTTCTCTCCCACTCCCCCTGCTTGTGTTCCCTCTCTCGCTTGCTGTCTCTATCTCTGTCAAATAAATAAATAAATAAAATCTTTAAAAAAAAAGAAAGAAAAGAAAAGAAAATCATAGGTCCATTTCATTTGTGAATGTGGGTGCAAAAATCCTACATTGCATAATAGCCAGCTAAATCCAACATTGTATCATAATTCATCACAATCAGAAAGGATTTATCACTAATTAGCAAGGGTCATTCAAAATTTTAAAAAAATTCTTTCAGTGTAATTCACTAACAGACCAAGGAAGAAAATGTAATGATTACAATCAATGTGGAGAAATAACTTGATAAGGTTTTATATCTATTTATGATTGAAAATTAAAACACATAGTAAACTAGGGGGGAAAAGGATATTTTCTTAACTTTGTAAAGCTTCCAGCAAACACCATAAGAATTTTGGATGTCTTCCTTCCAAAAGCAAGAATGACATTAGAATATCCTCATCATGGCTATTGCTTAACGCAGTACTGTGTATAAATCCTGATTAATGGTTTATTTAAAAAGCTGTGGGAACAAGTAAGAGATATCAGCAAGGTCCTGAGTTACAAGATTAACCTACAGGGGTGCCTGACGGGCTTAGTCGGTGGAGCGGAAGACTCTTGATCTCCAAGTTGTGAGTTTGAGCCCCATGTTGGGTTTAGAGATTACTTTAAAAAATAGAAAATCTTTAAAAAGTCGGAAAAAAAAAACAAGATTAACCTACAAAAATCAATTTCATTTCTCTACACCAACAACAGACACACATGAAATGTAATTAAAATACCATTCACCATCCCTCTGAAATATCTAGAAATCATCTAGGAACTCATACATAAAAAAAAATTAAGATTCTGGGGAGAAGACTTTCAATTCTAATAAAGCACCCAAAGATGATGGGAATAAAAGTGAAGACACTCTATGCTCTTGGTTGAGTGATTAAACATTATACAGATGTTAATATTTCACAAATAAGTCGTAGATGTGATACAGTTGTACTTGGATTACTTTAAAGGTTTTTTTTTTTAAGATTTTATTTATTTATTTGAGAGAGAGAGCAGGAGAGCTCAAACAGGGGAAAGGAAGAAGCAGGCTCCCCACCGAGCAGGAAGCCTGACGTAGGACTCAATCCCAGGACCCCAGGATCATGACCTGAACCGAAGGCAGACGCTTAACCAACTGAGCCACCCAGGCGCCCCTATTTTAAGGTTTTATTGAGATTCACATACCATACAATTCATAAAACTTAAGTGGACAATTCAATGGTGCTTCGTACATTCAGATACGAGCAGCCATGACCACAGTCAATGTCAGAGCATTTTAACCATCACAGACAAACACCAAACCTGTACCTTTTAGCAATTATCTTCTTACCTCTCCATCCACTCCCAGTCCCAAGAAACGAAGAATCTACTTGCTACCTCCCAGATTTTCCTGTTACGGATATCTCAGATGAATGGAATCACATAAACGTGAGGTCTTTTGTGACTCCTTTCCCTTAGTGCGAGGGTCTCCAGTTCCATCCGGGCTGTGGAGCAGAATATCACCTCAGTCCTTCCTACGGCTGAATACCATTTCCTTGTATGGTTATGTTACATCTTGTTTATCATTCGTCGGTTGATGGGGACATGGCGACTGTTTCCACCTCTAATGCCGCTATAAATATTCAGGTACAAGTTTTTGTGTGGTTGTATGTTTTCATGTCTCTTGGATATCTATCTAGGAGGGGGAATGGCTGGATCCCATGGTAACTCTGTGTTTGACTTTTTTGAAGTGCCCGCCTGTTTCCCACAGTGGCTGTGCCATTCTGTGCTCCCACTAGCAGTGTGTGAGCATTCCAATTTCGCCTCATCCTTGCCAAAACTTGCTGTTATCTGGCTTTTTAATTTGAACGATCCTCGTGGATGCGAAGTGCTACCCCCTTGAGATTTTGATTTGCATTTCTCTGATGACTAATGATGCCAATATTTTCATGGGCTTTTGGTCATTTGTGTATCTCCTTTGGGAAACGTCTATTCAGCTCTCTTGCCCATTTAAAGATTGGGTTATTTGTATATTTCTGTTATTGAGTTGTAAGAGTTCTTGACACTGTTAATTTTTTGGGGGGTTGTTTTGGGGTTTACCATATACATTCTAATTGATCGGAATCAGGTTCCTATTTATACTAGCTTAATTCCAGTGAGATAGAGAATTGCTAGTCCTACATAGCTCTAGTCTCTTTTCTCTCTTTCTGTGGTGTTACTGTCATACATATGAATATTACAAACCCAACAGTAATTATTACTACTTTACCATCCATCCATGGTCATTTCCTTAGCTTTCCTCCACCACCTTCTTTGTGTTGATATTGGCAAATATATTACATCTCTATATGTTACAGGCCAATGATACATTATATGCACATTATTTTATTCAATTGATTTTAAAATCAGTTAAGAGAATAATGGAGAAAAACTATGCATTAAGTCCGTCTTTTAAAATTACATAATTATCAGGGCACCTGGCTGGCTCAGTTGATGGAGCGTGTGACTCTGGATCTCAGGGTCAGGAGTTCGAGCCTCACACTGGGCTTAGAGATTGCTAAAAATAAAATCTTTAGAAAATAAAATAAAATAAAATGACATCATTACCTTAACTAGTTTTCCCTGTGGATTTGCCTTACTATCTGGAATTTGCCTTCCTCCTGAAGAACTTCCTTTAGTATTTCTTGTAAGGCAGGTCTGCTAGCAACAAATTCTCTGTTTTTGTTTATCTAGGAATAAACTTCACTTTTGAAAGATAGCTTTGCTAGGTTTAAAATTCTTGGTTGCCACTGTTATTCTTTGAGCCCTTTGAGGGATGCCTGGCTGGCTCCCCTCAAAGTGGGTAGAGCACGTGACTCTTGATCTCGGGGTTGTGATTTCAAGCTCCATGTTGGATGCAGAGATCACTTTAAAAAAATCTTGGGGCGCCTGGGTGGCTCAGTCAGTTAAGTGGAGAACTCTCCATTTCGGCTGAGGTCATGATCTCAGGATGCTGGAATCAAGCCCAGCATTGGGCTCCAAGCTCAGCATAGAGTCTGCTAAAGTTTCTCTCTCCCTCTTCCTCTGTACCCCACCCCCCAAGTCTGGCTCATGTGCGTGTGTGTGCTCTGTCCAAAATAAAGAAATAAATCTTTAAAAAAATAAAATAAAATCTTTAAGCAAAAACAAAAAGAAAGGTTTTTCTCCTTTTCTTTATTCTTCTTAGGGGACTGGCAGGGCCAGAGGGCGTGTGACATGTTGCGTTGCTAGAGGGTGCCATGGGGCACCCAGTGGGGCATTTTGCATGCTTCACCAGGGCGACAATGATGTCACTGTCTTCCACCTTCCCCTCCCCCCCCAAGGAGAACTGAGGGATCCCTATGAAGCTTTAAATTTGTATTTTTTTTTAAGATTTTATTTATTTATTTGACAGAGATAGAGACAGCCAGTGAAAGAGGGAACACAAGCAGGGGGAGTGGGAGAGGAAGAAGCAGGCTCACAGCAGAGGAGCCTGACGTGGGGCTCGATCCCACAATGCCGGGATCACGCCCTGAGCCGAAGGCAGACGCTTAACTACTGTGCCACCCAGGCGCCCCTAAATTTGTATTGATTTTCTGATGAATGCGGTTAAGTAGTCTTTCAGGAGACTCTGGTGTTGGAGTTGGCTTGAGGATTCTCCTCAGGGCGGTGGTGGTCTTTGGTTGGGAAGAGCCCCGCAAGGTTGGTAAGGTGGGTTTGAGACCCAG
Organism: Ailuropoda melanoleuca; assembly: GCF_002007445.2. Classification (NCBI taxonomy): domain Eukaryota; kingdom Metazoa; phylum Chordata; class Mammalia; order Carnivora; family Ursidae; genus Ailuropoda; species Ailuropoda melanoleuca. The sequence continues at coordinate 29,763,296 of NC_048229.1, read as the reverse complement.
AGGGAGCACGGCATGGCCAAGGGAAGGAATCACCATTTCCTTGGGCAGCTTCCATGAGAGAGGATTTTAGGGACTGAAAATCTCTCTTTAATAACATTTCTTTGAGAACCTTCCTTCATCAGATAAGGGCAGTTCACAGGCACGGATGGTGTCCTATGCACCAGGTCCTGTCCGGAGCTTTATAAACATATGGACACCCAAAATCGGCATCTCGACTCCACCAGAGTGGTATTAGATTATTACTATTCTACAGATGAGGAAGCTGGAGGGTCCGAGAGGTAAAGTCACTTACCAATGGTCACACAGCGAGTAAGTGGTACTCAGGACTTGAAAAGACTGACCCCACTAACCCATTCAGTCATGATTATTGAGAACCGGTGGTCTGAACGGCGTGGTTCTAGGCTCTAGAGAGAGGTGAACGACACTAGGATCCCTACTTTGGACAGGGTCATTCAAGGGAGCCGGGCTTACATTGGAGGGGGAGGGGCTAACATCCAAAGGGAGGAGCTGACACCCCAGTGGTAGGGGCTGACATTTTGGGGGAGGAGTTGACATTCCAGGGGGAGGGACTGAAATCCCAGGAGGAGGGATTGATATTCTCGGGGAGGGGTCAACAGACCAGAGGAAGAGGTGACATTCCGGTAGGAGCTAACATCCCAGGGGGAGGGGCTGACATCCTGGGAGAGGAGCCAATGTTCCAGGAAGAGGGGCTGACATCTCAGGGGGCGGGACTGATACACTAGGGGGAGGGGCTGACATTCTGGGGGAGGAGCTTATGTCCCAAGGGGAGGGGTCCACATCCCCTAGCCTGCAGAGCCTACAGCCTCCTCACACAATACTCTGTCCCCTCAAGTATTGACCGAGCCCACGGTACAGATCTCTGCCATCCTCTGGGATCCCTGACCAGAACAGGGCCTCTGCCCTCCCGGAGCTCGCAGCCTAGGGAAGATAGTCCTGAACAGAAAGATCCAGCAGAAAGATATTTACCTCCCAGACAGGAGGGAAGCAATTACTCGCTCTTAATCACTACCTCTGTTTCTCTCCGCAAGGAGAGAGGGGAGGCGGCGCCCCCAATCTGGCCTGGTTTGAGATGTTCCCGGCCGTGGGAGACAGACAGACTGTCATCAAATGTCGGAAAATAGCTGTCATGAGACTCCTCACCCCCTGACATCTGACACCTTTCCCTTCCCCGCGCCTGAAGCCCTCCTTCCGCGGGTGCTGCGAAATCTAGGTTCTGTTTCTGTTGACTGAGCACCGAATGCTTCCTAATCCTCACGCATCCCTGCTGGGGCAGAGACTGAATTGCTCGGGGTCCCAGACAAGATCAGGATGTCAGGGTCTGGGTTCAAACTCAGCACGGTGGCGGGAGTCCGGACCCCACACCCTTCCCGATACATACATATGACCAGCTGTGCTATGGGTGTCCTGGTTCCCATTCTTGTCCCTGTGGAATCAAATGAAGAGGGGGGCAAGGTGACAGCCTTATTGCTTTGTCTGTTTCATTCGCTTCTGTGTCCCTCGCTCCTGAGACGCGGCCTGTCATGAACGATGTGCTGTCCCATCCTCTGGGTCTTGCACTGACCCAGACCTGGGCTTACGCAGTGTTAATGATTCATTTCTTTGAAAATGGGGACCTCCTACATGCCCCCTCCCGTGGTGGGTGATGCTTGGGACCCCGGAGGAGTCAGACCAGGACCCTGATCTCAAAGAGGCTGCAGGCTGGCCACAGAGATGGATATAGTCAGTGAGTTACCAAGTTGGGTCCAGCTGTGACAGAGCAGGGACTAGGTGTAAGGGGTTGGGGGGGTGTTGAGAGATGGAGTTGAGGGCTTTGATGGACCCTGGTGGAAAGCCAGACTGAGGGGCACTGGGGAGCCATGGGAGGTGTGTGAGCAGGAGAGGGGTACAGTCAACACTGAATGTAGAGCAGTCCCTCTGGAGTCCCCTGGGGGATGGAGAGAGGCCAGGAGAAGGTCGGCGTGGGGGTCCTGGGGGAGAGGAGAAGGCCTGAGTGGGGCCCAGGCCATAGAGATGGAGAAAACAGTGAAGGGAGGGAGAGGCTAGTAGTGGGCTCTAATCCAGGACACCCTCCCTAGTCTCACCCCCCGCCCTGGTCTGACAGAGCATGGCTCCCACTCCCTCCTCTTTACACCGACACTAACCCCCCACCCTGTTTCCCAANCCCTGTTTCCCACAGCCTGGCCCCCCCCCCCAGGCCTCTCCTGCAGCCATCTTGGGTCCAGACTCCCCTCTTCGTGCTGCCTGCCCCCAACTCCCTACCCCTGCCTTCCAGAGACAGACTTATTGACCTTCAAACTGTGTGCCTTTCAGAGCACCTCCATTTGCTGGTCTATAAATTGGGTGTATTTGTTTCTAATGGCTGCTGGAATCAATACCTATAAACTTAGGGGCTTAAAACCACATGAATTTATCCTGCAGTTCTGGGGGTCCTAAATGGGGGTCACTGGGCTCAGGAGGAGAGTCCATTTCGTTTCCTTCTCTAGCTTCTAGAGGTTGCCCTGTTTTGTTGCTCGTGGGCCTTCGTCCATCTTCAAAGCCAGCAGCGGTCTCTCGGCCCCTCGCTCTTCCGCCTCCTTCTCCTCCTGCCCAGTGACTACGTGGGCCCACCTGGATAATTCGGGATCCTCTCCCCGTTTTGACAAACAGCCTTAATTCCACCTGTGACCTTACTACCCTTTGCCATGGAATGGAACATATGCCCAGGTCCTGGGGGATACGGCGTGGACATCTTTGGGGCCAGCGATCTGGGGGGCTGGCCCTTCTAACGGGGATGCCCGCACTCAATCAGCTGGTTCTGGCTTTGGGGTGCCGTTGGGGGTGCTGAGCACCTTTCACCGCCTGGTGAGAGCCAGGCTGCAGCTCGTGAGACTGACAGGGAGGCCCCAGCTCCTGGGGGAGCCGTGGGCCCCGGGGGGTGGGGGGCATGTTGTTTTCCTGCTGGTTCTCCTTCCACCTGCTGCTTCTGCTGCTGCTGGGGCTGGGTGGGCCGGGGGGGCCCAGGCTGGACATGGTGGAGGTGTGGGTGCTGCTCAGACCGTTCGTTGGAGCTCGCCCAGGGTGGGGGAGGGGGCGGTCAGGGCTGCTCCAACCACGTGCGTTACACTCCCGGTCCAGGCCTTCAGGCTGCAGCTGTGCTGGACCCTCCAGTTCTGCACCGGGAGAGAGTCTGCGAAGGACATGGGTGAGTCCAGCCATCCTGGGACGACCTGAAGGGAACTTCCTGGGGGTTGGAGACAGTATGAGGGAGGGTGGAAGGTGGGAGAGGTCCTCTCTCCTCCATCTCTGGAGAATAGGAGGCGGGAGATTCGGCAAGAGATGGACAGGAGAACAGAGAGGCAGAGAGAGAGTGGTGGAGAGAGAGGGACAAAAATGCAGAGGGAGGGACAGGGATGGGGGAGAGAGAGATGGGGTAGGGGAGAGACACAGAAGACCCTGAGAGAGGGACAGAGACCCTGGGGGGGGCGGGGACGCAGAGACCCTGAGAGATGGGATGAAATGGAAAAAGAGGTGGGGGGGAAGGGATGTGTGCAGGTGCAAATGTGTTGGGGTGTTGGGACTGCATAGATGCGGGTGGCAGATGGCAGCCAAGGCAGGGAGGGGAGGTGAGAGGCAGGTCAGGCTGCCAGGAGGGATCAAGTGGAAGAGGAGACAGAAAAAGATACGGAGACAAAGACCCAGTGAGAGACAGGAACACGAAGAGCTCTAGTCAAAGACTGAAATAGCACTAGCCTCAGCTTGAAGGACAGCGCTCTCGGGGGAGACAGACGGACAGGGAGACAGAAGCCACGGAGAGAGGGTCGTGGGCCTGCACAGAAAGGCAGGACTGTGGACATGGCGGAGGAATTTGGAGCGACCGACCGTCCCGATTATCCCGGGACTGAGCGCTTCCTGGGATCCGGGGCTCTGGGGGCTCAATCCGGAGAGTCTGATGCAGCCTGGGACGCCTTGGTCCCCTAGGTGGAACCAGGGCAGCCCTGGGCCACCGGCTTTTCTGGCTCAGCAGGGTGTTGGTGATCATTCAGGCCCACCTTCTCTTTCTGCCCTGGGCAATGCGCCTCCCCCCACCCTTCCAGTGCCCCTGCTCCAGGCCGAAACTACTTTGTCTGCTTTCTTCGGTTTTCAAACTCCCCAATGTTTCTAAACTAAAGATTACATTTTGCTCTACGTTCTGAGTCTTTTGATGTGTCCACGGAGCTGCCTCAGAAATGAATGCACTAAGCTCCAAGGGGTGGGAGGGATCCATCTCTTCTTGTCTTCAGAAAACACATTACAGAGATGGCTCTGACCCTGGCTGCACAATAGAATCTCCGGGGGAGCTTTTAAAATCCAATCGATGTCCAGGCCCCATCCCCAGGCGTTGTGGTTTAAGTGGTCCAGGGTGGAGTTGGGCTCTGGGAGTTTCAAAAGCTCCCCAGGGATCCCTATGGGGCCTCGGGCTGAGCCCCATCCCTCCAAAGTGCCTGCGGTTGTGGAAATGCAACCTTAATAGCTCCCAGGGGACCCAGAACCCCAGCACTAAGTGGTTGAAAATGCTGGGGCGGGGGAGGGGGACGTGCAAAGACCGACTTCTTTGTCTATATTTGGTTGTTCTATAAGCATTAACAGCCAAAACCCAGGCTGGGGGTCCCTTAGGGGTCAGATCCTATTCTGTGCACTCCACTCTCAAGCTTCTGGTCACAGCCAGGAAGGATGGGAGGGGAGAGCAGGCAGCCAAACTCGAGCAGGAGGGTTTTAGGAAGCTTCTAGAGGAAGCTGTCACAGAAGGAGGTGGGAAAGGGCACTCCAGGCAGGGAGCACAGCACGTATAAGCAAAGACCCTGGGGAGCAACATTTTTTTACTATCTCTGAGTTATACGTGGTTAAGTATATATTGGGGGGGGGGGAGAAGCTGTGCGTAGGATGTAGGTGAGACAGAAAAAAAGGAAAAGAAAAGGAAAAAGACTAGAGGAGGTCAGGTCGTACACAGCCTCCAAGGCCAGGCTGAGGGGCTGGGACTCTTGGGGGGGCGGGGGACACGACCTGGGGGCCACGGGAAGGCTGCGAGCAGGGACAGAGTCAGCTCTGGTTGTGGGAGGACCTGTGAGAGCTGGAGGAGAGAGGCCGGAAACAAGGCAAAGGTCCAGGGAGAGAGAGAAACCCTGGGAGGGGCAGGAAGGTCTCCGAATTCTGGTTTTCGGAAGCCGGGTTCCCTCCCAGAGCCTGGCCGCCTCACTTCTGGCTGGGAAAATGGTCCAACACCGCCCCCGTGTGGTTGTTCATAGTATTGCAACCAGGACCTCCCGTCAGTAAAACTAGCCTCTTGAATCAGGACGCTTTTGAGAATTCAAAAGGACGCTGTTACCAAGGATGTTGGAACAACTGGCCGAAAGCGTCTGCAATCCGCGAGGCAAAATCATAGTGAGGCTATAAATCCGCTCCTAATCAAAATTTGCTAGGCCTTCCCTGAGAAACCCAGGATGTTCGGGCACCTTACTCAGGAGTTGCCTTTTCAGATGTTGAGTCGAAATGAAGTGGTTTGTCAGATGAGAAGGTGACTGAAGTTCACCCAAAGGCTGGGGTGTCACCCAGGGCATCCCATCTACTGGGGATGAGGGCGGGGAGTGGGGAGGAGGAGGTTAGTGAGGTAATAGACTGTCTGTCTGAAGGTCTAGACACTTCCAGAGGAAAGGGCATTGACAGTGGGTACTGCAGGTTGAATAGGAGTTTTCTAAGAAAAGAGAAAGATGTGTTGATAGAATATAACAAAGAAGATGATAACTACAGTCTTTTTGTGGCTGACAAATTCCATTCGTGTCTTTGATCTCAAGTTTTTCTGGCTGTGGCCACCTGGGTCCCCTGGACAAAGATTTTCACCTTTGAGAAGAAAACCAGGGTTCAGAGAGAAGGACTATATCTGAAGTACACAGCAGTCTGTGTTGATACCAGGTGAATCAGCCCTGCTCTGTCTCCCCTCTGTGCTTTTTTAATTTTTAAAGATTTTATTTGTTTGAGAGAGAGAGAGAGCACGAGCAGAGGGGAGGGGCAGGGGGAGAGGGAGAAGCAGACTTCCCTTTGAGCAGGCAAGCCCTTGCGGTTCTCCATCCCAGGACCTTGGGATCATGACCTGAGCCCGAAGGCAGACGCTTAACCAACTGAGGCACCCAGGCGCCCCTCCCCTCTGTGCTTTTGCACCCAGAGTTCAAATGTCCTTCTTCCTCTCTAACTGTTCCTGAAAGACTCCTACTCAACCCTCAAAACCCAACTCAGACTTTGGGCTCCCTGTCTCAAACCAGAGACTCCAGGCCTCTAGCCCCTCCTCCCTCAGACCCAGGAGACTGGACTTCTGGCCCCTCCTCCCTCCAGCTCAGAGCCGGGTCCCTCAGACAGAGCGGCGGGGGGGCGGTGGGGGGGGGTCTGTGCCACAGCCGGGAGGGAAGAGCATATGCTGATTCAGTCCATTTATTTGGTCTCAGAGGCCTGCATCATGATCCAGGGCAGAATGCTCTTGGATTAGGCGTCCTGGGTCTTCTCATTGCTGAGCCTAAGGGAGGAAGACACAGAGATACACAGAGGCATGGGAGAGGAGGAGAGCCTAAGTGGATAAAATGGGGCCAAAGAGACAGAGATGCAGCCTGCTACCCCTACCCTCTTCCCACTCACCTTGTTGAAGAAGTAGATGGAGGCCAGGATGGTGAATACAGCTATGGCCAGGGTTACATTCTGGGGGGGAGGAGTCAGAGGTCAGGGTCCACTCCCTCCCTCCCCTTTCTCCCGACCTCCCTCCCCCTGCCAGACCCCTCCTTACTTCCTGAAAGTTCATGGCCATGGCCTTGAGCTCAGTGCTTGCTTGCTTGACCTCCCTCTTCCTTTCCTGGACTCTGAGCCAGAGAGGACAGAACAGCCACTATAACCTAAGAGGGGTTGCCTAGGAGACCAGAATGGTGGCCGTGGTGACGAGAGAAAGGCATTCTGGGTAGAGGGGACATGGGACAGGTGCTTGAGGGAGAGGGGGACTTGTTTGCAGAATGTTACATGCAGTACCCGCACTTGGGATTGGGACATTTGAAATTGGAGAATCCAGATCTCCAACGCTACACTGAGGCGTTTTTTCCCCCCACCCCACCCCAGGGCGCTGGGGAGCCATGGGAGGCTGTGAACAGGGGAGGCACCGAATCAGCTCGGAGTGTTAGTGTCTTGGAGCAGGGAGGAGGCTGGAAGCCAGGAGGTGGCCCCGGGCAAGATATCCTCCCGCAGTGTCGGCCAGACACCAGGTTGAGAGCATTAGAGCTGGACTGGGCGTTTCCATGAGTCTTGTCACCAGTGCTGGGGGTGGGGGCGGGGGCAGCTTCCCCACCTGTGGACCACAGGCACAGGGACAGCGCCAGAGACTCCCGCCGCCGCCCCCCCTCCCGGTCACGGTCACGGTCCGTGACTTGCACTCCACCAGCCTTCCCGCGAACATTCTAGGCAGCCAACTCTTTCTGTCCATTACGCCTTCAGAACTAACTTCCCGGTTACCAGAAACAGAGGCTAAAGAAACAAGGACAGTCGAAGGTCATTACCCACGGGTTCCATCTTTGCGAATTCGCCTCCTCGCTAAATGCTCTGTAATCCCACAGTGCGTGCCCGTTGCCCTCTCGCGGTCACTCGTGGACATGCGCAGAACGGCTAACAGTTTGAGTTGCTGGAAGCCCGCGGGTTCCCGGTTCCCCGCTGAGGTTCCGAAGAAGCGCCACCCTGCCCTTTGAACTCGTTAATCCTCAAAGCAGCTCCCTGAGGTACAGATTGCCCTCGTTCCCATTTTACGGATTTGATGAACGAGGAGGCACAGAGAGGTGCGGTAACTTGCCCAAAGTTGCACAGCTTGTAAACGGTAACGTTAGGGGTTTGAACCCAGCCTACCCAAATCCAGGGTCCAGGTGTTCAACCACTGGGCCGTGCTGGCTGGGGCCAGATGTGGGAGGCGCTGGGAGAAGGTGACATCTCCAAGAAGAGCTCCAACATTTAAGGGGTGAGAATAGGAAAACAGAGACATGGGTTGTGGGGAGGGAGAAGAAAACAGAGACTGTGTCTAGAATGTGGGGCTACTTGGGGGTGGGTATCTCTGTCTTTTTTTTTTTTTAAGATTTTATTTATTTGGCAGAGAGAGAGAGGCAGCCAGCAAGAAAGGGAACACAAGCAGGGGGAGTGGGAGAGGAAGAAGCAGGTTCCCAGCGGAGGAGCCCAGGACCCTGGGATCACGCCCTGAGCTGAAGGCAGATGCTTAACAACTGAGCCACCCAGGCACCCCTCGCTGTCTCCTTTTGCATCCCAGCTTTGCCACTCACTGCCTGTGTCCCCTCAGGCATATGACGGAACCCACGGTACCTCAGTTTCCCCATCTGCACAGTGGGGACGGTGAGAACCGTATCAACCTGTGCCAGAGGTAAAGTAAAGATTAAGCAAGTCTGGCTAATCCAAGGCTGCGTGCGGAAGGCCCTGGGGAAGCCGGATCCCAGGAGGCCACCTTGGCTCCGGGGGGAGGCATGCCGGGACCTGCTTTTTGGGGGGTGCTGAGGCGGGGTAATGAGCAGGTGGGGCTGTGGCACAGACAGTGGGCTGAGCTCAGCGTCTGGGCTGTGCGGAGATGGCAGGGCCAGGCTTTTGGGGCCTCCCCGCTGGACTTCTGCTCCTCCTGCTGCTGCTGGCACCCTGGGCCCTGGCGGAAGGACCCCTGGTGTTCGTGGCTGTGGTGAGGTGTCCCCTGCCCTGGCCTGGCCCCTCACCTCTCCCAGGCCAGCCCTGACCTGGTCCCATCCCCAGGTGTTCCGCCACGGCGACCGGGCCCCGCTGGCCTCCTACCCCACCGACCCACACAAGGAGGCAACCACCGCCCTGTGGCCGAGAGGCCTGGGCCAGCTGACTGGGGTGAGAAGCCGGGGGGTGCGGCTGTGGAGGGGGCGGGGGGGGAGGGGTCTGCTGAGGCTTCCTCTGCCCTCAGGAGGGGGTCCGCCAGCAGCTGGAGCTGGGACGCTTCCTGAGGGGCCGCTATGAGGACTTTCTGAGCCCGGAGTACCGGCGGGAGGAGGTACTGCCATGGACGTGACCCTCGCCTGGCCTCCTGACCTCTCACCTCTGACCTCCTCTGACTCCAACCCTCACTGTGGGCCTCCACCTCTGGCCTTTGACCCCCAATAACCTGACCTGCACCCTGTACCTGCTCTCTGACCTCCAAACCATCAACTAACTCACGCTGACCTCTGACCCCATCTCCACGGGAGTCCCATGCTTCACCTCTGACCTCTGGGCTCCATCAACTCTGACTTTATTTTCTGACGCCCACCAACTCTAACCAGACCTCCTGACCTCTGATTTCTGACTCCAAAACTTGACTGATTCTGACTTTGACCTTGACTGGTTCAATTTGCCTCCTGAGCTCAACCTTTGATCTCTGCCCTTCATCAGATGTGAATTGTCTTTCCTACGTCCTCCTCTGTCTTTTGACATCTCCCGTTTTGGCTCATTCCTCCTGATCTCTGACCTCTGATCCCTGATAGACATGTACTGGATTCTGGTCCCGTGTCCTTCCACCTCCCCTTCCGACCTTGAACTCCAACTTCCAGCCACCAGCAATTCTTTCTTTCTTTGATGCAACTGACCCCTTTAATCCCACATGTCCACCCAACTTCTGACCTCCAACCCCATTGCTCCTGACCTTGACCTCTGACCCTTGATCCCACCTTCCAACATGAAAGACCAGACACTCCAATTCACCCTGGGTTTTGACGCCCAGCACCTGACCTCTGACCCTGCACTGAATCTGAAGCTTTTGGTTTGCTGCTGCAGCCGACCTCTGACCCGGCAGTGGTCCCTTTGCCTGCCTTCTCCCCGCCACCACAGGTCTACGTTCGCAGCACTGACTTTGACCGCACGCTGGAGAGCGCTCAGGCCAACCTTGCAGGGCTGTTCCCCGAGGCTGCCCCGGGGCGCTCAGAGGCTGCCTGGAGGCCCATCCCTGTGCACACAGTGCCCGTCACTGAGGACAAGGTCAGGGGGCTGGACAGGTGCAGGGGGTGGGAGGGATGGAGAGAGACCGAGACCCCTGTGGGGGGAGCCAGTGGCTGGGAGAGGCAGTTCCGGCTGAGCGGCCCTGGGCAGCCTGTGTCGGCTGGAGCCGTGAGCCCTTCCCTGCTGCCGAGCTGGCTGCACAGGGTGAGCGGCCGTCCTGTGCTGTGCGGCCAGATTTGGGAGGGACCGCATATTTTGAAGAGAGAGGTTTGGACCAGGGCTCCACAGCCCCAACTCCCTGCGCTGTGACTGTGGGGTCCCAGTCACGCTGGCCTGAGCCTCAGTTTCCCCCAGCTGCTGAGGTTCCCCATGCGCAGCTGTCCCCGATACCATGAGCTGCTGAGAGAGGCCACGGAGGCTGCGGAGTACCAGACGGCGCTGGAGGGCTGGACAGTGAGCGGGGGTGGGGGGTGCTGGAGGGGCCTGAGGTGGGGGCTGCTTGGCGGGGCTTGGCAGGGAGGGGTGAGGAGGCCCGTCAGACTCACCCAGCCCCGGTGCATCCAGGACTTCCTGACTCGCCTGGAGAACTACACGGGGCTGTCGTTGGTCGGAGAGCCGCTCCGCCGGGCATGGAAGGTTCTAGACACACTGATGTGCCAGGTGAGCCCCCCCGCCTCCAGCTGGGTGGTTAAGGGCACCTGGATTCAAATCCCAGCTTTGCTGCTCACTACCTGTGTTCCCTCAGGCAAGTCACTTAACCCTTGGTGCCTCAGTTTGCCCACCTCCCCCATGGGGATAGCAACGCCCATACCAACACCCCTTGGGGTTTCTGTGAAGATCAAAACGGATTAATCCACAAGAGGTGCTTAGAACCGTGCCTGGCACACAGCAAGGCCTGCAGGAAGGCTTGAGGCTACGTGTTTGTGGTTCCTCCTCTGTTAGTTCTGTGGGAAAAGCTCCCAAACCCGACACTCAAGCAGCAGGAGCTGACCTGAACCGGAGTGAGGCTCTTCGGAGAGATAGTCTTTGCTTACCCCATCCCGTGACAATGATCCTAGTCGCACGTGGGAATAGCAGTGTGTGTGGTTAAGGGGGCTGGATGTGTGCTGAGGGAGACGGTACTGCCACCATCGGGCCCTTCTAGGTTCCAAAACGTCTGAAGTTTGAAACAGCTCTGGCTCCAGGCGTGAGGGCTCCTGGGCTGTTGGGTGATGGTCATTACTAATGTCAATTCATGGTTGCTATTGGCCATGACTTCCTGCCCAGCCCCAGCCCACGAGGGGTTCGGAGGAGGGGTGGGAGAGAGGACTGCGGCTCAAGGGGACAGCACAGGCACCGGGAGGGCCTGAGGGGAGCATGAGGAGCTCAGGATGTCCCGGTCACTTTGTCTTCTCTCCCTCTCTCCAGCAAGCCCACGGTCTTCCCCTTCCATCCTGGGCTTCCCCAAATGTCCTACGGACCCTAGCCCAGATCTCAGCTTTGGATATTGGGGCCCACGTGGGTCCACCCCGGGCAGCCGAGAAGGCCCAGCTGACAGGGGGTAAGGTGTGGGGCTGGGAGGCTGGGAGGCCGGGAGGCCAAAGCGCCTTCCTCTGCGGGATTCTCAGCGCTCTGTTCCTGCCCTCTCAGGGATCCTGCTGGATGCCATCCTTGGCAACTTCTCTCGGGTCCAGCGCCTGGGGCTGCCCCTCAAGATGGTTATGTACTCAGCTGTGAGTCTTTGGGAAGGGAGGCAGTGCCACGTGGGCACAGGGATGAGGGGGATGGCAGATGGCAATGTGGGCAAGGAAGAGCTGGTGGGGTGGTCTCAATGGAACTTCACGGTTACCCACTGTTACCCACTGCCTTGGGTAACTCCTATCTCCAAACCATACTCTCAGACCATATCACTAGAGGTACACAGTCTGGAAGGAGGGAGGTGATGGTGTTATAAGAGAATTTAGCTCTTCTGGAAGGACAAGTTGTTTAACTGAGCTGCCCAATCATATTTTTGCATCTGTTTGACCAATGTTCATTAAATGATTCCCTGGAACTGGTGGGACTGACTCCAGTGTGAGCCGGTTTGGGGGGGGGTTGGTTCTGTGAGATCTGGGGGACATCTGGGAGGAAGCTGGATGCCCAAGTCTAGAGTTCAGGAGAGAGGAGACATCAGGACAGGCAGGAGCCGTGTCTCAGCCCTGGGATCTGCCTGCAGCACGACAGCACTCTGCTGGCCCTCCAGGGAGCCCTGGGTCTCTATGACGGGCACACCCCACCGTATGCTGCCTGCCTTGGCTTTGAATTCCGGAGGCGCCTAGGGGACCCGGACGAAGATGCAGGGTAAGGAGGGTGTGGCACCCGGGAATGGGCAGGACAGAACTGTCTCAAGGAAAGAAGATGGGGTCCCAGGCGGCGGGGGATTTGTGCGGGATGGCTCGAGGAGGGTGACAGGTAGGAGGCAGCGGCCCAGCGTCTCCATTCAGCTACTCCTCTCCAGATTTTGGTCAGTGGCAGGGGAGGCGAGGAGGGGCCCGGGTGCCACCACCTCCTGTCTTCCTCCAGGAATGTCACCATCTCCCTTTTCTACCGCAACGACTCCACCGGCCTGCCCCTGCCCCTCAGCCTCCCCGGGTGCCCAGGCCCCTGCCCGCTAGGCCGCTTCCGCCAGCTCACCGCCCCGGCCCGGCCTCCGGCTCACGGGGTCCCCTGCCACGGCTCCCGTGAGCCTGCCACCCCAGCAGGTGATGGCCACTGGCGTTGGGGTGGGAGTGTGGGGGGGCCCAGGTCCCAAGACTCACACTCCCGTGTTCTCCCCACAGCCACTGTGGTGCCCCTGCTGGCTGGGGCTGTGGCAGTGCTGGCCGCGCTCAGCATGGGGCTGGGCCTGCTGGCCTGGAGACCCAGCTGCCTGCGGGCCTGGGGGGGCCCCGTGTGAGCTGGGAAATCGGGCAACCCCTCTCCCACAGCTGGCGTTGCACCCCAACATGTCTGCTCACCCTCTGCTGTGGCTTTTGTGACTTACTGTGCGCGCCTGTTCCTGCGGGAAATGGGGGCGGGGGGCTCCCTGGCCTGGAAGCTGCAGGCAGCGCTGTGCGCACGCGCTCCTGTGTGAAGGGCGGCTCGTGGACACGTACGTGGCACGCAGGTATACCCGTGTGGTTCCTGTGTCTAGACGCTTGTGTTCTGCACTTCTGTATGGGGGCACGCAGGCCGTCTGCATACATGTGCACGCGTCCACGGGGCACATTTGCATGCACACACGTGCATGTCGGTCCGCGTGTAGGTGCTGTGTATGGGCTTGTGCACACGCGGGAGTACACGGTAGGTCAGTACACGGGGGAACACGGGTTTGTAGGTACAGCACGTGGTGTGCACACCTGCTCACGGAGCCCCTCCATGGGTCACACACTCCGCTGAGCCCTGGCTCCTGGGAGTCATTGTGCCTCTGGGGACCCTGGCATCACCTTTAATTTTCTCCATCCTCCGGGTGGGGTGGGTCAGGCCCGGCCATGGAGAGAAAGTGCTCACAAGTGCCAGGTCCAGAGCCACAGGCAAGCCCCCAGCGACCAGCCTCTGTGCTCCCGTCTCATTCGGCAGAGCCCAGACTCCCCAGTCATCAGACCCCACAACCCTTGCCATTAAGCTCCTGGGAACCGGCAGAGCAGGTGGGGCTGGGGCCATTGCTCAGGGCTGCTGAGCACAGCACAGGCTGCCACGGTTGGGGGGGGGCGGTCTGCTGCAGCACCCACTGGCTGCCACGTGGCTATTTAAATGAAATAAAGTGGAAAATTCAGGTCCCAGCTGCACTGGCGGCAGTTCAAGGACTCTGGTCACACATGGCTGGCGGCTGCTGTGCTGGTCAGACTGCAGCTAGGGCTCCTATCACAAGCATAGCCCAGGGCAACACCGAAGCCCCTGCACACCTGCTAATAAAACCCGCAGGCTCTGTTCATGGTGGTCCTGCACTGAACTGCTCAGTCCAGGGACGTGCCACCCTCCCACATGCCAGGCTGCGCGGCACCAGTGGTCATGCCTACATCAGGTGTATGTAGGGACACATAACTATGACCAGTGGGGAGCCTGGTGTGCAGGTGCCCATTAGATGGGGTAGTTGGAGGTGATCAGAGATGGGGGGGTGCTTATAGACAGAAGCTACTCCTACCCACCAGAACCCCAAACTTCCACCTGGAGGGTGTTAAGTGCCAGGGCCAGCAGCCCTGTGTACACAGCTTAGAGAAACTTGAGACCTCCCTCCTTCACCCCATCCCTGGGAGGGGGCCGGGCTCTGAGAACTTCCACATGACCCTGTCCATCATCACCCCTGGAGGTACGGAGTGATCACAGGGCCTCCTCAATGCCTTCACGCACTCCTGGGTGGGGAGAAGCATCTTCTTGCTTAGAGATTCAGACCTGAAGTTCTAGCAGGTTCCCCTACCCTGTTGTGAGTCCCAATAGGAGCCCAGTCTTCTCAGCACCCAGGGATGGCCCAAGGAGAGATGGGGGTTTTCCTGGGGCCTCGGCGCATGATCCTTACCCTCTTGCCCCAGGAGAGTTCTGGATTCACACCAGGACCATGCCACAGCCCTGGCCACACACCACAGTCCACATAGAGCGATGCTCACGCTGTTTAATGAGTCCCATGTGCCTAGTACAGCCTGCCAAGGTGGTCGTCAGTCCTCACAAAGTTGTGATTCTTGGCCCCAACACCTTTAATCCAGACGTGACAGACACTGGCCAGAGGTTACACATCCGCCTAAAGAGATCAGATGGACTGGCTGGGTCTTCTCCAGGTGAGCAAACAGCAGAAGTCCACTTTAAAAGGGAAAGGAATTGCAAAATAATAATAAAATAAAAATTATAGTCTTAAGGGAAAAACCATTCTAAGAGAAAGGAGCGTCCCTAAAGCTAAAGTTTTGCATATGCTTAAATTATTAGGTAAAAACACTGCATTTAAAAATACCTTAAGAAAAAGGGTACAAACTTCAAGGTGCTTTCATGTTGTGGCCTGTGGGGTTTCCCCACTTGGCCTGTAGTGCTTTGGGGGCCCATGTGGCCGAAGGGTGGGTGCCTGCCCACTGTGCCAGTTGGGCTGAAATGTAACAGACTAGACAGTACAGGTTGCGCCCTGGGGGAACAAGGCACCCGGGGGTACCAGCCAGCTTGCCTGCCTCCACCACTCTGCCTGGCAACACCTGTGGGGTGGGCAGGGACAAGGACAGTCCTCTCTTCTAGGGAGCAAACAGTAATGGGGGCGGCCTGCCCCCAGGGAGGGTGGAGGACAGGCAGGTGGGCCATCCCTCAGTCTACGCTGGGGTGGGGGGGGTTCCGGAAGCACTGGCTCCGACTTCGTGTCTCCCCTGGAATCTAGCCTCCTCCGCCACTGAGTACCATCTAGAAGACGGTGCCCAGGGGGGCCTAGTCGTGCCGCACGGGCACAGGCGGCTCCTCCCCGCAGGCCTGGTCTGAGTAGGGGGGAGGTGGGGGCTGCTCCTCCCCCAGCATGTAGGTAGGGTGGCTGCGGCTACGCTTGGCCTCTTTGATGTACAGCTCGAGGAGGACCTTGGTGGGCTGCTTGTCCACCCTCTCCTTGGGCACGCCATGGCTCAGCAGCCAGCCCAGGAGGTCCTTGCGCGTTGGGTTGGGCCCCAACATGAGCTTGGCGCGGCCCGGCTGGCTCTGGCGCCAGAGCAGGCCCACATCGGCGATGGTCTGGATCTCCATCACCGCCTCCAGCACCGTCATGCCCTTGACCAGCAGGCTGACGAGCGAGAGGCGCAGCTCAGAGGGGGCGGCCGTCAGCAGGCGCCGCTGGAGGCCCTGCGTGAAGGGCACGTCCTCGGGCGCGGGCCGAGGCCCCTGCTCTGCTGCGGGCGGCGAGGGGGGCTCGCGGTAGATCCAGTCCAGCATGCCCAGCTCACGCACCAGCTGGATGCCCTCCTCCATGGTGGTCCAGGGGCGGAAGGGCAGCTCGGTGGCCTCGAAGTGCAGGAAGGACTCCCAGCGCTGGCGCCAGGCCAGCAGCAGCCAGGTGAGCAGCGTCTTGCAGCCGCCCCGCAGGGTCTTACAGCGGTAGTTGAAGATGGCATCGCCGGTCAGGTCGCCCAGCAGGGCCAGCTCTCCAGAGTTCAGGGACAGGGCCGGGCCCCCCTGGTCATACACGCGCAGGATCCAGGTGATCATGAGCTCGTTGGGGTTCTGCTTGAAGCGCCGCGAGATGGCCAGGAGCTCAGTGTACGTGTAGTAACGGTCCCCCCGCCCCATCTGGGTGGGCGCCAGTGCTCTCTCGGCCATGATCACGGCTGTCCCCTGCAGCGACCGGGAGGAAGCCTGGAGAGGCGCTGCCCCAGGAGCTTCAGGAAAGGACAGAGGCCATCAGGTGGGAAAAGAGCCACACCCTCCAGCACCTCCCCGGAGTGGGACCCCTCAGATCCCCGGGTGTCAAAGGTCCCGGGGGGCACTACGTCCTCAGGGGAGGTCAGAGCCCAGTGCTGGACATCATGGGGGTCACAAGCACAGCCCCTTCAAAAGCCCTGACAGTCAGCGTCACTGCAGCCTGTCCCGTAAGCACCTCCCCTTGCCACCCCCCCACTTCACAGGGATGCTGTGAAGAGCAAGTGAATCTAGCGCTTACCACTAGGCCCAGCTCTAAGTGAACGCTCAGCATTTGCTTTTCTAGTATTACTGTCATCTACAAATCTGTTATGGCAAATTATTATCATGGTATTAACAATAAGAGAGACCCTCTTCTGTCCTTACCAAGCACAGAGGGATGGTGGGGCTGTTCGACTCCTGGGGAACCACCTGCAGACGGGAAGGGGTCAGAGAGGAGAAGAGCAGGTCAGCGGGGCACAGGGCAACCATGGCCCTCCAACCCTCCCCTCCCCAGACTGGGGGCCCCTCAGACCCCCCGGGTGTCAAAGGTCCTGGGGGGGGCACCATGTCCTCAGGGGAGGTCAGAGCCCAGTGCTGGGCATCATGGGGGCCCCCAGTGTGCTTGTCCACCTCCTCACTCGGGTCCCAGAGCCACCTGCTCCAGTCCTAAGGGGGATGACAGCGCTCATCCAGGTAGGACAAATGATCAACACCTGGCCATTGGGGTGCCAAGGAGCAAGCCCCCATCAGGTGCCTTTTGATGACATATTCCCCCCGCCCCCAACCTCAGCTCCCCGTGACCACCCCTCAGTGTGGCCCATACTCCCCCTGCCACCACTTGTACACCCCCTGCGTGTCACTTGTATGATCTGCAGCAACTGACCTGAGCACCCTCCTGCCCCCAACCCCGGGGCTGTTTCTCCTCCTTTCTCTGCTCAGCTCCAAGGAGCATCCTGCTGAAAACACCCCCATGTCTGCTCTGCCCGCACCTCAGGTCTGTTATCCCCCCATGCATCTTCCAAAGCCTCCAGTTCTGCTCGTCTCCCCTCACCTGTCCTTGCCAAACAAATGGAAACTTCCTACTCCACTTTCCCAGAAACTCCCTCTCAGCAGCAATGAATGTTCAGAGCTCTGCAGGGGACACCTCGGTGAAGAGCACAGGTCCTCAGAAAGATACTCATGATGTGAAATCTGAGCTCACGCATCACAGAAAGTAGCTTCTCCTCCCTCAAGTGCCTGTCATCAAGAGCTGCAACCCCCAAGGACACCAGAGAATACACTTGCAGTTCTGTTCCCAGCGTCCTAGAGCAGAGAACACTTGCTTCTTTTCAGATAACAGGTCTCTACGCCCATTTTATGATTTAGCTCTTTGAAACACTTGTGCAACATTGTCCAGATAAATGGTCCCTTTAAACAATGGGTACTGTGTAAATCAAGGGTAACTTTAATAACTGTGTCAGCTTATCTATATAGGATTCTTGGGAAGCTAAGCTTTGTTTAAAGGCTCAAGGTATTCAATCTACAAAACCCTCAGTATGAACAGTGATAAATGCTGCCAGATTGTTTCTTCTGACTTTGAAAATTAGATTTGATTAGTCCTTTTCCTTGAAACCCAAATACATGTTTTTTCTTCTTCTTCCACAATCCATGTATTCTCCATCTAATTCAACCCTTACCTTGAAGATGGGGAATATCACTGCTGCCCCCCACCCCCAAATGAGCAGAGGATTCAGGCCCATATGTTCCTAATGTGTTGTGCCTACCCTACAGATTTAGACTCTGAGGCTCAGGAAAGCAATCACTTGACTAGCTCTCCAAGCCCATGAACAGCAGAGCTGGGATGTGGACCCTAGGCCCATTCTGGCTACATGTCCACTGCTATAAATGAACAGGGATTTGCACGTAAATCCCCAGCACAAACACTGGCACATAAATTAGGTCCCAGAGATATCTGATGTGATGTCACCCCAATGAAGGTATTTTAGATGGGCAGGGAGAGAAAGTGGGTGGGTCAGGGAATGGAAGCAAGGGTTCTCACCAATATGGGGTTGTAGTGGGTGGTCCCTCAGCTTGAAGATGAACCTGTAACACAGGAAAAGACTTGCTGAGGACGGAGGAAGAAACAGTCTGTGGGGGAGGGGGTCCAGAGACATCAAAACCAGGGCTTCTCAGATCCCCAGGTGTCAAAGGTCCTGGGGGGCACTGCATCCTCAGGGGTGATCGGAGCCCAGTGCTGGACATCACGGGAGCCCTGGTACCCGCTGCAACCACATCCCAAGGCCACTCACCTTCAGAACAGAGGCCAAACTAACTGCACTTAAGAGACTGGGAAACACAAAACCCATTAGGAAGGTAAGAAAGCCCCCAACTCACCCTATGGAGACACCACAATACCCCACCTCCCCAGTGTCACAGGTCCACAGGGGACTGTCCTCAAACCTACTACATGGAGAAACACCAGCATCTATTAGCCCTTGCCCAGTTTTACAGATTTTCAGCATTGGCTATACTTGCTGGTAACCGGAAACAGTGAAAGGATACACATCCCTTGGAAGAACCTATTGGGAGATAAAAGGAGGGAACTATTCTAGGAAAAACACCCTTAAGATATAAGCAGCATATGCAATGACCAGAGACCCTTTACCGCAACCATTTTGGAAGACATCAGCTGAGGAAGACATTTTGGAGGACTTTGGAACCACAAATACAATAAAGTGTTAACGATTTTCGATGAAATTAAAAACGTGCCTTCAAAACACGAAGCAAGAAGAAAGCAAACATAGCAAAATGTTACACTCTTAAACTTCTGTCGAGCTCCCCCAACGCTTGAGGATTTTAATAATAAAAAGTGAAAGAGAAATACATCGGACAATAGCGACAGAGGGCGCGCCAGTGATGAATGGAGGAGAAAAAACCTTTCACTCGTGACACGGCCATAGCTAGGATCAATTCAACGGTTTTCCAGGTGGCTGCCAGAAGGGAGAAGAAACACAGCTAGACAGGATTTTTGCTGGGTCGTGGTGGGGAGATAGAAAAACACAGCCAGGTGCCCCAGGGCTGGGTCTCCTCAGCTATCAGGAAACGGATGGATGTCCAAGACCCCAAGGACCAATTAGCCCCCAAGTATCGCTTCACTGAACTGATGCATGGAGTGCACACAAAACTCGTATTTGGAGGGGCCGTGTCAGAATGATTCCTGAGGGTAAACAAAGGCCCCATTTGCTTTCTCCTAAAACCACACCTACGTGGTTCTCAGAAACAACCCAGTAATTCATTTCGAGACTCCACTCCCCCTCATTCCTTAGAAAGCCCCGAGATCCTGCCTCTACCCCCCCCATAACCTTTGTTCTGGGTTGTGCAAAATGCCAGCCACGTGCAATCGAAAAAACAACAGCGACTTTTAGAACAGCGTTTTAAAAAAAACACATGTAGCTAGCACAGGAGTGAAAAATCTCAGAAAGAAAAACTCCGTGTCACACGCGTTCTCCACGCACCCCCCCCCAACCCCCCAAGAAAAATAGACAAGATGGCGGAGCCCCGCGACGTGGGAAGCAGAGATGGCGCAGCCAGCCGGGCTGCGGAGCAAAGGCGCGCTAGCTCTGGAAGCCCTCATTCGCTCCGGCAGCAGGAGTATACCCCACCCCGAGCGCCCTCTCCAAAGGGTGCCCGCCCCGCAGAGAACCCCAGGCTCGCCTCAGAGTGCGCACTGGGGTCTCACAGAGGCCCTGACCCCTTCCACGCGACGACCTGGCCGCCGCGCCGCACCTCGTGACAGGAGCGACCCAGATTCCAGCGCCCACCCGCGCGAACGTAACAGAGTCAAAATCCCCCAAAAAACCTCACCGGGAGCTCACTCTCTCGAAAGCGTGCGCGAGTGGCCGCGCGTCCCGCTTTATAGTGCGCGCCGCTCGCAGTGCCCGCCACACGCGCCAGCCCAGGCTCCGCCCCGAGGCGTCCAGCACACGCGCCGGGTCGGAAACCCAACTTTGGGGCTTGGGGAAGCGAATTATGCCTGTTCTCGCCAAAATCTTCCTGAAGACGTTACGATGTTGTCCCTGGAGTCGGATAAAAGGAGCAGCGGGATAGCGAGCCCCGTTGTCCTGCCATGAGAGTCAGGCAATTTTGAGGACAGCACCAAAGGCGGGCTGAAAAGTGGCAGGACCCCGAATGAGGACCGAGCCAGACCCGCAGGCAACTGGAATTGCCAGCACCGCAGTGGCGCGAGCCGTGGGCGCAGGGGGCGGGGCCGACCCAGACGAAGTCCCGGCGCAGGGTGGTGGGCGGGGCCAGCGCGGAGATTGACAGGGGACGTCCTGGGGCGGCGCTCGCGTGGCGCAGAATGAGAGGCTGGACCCGAGCAGCGAAAGGAGGGGTAGGTACCTGGTCGCCGGGCCGGGAAGGCTGGACTTCTGGATCTAAGGGAGGAAGGGGCTGGGGGCCAGGACTCTTGGGCTGAGTGAGGGCCGGATCCCCTGCCCTCCACCCGCCTCCCAGTTTAGATGGTCTAAGACCTGGGGGCTTGGATTCTTGGTAGGGTCGGAGCTCCAAAGAATGTCTTTCCACTGACATAATTGTAAACATTTTTTTTTCCAAAGATAAAAAATGAAACTTCTCTACTTCAAACCCACTCACCAGAGTCGCCACTGTCGATGTGGTGTAGACTTTTTACTTTATGGCTCTACACACGCATGCACGTATTATGGGTAACGATGCTTCCCCCCCACTCTACTTTGTCCCCTAAATAGTCTCCCCCTCATCAGTACATACAGAGTGACCTCATTCCTTAAACAGTGGCAAAGTATTCCTTTCTGTGAGGGAAACACACATTGTTTAGCTGGTCTCCCTTGTCATTTGGATTGTTTTCTTACTTCATGAAGCTTATGGTCTGAAGTAAAAGAGACCTATACTCTTTTGTTAAGAAAATGAGGCATTTTCTTCACTAGCTTTTGCCTCACTGAGAGTAAAGCAAAGCCCTCACTGTGGCCCACAAAGCCGAGTGACCTGACCCCTGTTCCCCCTCTGCCCCTGCCCCCTCTCCCTTGCTCACCCTGCACTAGCGCATTGGCTTCCCTAGCCTTCTTGGAACCGGCCAAGGAAGGACATTTGTACCTCAGGACCTTTGCACTTGCTGTTCCTTCTGCCAAGAATCTTTTCCCCCAATCTATCCCCATGGCTCCCCTCTCTTCAGTCATGTGTCTGCTCACATGTCACCTTGGCAGGGAGCCCCCATCCCTTCCCAGACCCATCTCTCTTCCTCTCCTTTATTTTTCCTCATAGTACTTATCCCTAACATATTTCTTTGTTTGTGGGCATGTATTTTTGCCTCTCCGCCAAAATGTCAAGCCATAAAGACAAGGATTTGTGTCCAGTTTGATCGCTGCTGTCCGTCCAGTGTCGGCCACATACCTGCAGCTCAGTTTTCACCAAAGATGAAGAAATCAGGGGCGCCTGGGTGGCACAGCGGTTAAGCGTCTGCCTTCGGCTCAGGGCGTGATCCCGGCGTTATGGGATCGAGCCCCACATCAGGCTCCTCTGCTATGAGCCTGCTTCTTCCTCTCCCACTCCCCCTGCTTGTGTTCCCTCTCTTGCTGGCTGTCTCTATCTCTGTCGAATAAATAAATAAAATATTTTTTAAAAAAAAGATGAAGAGGGGCGCCTGGGTGGCACAGCGGTTAAGCGTCTGCCTTCGGCTCAGGGCGTGATCCCGGCGTTATGGGATCGAGCCCCACATCAGGCTCCTCTGCTATGAGCCTGCTTCTTCCTCTCCCACTCCCCCTGCTTGTGTTCCCTCTCTCGCTGGCTGTCTCTATCTCTGTCAAATAAATAAATAAAATCTTTAAAAAAAAAAAAAGATGAAATCTGAGAGCCTTTTGTGGGAGAGAAGCGGCAGGATTATTTTAGCAACCCTTAAAGAGCACAAACTATGGACTAGGTGTTACGTTAAACTCCATCTAGGTTGAATTACTATCGTTACCCCATTTTACAGATGAGGAAACAGACCCGCAGGGTTCAACACCTGGACACAGGTCACAGAGCTAGTAAGTGGCAGAGCCTAGACTCAACCCTTCCAGCTTAGCCACTGTGTGAGAGGGAGGTAGAGGGGACCCCCACATCGAGACCCTGTAGGGGGACCCAGGCAATGAGATAACATTTGTACTTGAGTTTCAACCCTGCCCTGCTCAGCAAATGACTCGGATAGCAAAAATATGCTATGTGGGACAGCCTCAAAGACAGGTAGCTAAATAGATAATTTTTAAAAAGAACAGCCCTGTGTCAGGGGGTGGTTAGGGGAGAAGAGGAGGTGGTGACAGAGGCTGCTGGTAAAGGCAGGAGGTGAAGTGTGGGTGCAGGGAGAATGTGCCTCAGAAGGGGCTGATTATTGGGGGTCATGAAAGTAAAAGATAAGGCCTTGAGGGCCTGGAGAGACTCAGCTATTCAACAAATATTGATTGGCACCGGGAACCATTGGCTCGGTCGCTTTGTTGACCTTGTGCCTTGCATCTCTTTCTCCTGAGTTCCTTCCCTTACCTATGCCTCTACCCCAGAGGGCCCAAGGGATGGGCCCACGGAGAGATGGCATTTCCACAGAACGCTTACCATGTACTGAGCTAAGAGAATATTCTGGGCAAAAAATACAGATTATTTAAATATACTAATTATTAACCTGAGTTGGGGGGGGATTCAGAGGGGACTGAAAAGGGCAAGACTCTCAGTGGGGGTGGAGGACTAGAGAGCAGGGCTGTCAGGTGCTTGGCAGGGAGCCGTGGGAACAGGCCTGGAGAGGTGGAGTCATTCCTGTATCCTAAGTCCAGATGGCCTGGAGCGCCAGGATGGACCAGAAATTCATGTAGTTCAGATAGGAAAAGAAACCTGGAGAAGGAAGAGAGCAGAGGGGGTGAGAAGCACAGTTCACAGCCCACCCCTGATCCCGATTCCCTCCGCAAGCCCAATCACACCCCTACCCTGTCGCCAATCCATTTCCAGACCCAAACCCAGTCCCATCCTCACATCCACCCCATGCCCACCCCTCCCCACGCTCATCTCCCCAATCCTGTCTCCACCTCAATCCCATCTTATCTGGTCCTGTCCACAACCCATCCCCATCCCAAACTCTATCCCACTCAGTCCCTGTCTGTCTCCCTGACAACCCACGCCCAAACCCAACCCCACCGGAGCCCAGACCAGTCATCAGGAAGAGAAAGACGCCGATCCATGCCAGGTAAAAGCTGCACCCCAGCTTGTAGGTCATGCCTTCCTGCAAGTACTCACGGGCCTGCATCAGGTAGAACAGGACACCCAGGATGATGCTGGTCCCTGCATGAGTACAGGTGTGAGGAAGCTGGGCATCGGGTGTGTGCAGACCCCTGCCCATAGTCGTGTGGCTGCCTAGCTCTTGCTCAGTATTCTCCCACTTTCTGTCGCCTCCCTGTACCTCTATGCACAGGCGGGAAAACGGGCTCCTGACAAAGTCGCGGTAGAGCACACTGGAAGCGCAAGTCTTGGGCTTTAACCAGCCCATGGTGGCGTCTTAAACCATAGGCTTTGGGGCCAACGGACCAGAGCTCTTGTCCTGCCTCTCCCTCCCACCTTAGGGCAACCACTCCATCCCTCTGAGCCTCATTTCCCTCCTCTATAAAGTGTTGGTAATCATAGGACTCATCTCCTTGGGCTATCATGAGGAGTTGTTGAGATTGGCACATTTCCTGACACACAGGGAGCCCAGAATCGAGCTCGATTATTATCATTGTATTGGGTCTTCGATGTTGGGCTTCTGAAGAAGGGGACAAGAAGCCCACTCATTCTGAATATTTCAACTTTTAAAATTCTGGGTAGTAAAGTCCTGGGTAATTTTTTTTTCTTTGTGTTATTAAAAAATAATATAGGAAGTGTTTTCCATTTAACTAAAAGGGATGGGCAATTTTTTTTGTAGAAAAAAAAAGTCTTATATCAGATGACATAAAACGGAGGTGTTTTCTACACTTTGTACCGACAAATCGGATAACAGTCTTCCGCACACAAGGAAACAGGAAGTTGAGTGTTGCCTATTCTTGGCTTTACTATCACTCTCCAAGAGTGTTTTCCTAATACAGTAAAAGTTGTGGCCAATTACTACAAATGACAGGCACTTGATATCCTTCATTTCCAAATTAAAGTGCTGCCCCACCTCCTTTTCTAAAAAGTGTATTTGTCATGCAAATGGAAAACTAGACCCTTCTCCTCTTCCCCCACCTCCTCCTTCTTTTTTCTTTTTAAACTAGACTGTTCTAATCAGAGTATCAATTTTGAATTATCTGGGTCAGGTGGGAGGATTTTCATGGTAAGGACTTGGGCAAAGTTAAATAGGTACCATGAAGTACCAACATGTTCTAATTCAATCCTCACCACACCTCCACGTGGAAGGAAATTTCATCCCCATCCTACAGATGAGGAAACTGTGGCTCAGAAAGATTAAGTAGCTTGAACGCAATCAGAGCAGGTGGTGGTGGGGAGACAGGATTTGGGATGGGATTGGAACTGGCAAAGGGTCTTGGGTAGAGGTTGAAGTTTGAATGATAAGGATGGAGGATGGGGTTGGGGATGGGTTGTGGTTGAGTTTGAAAGTGAGGTTCACAGGTGATGGGGTTGGGTTGAGTCTGGAACGAATGTTGAGAAGGGTTATGTACGGGGTTGAGCTGGGTGTTGAGATTTGGAAAGGGGTCGGGGAAAGTAATGGGGATGGCTTGGAGATTGAAATGTAGATAGAATTGGAATGCAGTTGGGGATGGGGATGGGCATCCCCAAAGGGGAGACGGGGGAGTTTGAGATTTGTTGGTGCTAGAGATGGGAGGCAAAACGGAGGCTGGTATCGGAGCTAGAGATGGGCTTGTGCTGGAAGTTCATATTTTTTATGGGGATGGTTTGGAGACTTGGAGGGACATAGGATTGGGATTGGTGATGAAAGTGAGGATAGGTGTAAGATTGGAATGTGGTGGGGGAGGGGATTGGCTATCGTGATGGACACCAGGCAAGGTACTTCTCGCCTTGACTCCTGAGGGGAAAATCTCAGTGCCGTGCCTGCCAGGATGCTGACGATGACACTGGAGAAGTCCAGCATGGGCGAGTTGGAGCTGGTGAAGAAGATGATGTTTATAAGTAAAATGCAGAGGCAGAAGCTGGCGATGCTGGCGAGGAGGAGAAAGGCCCAGGCCAAGTCCAACAAATCTGGGGAAGGAAGAAACCAGGTACAGTTAGAGAGGCACTCGGGCCCTGAGCATGAGGGAGAGGGTCCCCATTGAGGTTGGGAGTATTCAAGAACCCTCTCCCTTGCAGATTCTTCCGCCTCATTTGAAGAAAATTGAAATTGAGTTCTAGAGAAGGGATATGAAGGCAGATGCCTTTAGCATTGAGGACACACCTCTGGGTCAATGAGAATAGGTTCTTGGGCAAGGAAAGGTGGGGTGAGCGTTGAGGAACCAGCTCTGTGTGATGAGGGCAGATTCTCTGCTTGAAAAAGCCTCAGGATACTGTGTAAGATCGTAGGGTTATGAGGACTGTGAGGTAGGGCGCCATGGAGGTGAGATGAGCATAGGGCAATGAGGATGGTCGTGAGGCAGTGAGGACCATCTGGGGGAAGGGACCACTCTCCGGGGGGCAGTGAGAACTATCAAGAGAAGGGAAGACTAACCCAGGGCAGTGAGGACCATCCCAGGGAAGGCAGAGAAGGGTCCCTGGGACAAAGAGGAGAGTCGAGTCCCAGGAATGGTAAGCAGGCCTTACAAGCGTTCTGGTCGTACTCATGTAGGCAGGAGATGTCAGGGCACCGCACAAAGAGGATGGTGTTGATGGGCATGGTCAAGGAGCCATCAGGGTGCCCAGGAGGTCTGAGTGGCACCTGGAAGTGGACCCAGGGTTGGCCCAGAGAGATGAGACCGATGATCGCCATGCCGAGCAGGCTCAGTGCCAGGCTCACCTGGCGGCTGATCTTCCTGGCTTGGTGCAGCAGCCGCCAGCCCACGGGCAGCTGTGAATGGCTGAGTCTGCTCCTGTTATGAAACCTGTGGCAGAGTGCCCACCACCGGTGTCAAATCTGATCCAGCCACCCAGCCTAGCCACCCCAGGTCCAGCCGCCAGACCCCGTCCCATCCTGTCTAGACTTCAGACTTTCTTTTCTCTGTGTCTATCCTCCATGCCCTGTATCCCCCATGTCCTGCCTCTACAACCTGCTCACCCACGTTCAGCCTCTAGGCTCCCTTGCCTCCAGATCTAGCTTCCAGACCCTGCCACCCCCACATTCCGTTCCTAGGGTGAATCAATCGCAGGTCCAGCCTTTATGCCAAGTCCATCCCGCCCCCCTGCCCAGAGCCAACCTTCAGATTCAGCTTCCTGCCACACCTGGGTCCAACCTCCAGCCTCCAGTGTACTGGTTTTAGTTCTGGTCCCTGACTTTTGAGTACTGCCCCCGCCCCCCGAATTCTAGCCTAGAACCTGGCCCACTGCCTGGACGCCTGCCTCTCACCCGCCAGAATCAATCACAGTGGATCTGCTTGACTGTATGCTGCGGATACTGTTGTCTAGGGTACTTTGGTTGATTTGGGCGCTGTCCGCGGAGTCTCTGAAACTCTCCTGGGAGGTCCAGATAATTGAATCGTTGCTTTTGATACTGACCGTGGGGCTGTGAGTAACTGAAGGGGGGACATCGACTTTGGCCCGGATTGGCGATGTGAGGCCTTGAATATTTAAGCGGGACCTCCAGGTCGTTGGCCGGAGGTTTTTGCTACTGGCTTGACTGCTGCTGTACGTGACTGACTCTCTATTGCTCAGGGAGTTGCGAGTAGTTAACGGAGAATTTTGAATGCTGAAGTAGCGAATTTCGAAAATGGGTGGAACGTCTCGGGTGTTGAAACGGCGACTGAAGGTAACTGACGGTGCATCTTGGATACTGACCCGGTGACCGCTAATAGTGGCTGCCGTGTCCTCCGTGCTGACACGGCGACTGCTGATAATGGATGGTGTGTTTTGGATACCGGCCCAGCGACTGTTGGCTAGTAGGGGTTCTTGGATGCTCACCCGGCGATTGTGGAGAACGGGCAGAGAGCCTTGGGTCTCCTTTTGGGGATTACTGGGAGCTGCTGGAAGGACATCTGGCTGGGTGCTGTTGTGGTGAGGTTGGGGCCTCTGGAACATGTGGAAATTGCAGGGCAAGGTCAGTCCCCAATGAACTAAACAGCCTGCCAACTGCTTTAGCCCCTCCTTCCAGGCACCTTCATGGCCCCCTAGGAGTCTCTTGGTCTCTTTCCCAGGTTCAGGCTCTGTCCTTTGTGGTTTAGATCTCTCTGACCCTTCTGCTGTGTTCTCTGGTCTCTCCTGCTGTCCAGGGGCTGGCCTCAGGGCTTCAGTCTGGCCTGCAGCTGGGGGCAGGGAGAGGTTCCATGACAGTTGGAGAGGTTCCAGGAGGTTAGGATGTTGGCCATGGATTCATACTCTACCCTGTGTGAGTGACATGGGGGCTGGGGCTGGGTCGGGGTGGGTTCCATGTCGGGTATGGGCAGCGTCAGGATTGGATCAAGAAGAGGTCATGGCTGGGTCTGAGAGATGTCAGGACTGGGCAGGGGTGGGGTGGCAGTGGGGAGGGAGTGACCAGACAGAGCAGAATCAGAGAGGGGCCAGAGTAGGGTCAGGGCTGGGCAGGGCTGAGCCAGCGCTGGGGCACCAGCATCTCTGAGGTCAGTTCTTACAGTTTCTGGAGGGCTTGAGATCTGAATCTGTAAGTCCCTCCTCCTATCCACCCTTACCCCTCCCACCCCATTCCCAGGGCCTTCCCTGAATCAATTTCCTCCTTGTAGTACCTTTTCAAGTTCAGTGTCTCTCCTTGCTCCCTTTCTTCTCTGTCTCTGTCTTTCTTCACCTTTTCCTGAGGCCTCGGGGACCAAGAGAAGGTTGGACCCATTCCCTGCCCTCAGAGACCTGCAGTCCGGGCTTGGGAGGGGAGTCAGAACAGCCACAGCTTGAGAAGAACTCAGAAGAGGTCAGTGGGAATGCAGATATTCAACGTACATGCAGCCTTTCCAGTCAGGAGGGGAGATATTTCTTTTTTTTTCTTTTTTAAGATTTTATTTATTCATTTGACAGAGAGAGACAGCCAGTGAGAGAGGGAACACAGGCAGAGGAAGTGGGAGAGGAAGAAGCAGGCTCCCAGCGGAGGATCCCGATGCGGGGCTCGATCCCAGGACCCCGGGATCACGCCCTGAGCCAAAGGCAGACGCTCAACGACTGAGCCACCCAGGGGCCCCAGGAGGGGAGATATTTCAAACTTCCGTTTCCCCCATCCTTCCTTTTGGCTTTTATGGTAGCCGTTTGGGGACAAAAAAGAAAGCAAGAAAAAAGAAAAATCCACAAACTTCCATGTCTTTAATTACAGGAACAGCCGACTCCTCTGTGTCTTAGCGTCCTCATTTGCCCGAGGAGATAAGGATACTGTAGAGGGCTGTCTGAAGGATGAAGTGGGTTAATAACATGTAAAAGCACCCAGAACCCATTGTAATCAACACCTGTTGAATTTTTTACACGTGGCAGAGGTTGATTTTTGACTCTCCAAGTTACTTTCTCCATCCGCCAAGCTCTTTCCCAAGTCCGAGACCCATATACCCAACTGTCCCTGAAATCCACATCGAGAGGTGTCACAGAAGGACGGGAAGGAATTACTATAACTAGATACCATGGAAGCCCCCACCAGTTCATTTATTCTTGCATTCAATCATTACCTTTTTCATTGAACAAATAGCAAAAGCTCGATACCAGCCAATGAGGGTGCAGTGGGAAACAGAAGAGATCTGTTGCCTACCCTCGAGGAGGTCTGTGGGGGAAGAGTGATAGACTGATAGGGAAGAAAGTAGTGAAATAAGGGGCAGCACAAGTCCATGGGATACCAGTGAAGAAAAGTTGCATGTTGCACTGTGGGAGCATTTGGTGGTGACCTTGCCCAAGAATTGAGGGTGGGGTGGGCTGGGCTGGGCGGCTCAGAAAGGAGATGTGGGAGGAGTGGCCTGGGAGGGCGGTTAGGGCATTCTGGGCACGGGTGCGAGAAGAGTGCTCTAGCGGAGGGAGCAGCCTGAACTGTGTGTGGAAATGCCAAGGTAGGAGAGCTCTCAGTGAGAGAGGGACCCTGTTAAGTCTGTGTGGCTGGAGGTAAGTGAGCAAGGGAGGGGGGACAGGAGTGCCTGCCAGTTGGGAAGGTTGGCAGGATCACAGGGGCTTGGTGAATGGAGGTGTAGGTGACACTGTGGGTCTCGGCCTCGTGAACATGCTTTGGAACCTGTGTTGTAGCTGTGTGTGTCCTGGACTGGGATTTATGACAGGGGTCTAGGTAAGCAGGTGAGGTTGAGAGCAGAGATGGAGCATGGGGTTTGGGGAACAGGAACTGGAGGATGGGGTTGGAGACAAAACAAGTAGGTTCGGGCTTCGAGTGGGGTTGTGGGTGGGGGACGAGTTGGGCATTAGGGTTAGAGATGAGAATGAGGATACGTTTGGAGTCAGAGATGCGGCTGAGGTGGGCACTGGGGATTGGGTGGGGGTGGGGAGATGGCTGTGGGAGGAAGGGGATTGAGAATGGGATAAAAGGGGGTGCCTCGGTGGTGCAGTCGTGAAGCGTCTGCCTTCGGCTCAGGGCGTGATCCCAGGGTTCAGGGATCGAGCCCCACATCAGGCTCCTCCTCTGGGAGCCTGCTTCTTCCTCTCCCACTCCCCCTGCTTGTGTTCCCTCTCTCGCTGGCTGTCTCTGTCTCTGTCAAATAAAATCTTTATTTAAAAAAAAGAGAGAATGGGGTAAAAGGCAAGGTCTGGGTGGGGATGGAGATGTGGCCGTGGTCGGAAATGGAGACTCGCACGTGGCAGTGGGTTGCAGGTGGAGCTCGGCCCCCAGAACTCTCTTTGTTACCAGCCGACGTGGTCTCTTCCTGGGTCGAGGACCGCAAGTTCATCCTGCGGGGCTGGTGTCTCATCTTCAGCGTCCTTGCAACCCTGATGGTGCTCAGCGTGGTGGATGGACGTCTGGCCTACTTGCAGGGCTCTTATACTGGCTACCTGGGCATCTGGACAGACTGCAGGAAGCACGAGTGTGCCAACTTGGGCCAAGTCCCCGGTCAGTAGGAGCCTGGACGGGCTATGGGGTACTCGAAGGAAGGCGTGTCTCCGGAGGTTATCAGGGGCGGGAATCTCTGGGCGAATCTCTTTGGATGTTCTTGGGGGAAATGTTTGGAATTCTCGGGAGGGTCTCTGGAGATTCTCTGAAGGCCTTGTGACGGAGTCTGCTGGAGTTATATATGGCTTTTGAAGAAACAGGGAAACAGGACTGTCCTAGTGCATGGGAAGAGCATTACAATTGACCAAAAATCAATCTGCCTCATGATTAGAGGGGTAAAGACGCCATCATTCTCTCCCTCACTTTTTAAAAAAAGACTTATTTATTGATTTGAGAGAGACAGAGCGTGCAGGGGGGAGGGGCAGAGGGAGAGAGAGAGAGTCCCAAGCAGACTCTGAGCTGAGCTTGAGATGGGGCTTGATCTCAGGACCCGGAGATCCTGACCTGAGCTGAAACCAAGAGTCAGATGTCAACTGACGCCCCTTCCCCTCATTTTTAAAAATAGCGTGTTTTTTTAAAAAGATTATTTTTAAAAAGATGATTTCCAGTCCTCTCAGCAGCGTTTTGCTTCCTTGTAGGTCTCTGTGTGTTTCCAGTGCTTTTGAGCACTGCCGACAGAAGGCAGCCCAGAACCTGGAGCCAGAGTGCCTGGGTTTGGATCCTGGCTCAACCACTTGTTGGCTGGGTGATCTTGGGCACCTTCTTTGACCTCTCTGTCTCAGTTTCCTCATTTCTAAAATGGTAGTGGTAGTAGTCCCTATTCATGCATTGTTTGAAGAATTAGCAAGTTAAAATATGTAGAGGAATTAAAACAGTGCCTGGCACATATTACACACTACCCCAGGGTTAGCTGCTGCTATTATTATTATTATTATTATTATTATTATTATTATTATTATTAAAGGTTCTTTTCTTCAGCCAATGCACCTACCTTCATTTCAGATCTCAAATAAGTTCATGAAACTTCCAGAACACTGTGTGGTATTAATCTTATTTATTTATCTTGGATATCTCTTTCTTGTATACCTCCCAAACTCAAGCTGGTGTAAGTAAGACAAACATTATTTCAAGTTATGGAAGAGTACAGAGGCATAGATCTATTCCGGGTTCAGGAACTGCTGGATCCAGGCGCTTAAAGGGTGTCATTAGGGAATCTGTTTCTTGCCACCTGTCTGTCAAAGCTTCCTCTGTGTTGGGCCCTCAGGCAAGCTTTGCGTGGCAGTGGGGCCCACCAGCAGCACCCAGATTCTGTCCTTTCTGTGAAAAACCATGGGGGAAAAGAGAGTAAGTTGCCTTCCGCAGCCCTCAAGCAAAGCTCTCAGGATTAGCTCTGATGGGATCAGATTTACTTCCCTGGGATTTCTCACTCCTCCCTGCACCAGTTGCCATGGTCAGGAAGATGTCATGCTGTGATTGGCTGAGTCTGGATCACACTCTTTTCTTACAAGTCAGTGGAGGGGTCATTTCTATCAGAAGCACAAGGACAGAAAGTGGGCAGAGTTCCTCTGAACAAAGTCAAGTTGCTGCTGCCAGAAGAATGGGGATGGATGCGGGGTGAAGAAAAACAACAGTTCACAACTTTTCCCCATATTTATGATGCCTTATTGGAGTATAATTGCCCTGGGGTATTCCCAAGAGCAGAATAGCAATGCTTCAGAAGAGCTGAGGAGAATTTGTAAGACTTTGATATACGCTCCCTAGAGAAGTCAGGGTTCTCATGACAAGTGACAGAAACCAATTAAAGCTAGTTTAAGCAGAAAATAGATTTCTACAGGATGTTGGGGCATTGGCAGAAGCCCTGCAAGGCCAGAGAATCGGGCCCCAGGAGCCAAGTGCTCAGGACCATGCCCAGAGAGCCTCTGGAGGACTGGCTGGTGGGGCACACACACTGCAGCTTGCCCTGTGCACCCCAGTCTCTCCAGGCCTGGACTCCACTGGGGAACCTCTTTCTCTGCTGCCCTGGGACCCCGGAGGTAGCTATGGCCACACCTACCAGAATAGAGTCCATGCCTACTTGTAGCTGCTGATTCCAGGTCTAGTGCGGCTCTTTAGTCATGGAGCTGGTCACGTGCTGATGTCTTAAGCTCTACGGGACGCTGGTTTCCTTCCTGGGAAGGAAAGCGAGTGTTGAACGTTCATTTCATTCCCCCTTTTGCTCTAACATGTTAACTTTGTGTGATTTTAACATTTTTCTTGATTTTAAAATTTAAGTTACTTTTATTTGAACAGGCAATGTATTTATACGGTTCAACATTTTAACAAGTGCAAGAGTCTCCCTCCCTTACTGTCCCCTATCCCACTCATTCCCTTTCCTGGGGGTAACCAGTGCTACTAAGCCATTTTTAAGCTCCTGCGTGTTCTTCTAGTCTTATTTTCTCACATATGAGAAAATAGCTGTGTTCATAGACATCTACAAACACATACACACACACCCACACATATAGGTATGTCTCTATACTGTGTATGTTTGTCACTTAAAAAACACACAAGGCAGGGGCGCCTGGGTGGCTCAGTCATTAAGCGTCTGCCTTCGGCTCAGGGCGTGATCCCGGCGTTGTGGGATCGAGCCCCACATCAGGCTCCTCTGATATGAGCCTGCTTCTTCCTCTACCACTCGCCCTGCTTGTGTTCCCTCTCTCGCTGGCTGTCTGTATCTCTGTCAAATAAATAAATAAAATCTTACACACACACACACAAGGCAGTATTACAGCTCTCTTTTAGAAAGTAAATCATCATTTATTGAATGTTAAGATTGTACAATGCTTTATGGTTGGCATACAGGTTTTGAGGGCTTTTTTTAAGGTGTAGAAACTTCTAATTTTTATGTTCTGATTTCCCCAGCTTTGCTTCTGAGACTTTACCAACTGCTTCTCAGCTTTGGGGAGTTCCTCTCCCTCTAGATTTTTGGTGACAATTCAATTCTAGGTGTGTGTGTGTGTGTGTGTGTGTGTGTGTGTACACGTGATTTTAGTGTGTGGTATGCAGGCAGCAGTGAATCCTGTGCTCCTTGCCAACTTATGGAAAGGATTTGAATTAGTCAGGAGCCTTTGGGATCATAAGTAACAGAAACTCTAACTTGAAATAGCTTGAGTGAAAGAATTTATGATCTCATCTAAATGAAAAAGGGTGGGAATAGGAATGCTTTCGGGCATGGCTGAATTCAAGAGTCCAAGTGATAGCATCAGACATCTGTCTGTTTCTTGGCTCCTTGAATTGGCTTCATCCTCAAGGCCTCACATAGTGGTAAGTCAGGATCTAGTTAGGAAAATAAATCATTCTAGATGCCTCAGAGGTAGTAAATATAGGGACAGAAGAAAGGGAGGTGGTTT
Organism: Ailuropoda melanoleuca; assembly: GCF_002007445.2. Taxonomy (NCBI): domain Eukaryota; kingdom Metazoa; phylum Chordata; class Mammalia; order Carnivora; family Ursidae; genus Ailuropoda; species Ailuropoda melanoleuca. The sequence continues at coordinate 29,729,513 of NC_048229.1, read as the reverse complement.
ACCAGGGCCTGGAAGCTGGAGCCATCTGGAAGGCATAGACTCATGGTGGGATTTGCTTAGAGATGACCAGAATCTATTGCTAAAGACATCAGCTGAGGTGGGGTTTGGGGAGAGGAAAATAAATACACTGGCTTGTCCTCTCCTTCCAGAGCCAGTCTTCTGCTGGTGCTGCCCATTAGCCAAACATAATGATAAGCCATTGAGCACAGGAGGCTCAGACATGTAGTCCTTGCAATACAGAATAGGGAAGGGTGGCAAATGGATCTGAGAGCAGACAGACACACAACTGGCAGAAATACTAAAAATATGGCCTCCAGTCTGGCAAGTCAAAGGACACAAAATGTTCCTGCAAAAGTCTTGTGTGGCTGGGTCACACGAGCACCCCCAAATCAAATATAGCATCCAGAGGAATGCAATGCATTGATTAGCTTATAACTGGGGCTGAGAGTGGGGAATGGACCTTGAGGCTTATGCCACAAATGTCTACTTCTGACCAAACTACAAGGTGCTCCAGTCTCTGGGATGACAAGAGCCAGGGACTTGAATGTCATCTCAACTCTCTTTCTCCTGTCCTCTCATCTGCTTTCCTTCCTTAGTTTTACTCAATCAGATCTCCTGCCCCCATGAGACTGGGTCCAAGGCTCAGGCAGCCCCAGGCTCATAATCCTCTTGACTAGAGGAAAGAGGGCTCTTGAGAGCTTCAGTTAGAAAAAGTCCCGGGGCGGGGGGGCGCCTGGGTGGCTCAGTCATTAAGCGTCCGCCTTTGGCTCAGGGCGTGATCCCAGGGTCCTGGGATTGAGCCCCGCATCGGGCTCCCTGCTCTGCTGGGAGCCTGCTTCTTCCACTCGTACTCCCCCTGCTTGTGTTCTCTCTCTCGCTGCCACTCTCTCTGTCAAATAAATAAATAAAATCTTAAAAAAAAAAAAAAGAAAAAAGAAAAAGTCCCAGGGGACATCTGGGAGGCTCAGTTGGCTGAGTGTCTCCTTTTGGCTCAGGTCATAATCCCAGGGTCCTGGGATCAAATCCTGCATCAGGCTCCTTGCTCGGCCAGGAGCCTGTTTCTCCCTCTGCCTGCACCTCCCCTTGCTTGTGCCCTTTCTCTCTCTCTTTCAAATAAATAAATAAAATCTTTTTTAAAAAAGTCCCAGAGCAGAGCTTGATTGGTTGGCTTTGGTCATGTGCCCATCTTTGGGCCAATCACCATGGCCTGGGGTATAGGGGCACTGTGATTGGCTCAGCCAGAGTCATATGACTATTTTTGTGGCCCCAGAAGGCAAGGTATGTCATGAGCAGTCCTCAACCAGGATTTTGTGATTGACCCCCAGAGGACTCTTGCTGTTCTGTATATATGACCAAGCTTTTACTTTCTGGTTAGGTTTCTGGTTATGTAGTTAGAAACGTGCGGGGCGCCTGGGTGGCACAGTTGTTGAGTGTCTGCCTTCGGCTCAGGGCGTGATCCCGGCGTTATGGGATCGAGCCCCACATCAGGCTCTAACGCTGGGAGCCTGCTGCTTCCTCTCCCACTCCCCCTGCTTGTGTTCCCTCTCTCGCTGGCTGTCTCTATCTCTGTCAAATAAATAAATAAAATCTTAAAAAAAAAAAAAAGAAACGTGCAGTTTGCCAGAAACAAAGCAGCTGGAGTCTTAGCTTATTTGGCTGCAGCAGTTTTGCACTGTTCAAAAGTAGGCAAAGTAGGGAAGGGCTAAAAGGAGATGTAATTCTCAGAAGGGGCCAAAATTCTTGTTGTTCTGAAATGTATATTGGATACATAGCAACTTAAACTGAGTGGGACTCTGTGGTTTTTAGGGTATTTGGAAGTTTTTCTTGTGTATATGTATCTGTGTGTACTCTGGGGGTCAACGTGGGTGATTTGGAGAAGGTCTGTGGGGGATTCTGGGATGTGAATGGGATCATTAGGGGACCTTGGGATGTGAATGGGAGAGACTTTAGCAGAAGTAGGGTGACTTTGGAGACTAGGGGTGACTAAAGTGTCTCAGATGATTTTTGAGGGTGCTATGGGGGTGTCTAGGTGTGATACTGAGGGTATTAATGCGAGTTGTTGTGGGATGCCCTTTGGGAGTATGGGATGACTTTGGAGGTGTCTGTGGGGATGACTCTGGAAATGATTGAGGTGATTCTGTGGGGTGACTTTGAGGATGTGAGTGGGGGTGACTGGGGGTCATCTGTGGGGTCACCTTGGAAGTATGGATGAAGTTGATTATGAGGGTGCTGGGGTTGACTTTGGGGTAGGTGGGGGTGATTTGGGACAACTTTGAGGGTGTAATTGGGGATGGTTTTGACTTTACAAGTGCCTGGGGTGACTTTGTGAGAGAGTCATTTTGGGGTTTCTAGGAAGGGGCTTAGGTGAAGTTGAGGATGTCTGTTGCCAAACTTTGGGAGTGTCCATTGGTCTGCTCATGGGGATGTCAGTGGGATGAGGTAGGAGGGTGACCTTGGAGAGTATCTGGGGATGACTCTGGACATTTCCTCTTCTCCCCCTAGTTCTCATCCATATGAGCATGGGCTTCATGATGCTGGCCCTGATCCTGTGTCTCACCCTCCTCCCCACCATGTGCCTCTCCTTCCAGCCAGTCTTCCGACGCCTGACTAAGATCGACCTTGTCTTCAGTTCTCTCAGCTTCAGCACTGGTAAGTGTCGGCTTGGGGGAGGGGGTGCCTTTCCCACCACCAGAATCTCTCCCCACGTCTCTCTTTTTGGCTTTGGCGAGGAGTATCTCAAAAGTTCTGTCCTGCTATCTGCTGGGTGTCTGTCTTTGAATGTCATTTGGGGTCTCTGGCCCACTCTTTCTGTGTGCATCTCAATTCTACTTTATCTTTCGCAGTCGGGGTGAGTATAGGGGTATCTCTCTCTCCTTCCTGCTTCCCCTCTCTTTCTTTCCACTTCTGTCCGGGTATCTTTGTGTCTGTCACGGAGTGTGTGTGCGTATGTATACGCGTGTGTGTAACGTGCGCGCAGTGGCTTGTCACGGAGAGTGGGAGAAGAGAGGCTGTCTGCCTCTTCTCTTTCTGGGGGGTCCGGGGGTCCCGGTCCAGCCTTATGTCCATCTCTGGCCCCACCCCACTGCAGGGTTCCTGATTGTTCTCAGTCTGACACTCTTTGTGGTCAACTGCGAGACGCTGCAGCCGAGGCCACAGGTATCCTACCTGGTGGCCACCTACCTGTGCTGGGCGGCCGGCGCCTTGATGCTGTGGACCGGTGAGGGCGGGGCTGGGGGAAGGGGTGGTGCCTCGGTAGGGCAGGGGGCGGAGCCCAGGCGAGAACTCGAGGCAGGGCCCGGGGCCGCACAGGGGCGGACCCGAGGGGCGTCGGCCTCGAGGGGTGGGGTGGGGCCTAGGGCGGGGCTCGGAGTTCAACGGCCCACTAGCCACCTCCGCCCCCGACCTGCAGGAGCTCTGAGCTACTTAAACCACCTGCGCATACGGCGCAAAGGGACGTCCCTTAAGGCGCGGCGGGTGAGCCACCGTCGGTGGGTCTTGCGGCAGAACACCCCGAGACGCATCTCCCAACAGCAGTCCGACGCGGACCAGGAGCACACGGTGGGCCTGCCCAATACACTCAACCCCTCAAGCCTCTCGAAGCAGTCGCACCCGAGCTTCTCAGGGCAGTGATCCCCGTCAGATACCGGCCGATCCCCTTCGTCTTGGCCACGTGATTAGACCTCCCTGCGAGGCCCCACTTCCGAAGAACGTGCCCCACCCCTCGAGCTACGGTCTACCCTTCTCGGCTCTGTTCCCGCCCACTGAATCCTCATCCTGCCCCCGCCCCTACAGTGCGACACCATCCCCCCCCGCCGTGTCCGTAAGCTGTCAGCTGTGCAACCGGTTGGTGTGCCCCCCACCCCCAGCCTAGCTAGGGCACGTCCCTGGGTATCTAGCCCTCTCAGGCCACGCCCCCGCCGGAGCGCCGCACTGCCCCGCATTTGATGTAGCTACGCCCTCCTGGGGAACCACCCTCTCCCCCAGAAAGGCGTGGCTTGGGATAACATCTCCTACCCGCCCCCCAACTGACTTTTCCCACACAATAAAACGTGGGCGCCTCACAACCTTGAAGTCCGACCCTCCATTGCGTCCTCTCCCCCAGGGCAGAGTCGGGTCCCACGTGTGTGAACCTTGCTTGCCCTTCGGGGTCTGAGCCTCTCTGCAGGCTTGTCTACACCTGTCTCTGCTCCTTCATTTCCCCTAGCTCATTCGTGCACGCCTCCTGCCGCGAGCCTGGGAGGGTTGGAGAGGCTCTAGACGGGCCGGGTGGATCCCCAGCTTCCAGGTTCCCTGCGTCTGGAAGGCCAGCGGACACCAAACGTGATGAGAATTTGATGCGTATTCGATTTTACTTGGGGTAGGGAACATGATGGGGGCATTCAGGAATTGGCTGCCATGGTCTCCTTGATCCACTCCAGGTGCGAGATCACTTTGGTGTAGACTGCGGGCATATTGGGGCTGCCACATGGGATGTGGCCCCAGGATGTGATTCCTTGAAGCATACCATCGCAGATCAGTGGGCCCCCCGAGTCACCCTGCAGCACAAGGGGGAGAGGAAAAGAAAGGTCAGCGGGGGCCCCAGTCCTGCCGGCGGAGCACCAGCTCTAACAGCTGGTCTCACAGAGAGCAGACTTCGACTCCCCAGCTCCGGGAAAAGACACAGTTCTCTCCGGAGTCCACGGCCCTCTGGCTGGTGGATTCCAACAGAGGTGAACTCTGATGTAGATGAGAGAGATCTGTGGGATACCAGGATGAGGCTGGGGGAAGAAAAGGGAGCAGGGGGAGGGCGCTGAGGCTTGGTTGGGGGAGCTGGAGCTGGGAAGCAGTGGAAACAGATGCCTGGTTAGCTCTCAACAGCAGTCCAGAACGTAAGTCCCCTCCCCCAGCACCTCGAGGCCTGGGGGTGGGGGGATGGGCAGGCCGGCTCACCGCACAGGTGTCCTTGCCGCCCTCCAGCTGTCCGGCACACAGCATGAACTCTGTCACCTTCTGGGAGTGGGCCTTGGCACATATGTCATTGGATAGGAGTTCGACGTCCACACACTGGAGATCGTCTGGATATACGACTACAGACCAGAGAGAAAACGGGCTGTGACCAGACCCCAGGTGGCTCCTCGGCCCCTCCTCCCTCAGACCCTGAGTCCAGTCCCCAGCCCCCTCCTCCCCACACCCAAGTGTCTGGGCTCCAGGCTGCCGGGTCTGGCCCTGGCGTACACTTATCTGGTTCAACGCTGCCCCAGCCAGAGGCATAGCAGGTGCTCCCCAGTTGGGGTTCCTGGGTGGGCAGGTCCAGGACCCTCACAGCATCTGTAATCTGGGCGGGCTCTGCCAGGCGCAGCAGCATGAGGTCGTGGCTGTAGTCCTCTCCCGGGAGGCGCGTGTAGTTCTTCAAGAGACTCAGGTTGAACTCGGGGTGTGGGAAGCTGTCACTGACCTGGACAAACTGGGCTGTGTCTTCGTGCTCGAACAGGTTGTGGCGACCCAGCCAGAGCTGGTAATTGCTGGGGAAAGAGGGGGCCCCAGGGAATGAGGAGAGAGGAGGGGCAAAGGGAGATGGGGCCAGGGAGCCTGGGGGAGGGTCCCGAAGACGGAGAGAAACAAGGAGTAACCTCGGAGAGAGACGTTGGGAAGATAAAGAGCTATGAAGAAAAGGCAGTGAGTGAGAGACCAGCGATGTGACGAGGTCAATGCCAGAGACAAAGACAGGGGAGTGAAAAAGAACAAAGGGAGAGAGGGGATGAGGGGCAGAGGGAGGACAGTGAGAGACAGAGACAGAAGAAGGAGTCCCTGCGAGGGAAGGAACAGGAGTGAAGGAAGACACAGGGAGGAGAAGGAGCAGCGGCTCAGTGAGACAGGGACAGGAAGCAAAGGGAAAGAGGGAGGAATACAGGCTGAGAGGGTGGGGGGCAGCCTGAGAGAGAACAGGGAGGGAGGACAGGAAGGGAGCCTGGGACAGACTCAGCTGCAGCAGGGGCTGTGGGGCTGGCTCCCCAGCAGCGGGTGGCCTGGCCCCCAGCCCAAGGTCTGCTCCACCTCCCTCCCCAGACTTTCTCCCCCTTCCTCCTCCTCCTTCTCTTTCTCCTTCTCCTACTCCAGGGCCCCCAGCAGGCTCCAGCTGAAACCAGTCCTTCCCTGTGTCCCCTGGAGTGTATCATTGTCCTGGAGGGAGGGGCTGGGCACATGAGAAGCGCCCCTCTCACACACACATGTCAGGATAATCCCTTCCTTGTCTCTGGGGGTCCCCCTCAGTCCCATCCTGGGGGTGCTCAGCAGCGATGGGGGAGAGGGAGTGAGGCAGAGACCCAGAGAGAGAGATGGGGCAGCGAGATAGAGGGTGAGACATACAGATACAGGGGTGCAGCAGAGGGACCCAGAGGTGGGCAGACACGGGGGGACACACAGAGACACCAAGACCAAACAGAGAGGGAGACAGGGATAAATCATACTCAGATAGACAGACACACGCCAGAGCCAGTTACTGAGAGATACGGAGACACAGGGCAGGGAGACACAGGAAGACAGTCACAGGGAGAGACAGAGAGACAGGCTGCCGTGGGAGGGCTTCCTGGGGTTGTCCCTGCCACTCTCCATGGGACCCAGACCAATGCCATCTTTGTTTCCCTGAGCCCCCCAATCTCCCCTGAGGTGAACGCGTGCAGTTGTTTATTCCCGTGGGAGCACAGACACCCCCTCCCCACTCCCCTGCCCCCACTCACTCGTTTAAGCAGTGGGCAGCTGTGAGCACCCACTGTGGGTGCACCAGGACGCCCCCACACTGGAACTTGCTATAATGGTACAGAGCTGCCTGCCAGGGCTGGGAATTCTCCTCACAGGCCCAGCCTCCTATGATCCGGGACTGGATGGGGGGCACGGCGCCTGCAGAAGAGGTGCTGGGTGAGGGCAGGTGGGAGGTGGCAGTGGGGCCGGTGGTACTGGGCTTGGAGAGGGTGCTGTGCTGTGGGGTTGGAGGGACATGGGGGCAGAGGAGGAGGGCTGGGGGTCTGGGGCATGGGCAAGGGGTGTGGGAAGTTTCTGGAATTCTGGAGCCATTCCTGGGGTTGTGGGTTGGTGGCGGGTCCTGGGTGGGGAGACGATGCTGAGAACAGGGCCAACCACGGGGATCAGGCAGGAGACAAGAAGTCAGCGTGTGGAGTAGCATGTGGTGTGGGGATTGGGTGATATGGGGGTGATTTGGGGTCTTGGCCTGGGGAACAGAAAATGGTGAGTTCCGAGAGGGAAAAAAGATTCTAGAAACAGAGGATATATGCCCCAAGGGAGTGGCTCAAAAGCTGGGAAGGAAGGATTTGGGGGATTACGGGGATCCCAGGCTGAAGAATTGGTTAAGGCCTAGGTTGGGCTTTCAGGGTTCTGGAAAGATGCAGGAGAAGTAGGTCTGAGAGGCCAAGAATAGCATGTGGGATGAGGAGTCTCGGTGTGATTTGAGGTCCCTTGATTGGGGCTGGGAGAGGGTCCTCTGGGGGTCTGGGGTCCTTGAACAGGAATGGCTTTGTAAGAGAGGTGAGGCCATGGAACTGGGGTTGGGGTCAGGACTGGGAGAGGGCTCAGGGGGAGGCAGAGCCGGATGATAGTTCTTCTGGAATCGGGTGATCCTCATGGAGATGGGGTTCATAGTCTGAGGGTACTGGAAAGACCTGGGGTTCTCTCGGGGGTGGTGCCAGACAGGAATGAAGATGGAGGCATATTGGGGCCATGCAGCTGGGGGAATGCAGGGAGGACCCACTTGTTGTGGGGTTTTAGAATCATATGCTGGAGTACTGGGGGAGGTAGGGCAGGACAGCTGGGCTGTGAAGGTATTTGGGATCCTGGAGGGAAGTCCAGAAAACCAGAGCCATACAGGAGGGGTTCACTTGGGGAGGGCTAGAGCACGGGGAGGAAGGAAATTCTACAGGAAAGCAGCCTGTATTTGGGGCTCTGGGTGTTCTTCCTCAGGGAGAAGTTGGGGGTCCTGGATCAGGGTTCAGGGACAAGGAGTTGGGGAAGGAAGAGACATTTGTAGAATCCTCATACCAGGATGGAGGGGCACACGTGGAGTCATGGGCCAGAAAGTCTGTTTGGGGAGAAGCATAGGTGTCTGATGGAATTTGGGGGACCTGGGAAGATTTGAAGGGAACCAGATGCCAGGGACAGGAGGACCTAGTTGAGAGTTGAGAACAGATGGGAAAAATTGCCAGGGTGTAGAAGGATTTGGGGACTCAGGAGCCAGAGCCATAGGGAACTGGGGGGTGGGTGAGGGTGATCAGGGCCCCAGCGTCTGCTGGGATTGGGGGCACTCCTTGGAAGAGTTGGAGTCCCCCCAAAAGAGAGACAGAGATGGCCCAGGCTGTGCCCCTTTGGTAAGGGGCAGGAGTCTGAGTGGGGAAGAGGAGAAAGTTCTGGGGGTTCCTGGGTGGGAGCAGGGACCTAATGCAAGAATGACTGTGATCATGAGGAGGGGCTGGGGTAGGACTTCAGGGGCCCGGGAGAGAGCCTGGGACCTGGTTCTGGGGTGGACTTTGGGAGAGGAAGAAGTTATAGGGGTGAGGACAGCATGAGAGTCGGGCCCACTCCCCCACCCCACATCTTCCCCACTGTCTCACCAGTCCCCGCCGGGGACAGGGCAAGGCACAGAACCAGGAACCACATGGTGACCACAGGCAGGCTGGTGGTGAGCTGGGAGCTTGGAAGCCTCCCCAAGGAGTGTTTTAAAGCCCTCATTGCACCCCCCCAGCCCCGCCCCTGCCCTGCTGGCACGCAGATGCTGGCCAAGGCCCTGCCCCTGCTGCCTGGGGGCTGGACACCTCCCCCCACCCCAGAGCTGTGGAAGGGGCGGGAGAGCAAGCACCTGTTGTTCTCTGGGCCCTGATTGTGCTGGAAGCATTCCTGAGGCCTGAAGCCAGACGGGGCAGGGCCTGGAGCTCCTGGGCCCCTGCTCTTGGAGACAGAGCTAGTGAGGGGAGGTGTGGGGGGTGAGTGGGAAAAGAAAGAGGAAAGCGGAGGAATCACGGACCTTCATTACAAAGCCCCATATACCGGAACCCCAAGGAAAGTCACACACCCGAAGATGCAGTGTACCCTCAAACACCAGTAGGGGGCTCTGATTCCCTTCTCCCTGCACCACTTGGAGCCGAAATGCCAGTTTCCCAGCTTCCGCTGCCTCTGAACTGTAAGCTTTGGCTTTCAGAACACCCTGATTCTTGCACTCCTGGACTCGGGACCTGGGTCCCAATCTCTTGTTTCTCTCCGAATAAAATTGTGGCAGGTACCGACCGTCACAATCCTAGTGCCCCCAGGTCCAGAAATAGGAAGTTTCAGTGGTGTCTGTGAATAAATTCCCTAGCATTTCAAAATCCAATGGCCCCCTGCCCCCAAACAATGTTGGGATCCCGTTACGCCCCACCCCTACTCATTGTTCCCCAGATCTGGATGCTCAAGGTTACATCCTCCAAAGTCCCACGAATTCCAGACTATCTCCTTTCCACCGTCAAGAGCATCCTGTCCATAAATTCTAATTCCCCTCCCCCCCCCCCAGTAAAATAGTTAGGTCTCAGGAGCCAGGTTCATGCAGTTCAACATTGGGTGACCTTGAAGATCACATCTGGGGGGATCTCTGTTGAGAATGGGGAACCAGATTTCTGCAGCCTCAGTCTTAAATTCATAGGCCCCTGACACCTTCCCTTGGCTCTTCAGTAAAGTCAAAGTAGGTCGCAGGGTAACCCAGCCTCCGCTGTGTGTCGGGAACCCTGTCCAAGGAAAGGGGAGCGTTTGCCTTTTTGCCCGGCCACCAGGAATCCCACAACTAAATCTCAAAGAAAATGAGGTCACTCTTGATCATCTGTTGTGGGCTGGGTCCTTTCACTGGGGTCCAGAGATCTATTTCCCCAGTGCCAGGCACTATTTGAATCAGTTCATAGGAACTTCCTCATTTAATCCTTACAAGACTGTGAGGTAAGCAATATGATGATCTCTGTTTTACAGATGGGGAAACCGAAGCTGAGGGGCACTGGGTCTTTTCCTCAAGATCACACAGCTGACCTATGCACACATGCATGAAGAGAGCCTTACTTCAAGCCACTTCTCTTCAGCTAGGCATCGGGGCAGTGGGCGAAAAGGAACAATGTACGGTGCCTCGGGGTCCCCACCCGGTCTCTGGCTCCCGCTTCCCTTCATCCCCAGAAGTAAGTTCCAGAAACTCCTACAGAGAAGCTTGCATCAGCAGTCTTGTTATCTCGGTGTTTAAATAGGTGACCTTGAGCACGGGCTCTGGCCTGAGATGGGACAAGTCCTTGGCTGACATCTGTGCCTTGTCAAATGAGGTCTTGAGGGATGGCCCAACACTGTCCCAGGTCAGGATGGGGCTGCTGGCCTGCTCTGGGAGCTTCTGCTCAGTCAGAGACACAGGTGGTGAAACAAAATTGTCAGTTCCTCTTTATGGTTTCCTTAATCCACTCCAAGTAGCTGCAGACTTTGGTATAGACGCCAGGCTTAGTAGTAGTATCACAGGGGACATCACCCCAGGACACAATGCCCTGTAGGACTCCCCCACAGACCAGGGGTCCCCCAGAGTCACCCTGTGGGAAGAAGGGAAAGTGTGAATGGGAAACTTCTGGATCCGGTGCCCCCATCCCTATCCCAATCACCATTCACAGTCCAATCAAAACCCAATCCAACCCCACCCCATGCAATCCCACCCCAACTCAACTCAATACAGCCCAATTTAACACAAACCAATCCAGCCCAGCTCCAACCAAACCCAAGTCAATACAACTTGGCCAACCCATGTTCAATCCTCCCCATTCAGAATCACACCGGACCTACGCCCATCCTTACTGCCAACGCAAGTCATCCTGTCTTTCACAACCTAGACAGAGTTTACCCTGTCCCCCATTCAACCCAACATATTTTCCACCTAAAAACAAACCAGGGGCGCTGGGGTGGCTCAGTTGGTTAAGCATCTGACTCTTAATTTCAGCTCAGGGTCCTGGGATGTAGCCCCACATAGGGCTCCAGGCTGCCGGCTCCGTACTCAGCAGGGAGTCTGCTCGAGATTCTCTCTCTCCCTCTGCCCCCTCCCCACCTCATACTCTCTCTGTCCCTAAAATAAATAAATACATCTTAAAAAAATAAAATAAAATCAAACCAAGCCCATTCCTGTTCTTTTTTTTTTTTTTTTGAAGATTTTATTTATGTATTTGAGAGAGAGAGAGCACGAGCGGAAGGGCAGAGGCAGAGGGAGAAGCAGAGGCCCCCGCTGAGCAGGGAGCCCAACGGCCAGCTGGATCCTAGGAGCCTGAGACCATGACCTGAGCCGAAGGCAGACGCTTCACCGACTGAGCCACCCAGGAGCCCCAAGCCCATTTCCATTCTTAACTCAAACCCAGGCCATTCCAAACCAAGCGCCGCATCTTCCGCCCCAAACACAACCCAATCCATCTCTAACCTCACCCCCATCCTAACTGCTCTTCCTTCTCCATCCCCAGACCTATCGCCAGCATCTTCTCAGGCTCAAAGCAAGCACAGTCCCACCCCATCCCATCTCCCAAACCTGTCCCCCTACCCCATGGCTCTGACCTCGCAGGAGTCCGTGCCTCCGCCCTCTACTCCCGCACACACCATAGAGGCCATCACGCGCCCTGGGTAGTCCTCGTTACAAGATGTGGCCGGGATCACACTGATGTTTGCACAATGCAGCGTATCTGGGAGACTCACTGGGGAGGACAGTGGACTTGGAGTGAATCCGTATTTTCAGGCCCTTGTCTCCTTCCCCCAAGAGCCCTGGAGAATAGGGTCCCTGGAGGCCCGGCACCCAGCGCCGTCCTTTCACGCACCTTGTGACTCTGGGATCCCTTTGGTCCCAGGCTTGTCATCAGACACGAGGCCCCAGCCGGACACCACGCAGGCCTCGCCGGGTTGGGGGCAACGCGTGGGCAGCGCCACGGGGCGCGCTTGCCGGGAGAGGCGAGCGGGCCGGGTTAGACGTAGCAGCATGACGTCGTGGCGATGGCTGCGTGCTTCGTAGCGCGGGTGCGGGATGATGCGAGCCACGGTCCGCAGCTGCTCGGGGCCGTCGCGCTTGCGCAGATTGTGCTCGCCCAGGCGCACTCTCAGGGAGCTGCGCAGCCAGGTGAAGGCAGGTGAGGGCAGGCGATGGCCCGCAAGTGGAGTGTGAGGGAGACAGAAATATAAAAGAGCAGGCGAGATGGGGCCACCGCACCCTTTGGAAATCTGGCGATGCCATTACCCTCTGCCCAAGGCTCTGAACCCAACGGATCTAGCCCCTGCCCCTCAGGGACCCAGGAGGTGCACCCACCCGGAACTCAGCCACCAGGCTCCAGCACTTGCCTGCTCAGAATCCAAGATTCTCAGAGCCCTAGACCCTTGCCTGCATTCCCCCCAGGACTTTGAGCCCTGCCTTCCTACCGGGTTTGGCAGTGGGCAGCAGACAGCACCCAGTGCGCAGAAATGAGGGAAGCGCCGCAGTTGAAGCGTCCACGCTCAAACAGGGCCACTTGCCACGGCTGGGAGTGGGGCTCACACTCCTCCCCTCCCAGCATCTTGTCAGTGTCGTCCCGGGCTGCTGGGAGAGGGGGCAGAGGACAGAGCCCTTTTCCTTGGGTCCTACGCCTTGCCTGCACCCTGCCCATACTATGTATTTTTCACTCAGGCTTCCCCCCCCCCCACCGGTCTCTTAAGACATCCCTGTCCTTGAATTTTCAGCACTGCCTTCTCTCCGGCTTTTAGAACTGCTGCTTGTTTTCTCCATAACTGTCCCCTTGCCCTTGGCCCTTACCCATTTTCTACAGGATTCTGGGAGAGCAGGGAGGTGGGAAAGGACCAGAAGTCAAGAAGTCCTCTGAGATTAGGAGTGGAGACCGGGACATTGGATACAGTCCAGAGAGATGGCCACTTGGAACCAGCCACTCAAGTTCGTCGCCAAGTTGTCACAGACATCAGATGGTTACGGCCACTCGATATGTATGACACAGTCTTGGCTCCAGAGTCTGGACATCTCAGCCAAATGCAGATGTGGCCACACAAGGTCATGGGCAAACATAGGCACAACCAGTCTTCCAAACTTAGGAATTGAGGTGCAGAGCACTTTAAGCCAAAATTCACTTGCATATACTTGGGTTGCAAGAATCACAGCACAGACATTCGTAGGTGTGTATGAATTTGGACAGCTACAGCATGGGCGTGGGTGTCACACACACACACACACACACACACACACACACACACACACACACACACTACACCATGCACAAGGACATAAACAGGGATATTTCAAGGTTACGAGACCATGATCTGCTACGGCGCAATGGGGATGTGACCCCTGAAGGTCACAGCAAGGCACACAGACACCCACCCTGGGGCAGGAATCGGCACAGCCAGACCAAACGCCCATCCTCTGCCTTCCAGGGTCAGGAACTGAAACAAGGGCCCTGGCAAGGTTGGGAGAATGCGGATGTGGTGGACAGGGGGCTTAAGAAGGGAAGGGTGGGGTTGTTGTCCTGCAAAGAAGGACGGAGGGTGCAGGCTGAACAGCTGGGCGGCAAGGCTGCCCCTGGCCAGTACAAGCCGGAGGAGCGTGGAGGCCCCGGCTGGGTGCAGCGGGTAGGCGGGAGGCAGGGAGGAGAGAGCACAGAGAAAGCCTGAGGGGAGGCTGGCAGCCTGGGGAGCTTCAAGGGGCCCCCAGAGGCGAGGGTCATGTGGGGGTACAATGAAAGTCAACTTCTCCAGAGTAGAGGTGTCAGGTTACAATTACATTCTCCATGGGTAGTAGCTGAAGGGCTGGAGTTTTCCTGCCTCCCAGGGTCACCTTGACATAGCGGCCACCCCTCTCCAGCCTCAGCCCCTTCCCCCATCAAAGGAGGCCAGTGGAGGCCACCCCATAGAGACGTTCTGAGAATTAGGCGAGCTCTGGCATATATCCATGCGAGTGCCTGGCGTATACCCAGGACTCAGCAATGCCAACACACTCTTACAGGGCAGGACCCTGGACCAAACACCTTCTAGTGCCTCACCCAGAGGACCAGATGGAATCCTCACAACCCGGGGGGTGTCTGCCATTATCTCCACGGTCCAGTTGCGGATCCCGAGCCACAGAGATGTTAAGTAACCAAAGATGGTGAATTGGAACTCGAGCCTAGAAGTCTGCGGTCTTGGCCTCTTAGCACGTGTTTAAGGCTTATTATGAGCTTTAACTACTTTATGCTACTGAACCCTGGCCATTACTGTCATAGGTGGGTCCTGTCCCCTGGAGAAGGCACTCAAGGTAGAGAGAGGTGAAGCAATTTCCTCAAGGTCACACAGCAAGGACAGGGCAGCCCCAGGCCTCTGACAGTCTCAGGGTAGGGTGAGGACTTGGGGAGGGTGATGGGGAGTCGTGGAAGACTGCAGGGCCTGGATTTGCTACTGAAGTGGGGGAGGGGCACCATGTTCCCATAGACCCGGACCTGACCTGGGCCCGCCTCACCTGCAGACGTGAGCAGGAAGGAGAAGGTGAGGAGAAGCCACATTGCAGAGCAGGGACGAGGGTTCTGTTGAAGTCTGGGAAGGGGAGAGAATGAACCGGCGGAAGGCTGGTCACTTGGGGCTCAACCTGGATCCCTCCAGACACAAACTCATCCCCCCGCTGCTTGAGAAACTTCTTCCACCATCTTTGTTCCCCCAGCCCCAACCCAGACTGCCCCCCCGCCGGTTCTCCATCTCCGAGGGTCATGTCCTTCCTCCAGACACCAGAAGAGACCCTCAGGCGCCCCCACAGCCTGTCAGGCCCCAGCACCATTCCACTTGCTCCTGGATCTCTCTCCGTGCTCGAGGCTCCGGCTCAGAATACATTCTCCCCCAGACCCTATCCCAGCCTGCTACCTGGCCTCCTGGGTGCCCGCTGCTCCCCACCCCTGCCGTCTGTTCTTCCAATCAAGTTCCCACTCCCCCGGCCTACATGGCCCTGCAGGGTCTTTCCACACCCAGAGTTGACCATGTCCTACTCCTGCTTACAGCCCTTATGGATCCCTGGCACCTCCAGAATAAAGTCCTAGCTCCCCAGCCTCACTTTCGAGGGTATTAGTGGTTTCTCCCCTTCCACCAGCCCCTCTGACGGGGTCTCTCATGACCTTGCCCTTCTACACACAGCCGATTCTCCCATTTTCCTTCCTGTGATTTCATGCCTCCATGCCTTTGCTCAAGATGTTCCTCCTTCCGAGTATGCCATTCCCTTCAGGGTCCACTTCCACCTTGGGGGATTCTCTGACCATCTCCTGTCCATGGTGTCTGCCTCTGGATTTCTGGTGAAGGCTCCAGCTTATGGGAGTTCCTAGCAAGCTTTGGGAATGAATTAAAGCCTTCCCCTCATCTTTAAATTCATAGTTGCCCACCAAGGCTCAGCTCCCACCTCTTCTGGGTGGCCCTGAGACCTAACAGGTATCTTTTCTGGGCCTCACAGCCCCTGGTGTGCCTCCGTCACATCACAGATCCCCAGGAACGTTCAGGTAAGGTCCTCTCTGTGGCCCCAGCACTGCCCAGCTTGGGGCCTGGCACCTGGGACACCTGGGGCAGTTGATCTGAGCTGGGCTGAACCCCTGATAACTCCTGACCTTGTTCTTGGCTCTTATACAAGCGCTTTCGGGGACGTCCTCCTGATTCACTCCATCCACCCACCCACCCCGCTGTTCCTTCTTGCATCTCCAGGACATTTTCTTGGTTCAGGTCCAACCTGAGACCTCAGTAAAGGACACATGGACCTACACAGGTGCCCTTGAAACTCAAGTCCCTCAGGGCAGTGCATGTCTGCATCCAGTGTCTCCCCTAGACCAGGGCAGACCTGTATCTCCCTGGGTATCTCTCAATCCCCCCACCCCCAGCTCTTGTCTCAAAGATCTCACCTCCTCCAGATCCTCCAGCTTCATCTGGGGCGGCTTGGATGCCAGAAGAAGGGGAGCAGGCACCTGAATACCTGAATTTATATGTTCCCGGCCCCACCCGGGTCTAGGGGGTAGGGTGGGGTGGGAGGAGGTTGAGAGTCAGGTTTACAGGTGGGGATGCCTAGGTGGCTAGTGGGGTGGGGGACAAGGCCTAATGAGCATTTATTAGGTTGAAGCTTTTGTCTGAGTCTGTAAGGAAGAATTCTCTGCCAGGGACAGTTCCCCAAGTGAGAGGAGGTAAGAGGGCAAGAGCCCAAAGATCAGAGGAAATCAACAGATAGGACCAGCAGCCTGGAATCTGGAACATGGAATTTGGGGTCTAGAGTGTAGAAACTGGACTCTAGAGGCATGCTTCTTGTGCCTGGAGTAGGGTTCTGAATCTTTGATTCTGGACCTGGATCTGGACCTCTCAATTCTGTATTCTGAACCTTGGATCTCTGATTTTGGACAGTGGATTTTGGATCTGGATCCCCACTTACTGATTTTGGGTTCTGGATTCAGATCTCCGATTCTGAATCTGGGTGCCTGGGCCTCCTAACTCTGGATCCTGGGTATTGGATTCTGGATCTTGGGTTTTACACTTTTTGCTGTGGATCTTCAACTCTAGACTCTGAGTTTGGAGGTCTAGAGTCAGGCATTCGTGACCTGAAGTATAGAGTATGGATTTTGGAGTCCGAATTCTGGAGTTCAGGTCTGGAATCTGGATCCTAGAGTCTGGTCTTTGAGTGACAGGTCTTAGTCTTGGATTCTAGATCCAGGGCCTTTGAATCTAGAGTCCAGACTAGGAGTCTGGAATTTGGTGTTTAGCACCTAGGACTTGAGGTCCTAGGTCCCCTCACATCCGCTTTGTGAAGCCTGGGTCCTGGAGCATGAATGGTAGATTTTGAATTTTGAGTTTTGGGGCCTGGATTCGAGAATCTGGGTCTAGACTTTTAAGCTTTTATGGATTAGCTTTGGAGTGTAGAGTCTGGAGTTTTAAATCTGCATTGTGCATTTAAAGGGCCGGACTGGGAGATATGGGCCTGAGTTCCACAAGTCAGAGATTCCTAGAATCTTCTCTATAGTATGAATTTAGACACTGGGAGACTGGAGTCCTTAATCTGGATCTGCTGTCTTGGTTCTGCATTTTGAAATCTGGATTCTGCTTTCTGGAGATCATTATTAGAATGACTCAAAGCTTTGGGAATTTGAAGTTGTCCTCTAGTGTCTCGGTACCATAGGGCCCTGAGCAATTTTCTAGAGTCTATCCTGGCTTGTTTAACTAATGAGGAGGCACAGAGAGCAGGAGGGACTGACCTCAGATCACCCAGTGAAGGTTGGGACCTATTATAAACATGGTCCTTCTCAGTATCTGGAAAGCCAGATGCAGCCAGGGGTGCATGAACAAGGGCTGACTGTTTAGGGGATCAGTGGCCAATGCCTACGGCTTCTTGGCCCTTGATTTCCGCACAGATAATATCTGAGAATGATGGCACCTAAGCCACCAGATGTCTTTCAGATATTCCTGAACCACAGACCCTCAGTTATTCCAGAATCTTAGGGTCTCAGTTATTCTAGAATGATAGACCCTCAAAATCTCTAGAATACTAGACCTTCAGAATCTAGAATCTAGTATCTAGAACCTAAGATACCCCGGAAGTCTAGATCCTCAAACACTTCAGAACCCAAGAGTTTAGAATAGTGTAGAACCACAAACCTCCACATGTTCTAGAACCCTGGATCATCAGATGTTCTGGAACCCCCAGACATTTAGACATTCTGGATTCCCAAGCTAAAAGCTATTCTAGAACTCCTTTGCCCCTTCATCTGGCTACAAATTCGTGCTGACAGTCTCTAGGACTCACAGTGGGCCACAGCTTCAGTTGGACCGTTCCTGTGGTCCTTATCTCATTTATCCTCCTGACAGCCTTGTGAGGTGGTTATCATGGCTTCCTCCTTAATATGGAGAAAACTGAAGCATCATAGGCATTGGTCACTCAGAGGTGCTGGGGGGAGTATTCTGACTCTTGGAGCACCTGGCTGGCCCGTTTGCCTCAACCCGGGGAGCCACCTCCCTCTGCTGGACCTGGGTGGTGACGAGGGGAAGGAGGTGAACCCCTGGGGGACTCATCAGGAGAGCTTCCCTGGTGCCAGGCTAAGCGCTTTCCATCACGATCGCACGTGTTTCTCCCACTAAATCACGCAGGCAGGTAATTGCAAGCATCCCCATGACACAGACGGGGTCACCGACGGATCTCACGCCTAGCTCCGCCCTGGCTCGCAGGCTCACTGGGAGGGCGCCTCGCCCCGCCCCCGACGCGGTGACGTCAGCGCCCCTCCTCCCGCCCACTCGGACCGCGGCAGACCTAGGTTATCGATCCACGTCGTCCTGGGCCCCTTTCCAGTTGTCCTTCACCTCCCCAGGAGGCCTGAGTCCCGCCGTCTGCCTTGTCTTCCTCCTCCTGCGAAACTCCCCGAAGCCCGGAGCCTTTCTTTCCTCAGCTCCTGTGGTTCAACCACCAACTACGCAGGTCTCCTTCATCTGACCCTGAACTCCAGCCTCTGGCAGCCATCGGCTCCTGGGCGTCCTCCCACCCCTAGTGTCCTCAGGCCCTTGTCACTCACTGTGCCCTAACTCACTTCTCTCTCCCCAAACTCCAACCCCCATGTTGCCCATCGCAGGGACATCTCCGCTGTTCACCCAGTCTGCGGTCAGTCCCCCAGGCACTGCCCCCGCCCCTTCCTTTTCCTTATCCCCCTACCGCTCAGCGGTCTCCAGCCCCATCCCTTCTCTCCGTTCCCCTGGCCTGGCTGCCGCTCGGGCATACTCCTCCGCTCCTAGACCCTCACCTCCAGCCTCCCGTCCTCTGTTTTGTCTCCTCCCGCCCACCACCAGGTGGTCTCAGAAGGTCTCTCTACGCTCAGGGTTGAGCCCTTCCCTCCCCTGCTCACAGTCCTTCAGTGATGACTGCAACACCTCAGGACCAGGTCGCTGCCTTCAGCGAGGCATCTGAGGCTGGGATCCTCCCGTCTGAACAAGCCTCATCTTACCGCCTTCCCCAGGGAGACAGTCACTGTGTCCCTCCCACCCTGGAATGGGACTGGACTCCTGGTGCCTGAGGCTCCCCTTCACCCTCACCCCCCCCTTCAATGTGGGACGAGTTGAAGGTGGTGTTTCCGGGAACTGGCTCTGGAGTCAGAGAACCTGGGCTCAGACCCCCCACTTCCCCACTTGCTCGTTTGGGAGCTTCTGGTGTCTTCCTTTCTCTGCTTCTGATTCTCATCCTTAAAATCAAATAATCAGAGGATCCCCTCAGACAGTTTTCCAAGGAGTATCTAAGAGCTAGTGCACGTAAGGAGCTAAGGGCACTGTTAATTTCACCCCATTTCACAGATGAACAGACAGTGGGGAAGGGAGGCCCCCAGTCATTCAAGGTCATCCAGGCTACAGATGTTGGGGGGGGGGGAGAAATGATCCAAGGGCTCTCATTACCCCTTGGGTACAAAGCATCACTTCTCTGGTTATCAGGGTACCAATGTGGGGTAGGAGTGGAAAAATGATGGGGATAGTCTCTGGGTTGGAGGAGGTAATATGCATGGAGCAAGTGTGTAAATCCTAAAATTAGGCTGGCACTTAGAAGACTGGTTAACACAGGATGTGATTCAGATGTGTACTCTAGAGCCGGGGGCCTGGAATCTTGCCTACAACCCATAATACTGTGCAACTTTGGGCAAGTCACTTGGTCTCCCTATGCCTCAGTTTCCTCATCTGTAAGATGAGAATAATTGCTTCTGCCTCATAGGAGTGTTTTGAGGCAGTAGTGCCTGAAACCCGTGCCTGGCATTTAATCAGTGCTGGGTAACCCTGGTCATTATCAGTCCTGTTTTCCCCTGAGAACAAAATCATAGGGAGGGGTGGTCCTACGGTCTTTCTTAGATGACACAGCCGGGCAGCAGCAGATCGGGGACTTGAAGAATCTGAGTCTGTCCACCTCTCAGATATGGCACCTTTCTCTGAAATTCCTTTCTCCAGACTCCCGTTTTACAAATGGGGACACTGAATCCCAGGGAGAAGAAACGTGGAGATACGTGGAGCCCCAGCGTGAGGGTGTTCTTCTATCCAGCAGGGAGGAAACCTCATGGACGGACTAGGATTACAAGGTTGTATCCGAGGCTATTTCTCGTTCTGTGCTGGGGGGAGGCTGAGGAGCAGGGGGAACCCAGACTGCAGACGTTGCGTCTTTTCCTCTTGCCCTGGAAGGCTCCTGCCGCTAGGTGGCGCCAATGTGCGCTTGTCCCGCGGAGGTTTGCTCCTGGGTCTGAGGGAGGGGGGTTTGGGGGAAAGACGCAGAATTCGGGAACCCTGAAGAAGGTGGATCTCGGCGGCGGCAGAGAGGAGAGGCTGGAGACTCGTCCTGAGATTTGTCCTTAGTTGTTCTGCAGGAATTTTTGGATCCAATCAGTGAACGGGCCCAGGTTTGCTCAGGTATTTGGTTGGTTTGCTGGGGTTTTCCGCAGGGGTGCACCCCTATGGACACCAAGTCCTGCAAGTACCCCTCCACCCCAGCCCAGAGGGCTCCCGCCGTCCTTCAGGGACAGACGCAGAGGGACCAAGATCCAAGTCAGGCCGAACGTCAAAGGAGTGGAGAGACAGAACAGGACAAAAGACAAAGGTGGGCAGGACAGGCCTCCCCCCCCGCGCCCCCCAGTCTATCCCCCAGGAACTCACGTCTCAGAGCCTGTGCCCCCCTCTACCCACTCCGTCCTGAAGTTCAATTTTTGCTTTTCTGCGGGTCCCCCAGCTTGCCTTTCTCCCTCTATCTCTCTCCCTCTCTCTCCCCTCTGGTTCCCTCTGTTTCTTTTTTCCTGCCTTTCCGTGTCAGAATCTCCACCTTCCTCCAGCTCTCTTCATCTCAATTTGTTCATCTCCTTCCTCCTTCCACCTCCCTCCTTTCTGCATGTCCCACTGGCTCCCATTTTGTTCTCTTTGCACCTCCAGCCCGGCTGGAGTGTTCCGTGTTCCACGGCTCCTTTCTCCCTCCCCCTCTCTGCATGGGGCCTGTCTCCTGCTCTCTTTCACCTCCCTGGGTCTCCCTCTTTCACCTCTTTCCGTCCTCGTGTCCCGATCCTCACTCTCTCCTCCTCTCTGCCCCACTCCTGTCTCCCTGTAGACAGGTCTCCTCCTTTCTCCCCTGCCTTTCCCAGATCCTAAATGCAGGGCCCTTTGCCTTCCGGCCTATGCTGCTGGAACAGAACGTGCCCCGACGATACAGCAACTGGTAGGCGGTTCTGCAGACCTCCTCGGTCACCCCGCGCACCTTGCCACACTGCAGCCCTGGGGACTGGCTTGGGACACACCACGAGGAGAGCAGGGAAAGTCAAGGACGGAGACACCGTGAGACTTAAAGATAGGGCTCACTGCCTCCTCCAGACCCAGCTGGAGGTAAGGCGGAGGGTACCTGGGCTGGCACGCTGGGGGCGGTGCTGGGGGAGTCCTTGGTGGCTGCGCGAGGTTGTTGACATCGGTGGGGCGGCTGTGCTCTGGCGCGGCACAAAGGAGGGCTTCTAAGCATCCCTCCAGGCTAAGTCTCCATAGCTGGGCCACCAGCCCTCTCCTGAAAGACTTAATTCCACAGCCTCAGCCTAGACCTGCCCAGAGAACAGCCAGCCTAGGCCACGCCCCCAGAGCTGAGGCCGCGCCCCCGTCCAGTCCCTTGCGGGGAGCAGCGCCCTCCAGCCCGGTCCTGGTTGGGCACTTTTTGGAGTGCCGCTCTTAGAGTAGCTCAGGTTCGTGGAGCTCCCTGCTTGTAGCACCGCCCTGGAGTGAGCGCCCAGGAGCAAGGTCAGTTCTGAGTTCAANGTGAGTGTAGACGGCTCCTTGAAGCTGCTCAGCCAAGAGACTAAGGCCAAAGTTCGGATCATTCTAGGTCACGTCTGCCCCTCTCTTCGCTCGCAGTCGCTCAACAAACCCTGGGGGCTCCCTTTAGAGGTATCAGGAGTGGACCCCTTCGCCCTCCCTGCCTCCACCCTGGCCACCCCTATCCTCACTCCACACCAGGCCCCCTGCCTGTCCTCACCCCTGCTGTCTGACCCCACACAGACGCCTGAACACCCAAGTCAGGCCCCGTCCTGCTTCTGCTCAGCAGTCCCCATGCCCCGGGGTCCCTGAGAGGAGCGGCACTTACCTCCCTGTGGCCCCAGGTGAGGCCCCAGGGGATGGGCCCCTTTCTTCCCTCTGGTGTCACCTCCCACCCTCTCCCTTGATCCCTGGGCTCCATCCACACTGGCCTGGCTGACACCCTCACACACCCCAGGCCGCTTCCCCTGGGGGCTCTGCACCTGCTCTTNCCCCCCCCCCCCGCTGGGCTCCCCCTCTCCTGCTGCAGGTGTCCGCTCAGGCCCGCCTCCTCCCTGCCTTCCCCCTCATCACAGGGCTGTCCCCCTGCTCTGCGATGTCTCCTTCTGCCCCACGGCACCAGCACCTCCTAACATGCACTGTCACTTCTGTGTCACGTTCACTGTTTCCGTCTGTGTCCCCTGGGGGGGGGCTGGCTCTGTGAGGGGGGCTGCTCTCTGGTCACTGCTGTCTTCCCAGGGGCTAGGTTGGTGTTGGGCATGCAGTAGGCGCTCAGTAAGTACGTGCTGCCTGGAGGAAGGGGTGAATAGTGATGTGCAGGACTGAGGTTCGGGTGGTGTCTGGATGGGGGTGTGGGATAGGACAGGGGTGGAGGCACCGGCGGCGGGACTATAGCTGGGCAGCAGTGGGACCGATGCCTGGTGAACCCTTGCACCCCCGCCCTGAATCTGGGTCCCCTCCCCCAGCCCAGGTGGCCGAGGGGGAGAGGCTGGCTCACCGGGCAGGTGTCTTTACTACCCTCCAAGTTCCTGGCACACAGCGTGAAGTCAGTCACCCTCTGTATGTGGTGTCAGGCACACATGTCATTAGACAGGAGTTTGAGGTCCATACAGGGGAGATCATTTGGCTTCCTGGCTATTGGCAATGGAGGGACCCAGCTGTGGGTGACGTCATCTGGCTCCTCAGCCCCCACTCCTTGGGACCGAGAGGTGTTGGTCCCCAGCCTCCTCTTCCTTCAGACCCAGGTGTCCTGGATGCACTTGGTGGAGTAGCCCTGGCGTGTATTATTTGGGTCGATGATGTCCCAGCCCACAATGTGGCATTGGTACAATGCCATATGGTGGAGGGGAGTGGCTGGGGAGGCCGGTGGACTTGGAGTGGACTCATAAGTTTCTTAAACATGTGTGTGTTGGGGGGGGGCTTCTCATGTGCCCAGCCCTCCCTCCGGGACAATGATCCATGGCAGGGGGACACAGGGAAGGCCTGGTGGGGGCTGTGGAGGAAGAGCTAGAGGGAGAGGGACAGGGAGGGGAAGAGAAAGGGGGAGTGTTTGGGGGGGGAGGAGGGTGGATGAGGGGGTAGGGCAGAGAGAGCGTAGAGGGAAGAAGGAAGAGGGAGGAGAGGAATGGGGACTCTGCCCTTGGGCTGGGGACCAGGCCACCCATATGGAGCCAAATAGTAGGAGGGAAAGGAAGGGGGCAGAGACAGATGTACCCCAGTGGTTCTCAGATGGGGGCAGTTTGGCACCCTCCCACCCCAGGAACGTTGTCAATGTCTGCAGACATCTCACACAGGTTCTGCAAGGACACACAGAAGGGGGTGGATGTCTGGGCACTCTGTGGTGACGATGAGATGAAAGAGGGATGTGTGTCCACCCTGAGGGAGGGGACAGTGACCCGTGGTAGATGCTGTCCATGGAGCAAGAAACAGAAGTTGGAAGCAGAGTGCACCAGACGCACACAGCAAGGATGGGACTTCGAACACCCCGATTTGTTCTGGAGGCCGTGGGAAGCCCTAGAAAAATTGTGAGTAGAGGAACAGTAGGGTCAGCACTGTGTTGTGGGCAGACAGACTAAGGGAAGAGACTGGAGTCCTTGGAAGCTGACTTACTATGGGGGGGGTATGTTGGAGGTGCCCCCAAACACCCTCAGATTCAGTGATTTCCTAGAGGATTCCAGGAATTCAGAAAGGCTGTTACACTGTGATTTATATGGTTTATTCCAGTGACTGTTATCCTGTGTATTATATGTTATAGTGTGGTTTATATGGCTTATTACAATGACAGGATACACATCAAAATCAACAAAGGAATCAACGATCGAAATGTGGAGAAATCAGGGACCACCCTGCAGTGGAGTTGCATGGATAGCAAGTGATTCTGCCGGCAACAATGTGTGACAAGTACAAAGTGTTTCTAACTAGGGAAGCTCACCTAAGCCTTGGTGTCCAGAGTTTATAGGGGGGTCAGTCTAATGGGCACGGAGTATCTGCATGACTGACCTTAACTACTCAGTCTCCCGTCTCTCCAGAGGTCCAAGTGATACAACATGGCCCAGGCCCAGGTGTACAGAAACAGGTGTTCAACATAAATCACATTGGTAGCATAAACTATCTGGCATAGTTCAGAATGCCAGGTGTGTGAAGGGACACCTATTAGACAGAATATTCCAAGATGGTTCATATCG
The DNA here is from genome assembly GCF_002007445.2 of Ailuropoda melanoleuca. Classification (NCBI taxonomy): domain Eukaryota; kingdom Metazoa; phylum Chordata; class Mammalia; order Carnivora; family Ursidae; genus Ailuropoda; species Ailuropoda melanoleuca. The sequence continues at coordinate 29,705,070 of NC_048229.1, read as the reverse complement.
CAGGTCCTATTTATTAAGCACCCGGTATGTGCCAAGCAGTGTGCTAGAACTTTGCATGTTCTGACGACTATTTCATATTATCCCAAACCACAGAGGTAGCAAACTGAATCCAGGGAGCCTGACTGTAGATCATATACTGTTTACTATATTATTATGGAAGAGTGAAGGGGGGGAAAAGCCCAGAAAAAGAGAGATGAAGAGATGGAGAAATGAACAGAAAGAAGAGGCATGAGGGAGGCATGGAGGGAAAGAGGGAGAATGCACCACAGGGCTGTTCATGGGGCCATCTCTGGACTCCTGGGTCCTGTTCCGAGGTGACCCCCTGCCGTTGCCTCTTTGGTGGGGCAGCAGGTGTCCCTATCCATAAAGAACAAGACATTTACAGGAGACACAGAGAGACAGAAACAAACATAGGGCAATGGCATGAAAGTGTAGGGGAATATCTTTGTAAAGGAGGGACAAGGGAAGATCTTAGCCATGATGCCAAAGACACAAACTTAGGACAAAAATATTATGGATTTCACTGCCTTGAGATTAAAGGCTTCTGTTCACGGAAGAATGTGGTGGGCTAAATAAATAAGCAGATGGCAGAATGAAAGGAAAGAGTGATTTTGTGCCCAACAGATGAGAGATCAATATCTAGAATATACCAGACTCTCCTGCACATGGACAAAAAGAGATGGCCTGTCCTATAGAGAAATGAGCAGCAGTATGAACAAGTGGTGTGCAGAGGGAAAATGAAAGAGCTAACAATTGTTTGCGAGATGCTCGAAATCACTTGTAAGATAAATGCAAGGTAAAACAGACATCCTCTCACACCTCACGGACTGCCAACATTAGAAGCTAAGTAACCCCAGGAACTGATGGAGAGAAACTTCCATCCTCTGCTAGTGAGCCTGCGGACCAGGACAGTCATGGTGGAGACTAACCTGGAGAACTAGTCGAGTATCCATATGCCCTAAGAGCCACAGGTTCTGATAGTGGGCAAATACCCCAGAAAGATTCTCACACAGTTTGACGAGGGAGCTGTAAAAGATGTCCATTCTACACTGTGGGGCTTGGGAGTAGGGACCTCAGTGGCATGGACACCTGCACTGGGGGGAGTGTGCAGGCAAGGGCGGAGGAGGCAGGAATGACCCCTCTTGTAAGGTCAAAAGTAGTCAATTAGAAACAGAGATACTGAATGGGGCGCCTGGGTGGCTCAGTCGTTAGGCATCTGCCTTCGGCTCAGGGCGTGATCCCGGTGTTATGGGATCGAGCCCCACATCGGCCTCCTCTGCTGGGAGCCTACTTCTTCCTCTCCCACTCCCCTTGCTTGTGTTCCCTCTCTCACTGGCTGTCTCTCTCTGTCAAGTAAATAAATAAAATCTTTGAAGAAAAGAAAAAGAAACAGAAATACTGAAAACAGGAGATGAGAGAGAGAGAGAGAGAGAGACAGGGAGGGAGATCAGTGGCCTTAGGGACTGGTTCAGGGGTCTCTCCTTGTGTTCCTACTCTTGACCTCTCTCCTCGTTCCTTCACCTGGGTCTGGGATCAGAACAGCCCCAGAGTTTAGCTTAAAAATTACAGCACCTTGAGTTATGTCTACTGGCCATGGGGACATACCCAATCCAAGATGCTCATCCATGCATCCTCGCCCCACCAAGGAGGCAGCAGGCAGGGGCTCCCCTCAGAACAGGACCCAGGAGTCCAGAGATGGCCCTGTGAACAGCCCTGTGGTGCATGTACTGGACTTGCTGTCTCTCGGGTCCTGTGCCTCCATCACCTTCTGGAGGTTTCCCTTCATCTCTGCCTCTAGGAATCTGTCCTCTGTGCATGTCTGCCTCTAACTAGTCTCGTCTTTCTGACTCCATGTTTGACACTGTTTCTCTCTGTGTCTCTGTTTTCGAGCCCATCTCTCCCCCTCCCTCCTGTACTTCTGGATGTGGAGCTGAATGGAGCCAGTGCCCAGCTCTGTCTCTCTGAAGTCGCTGACTCTGTCTAACTTCTTCTCCTTCTCTTTCTCTCCCTCTCGCACTCTGACCTGCTGTCCTCCTATGTTCCATGTCTTTGGGCCATGATTTCAATGTCATACAACCCTCCCTGCCCAGTGACTTCCTGGAGGAAGGAGAATGGGGGGGAGAAGGAGAACTTGTGGAACCTGGGCTAAAAGTCCTCAGGGGAGTCCCCATCTTTCTAGCAGGTACTATATAACGACTACACACGGAATGCCTTGGGTCTGGTTCCTGGCTTCTGACCTTCCTATGTTAGAAATAACTGATGTGTTAGTTTTGTGTTACATTTATATTCCATTCTGCATCAGTTTTTTGTGAAAAGGTAAGATCTTAGTCTGGATTTTTTTTTTTTTTTTGCCTGTGGATGTCTAATGTTTCCATAATATTTGTTAAAAGGACTAAGACTTTCAGCATTGAATTGCCATTGCTTCTTTGTCAAAAGTCTGCTGACTTTACTTCTGTGCATTGGTTTTGTTTTGTTTTGTTTTGTGACTCTATATTCCATTCTATTGATCTATTTTTTTCACCAACACAACACTCTCTTGATAGTTGTAGCTTTACAAGAAGTCTTGATATGGTGTTAGTTTTCCAACTTTCTTCTTCTTTTCCTGATTTTGCTGGCTGTCCTGGGTCTTTTGCCTTTCCATATAAGGTGTTTTTTTTTTTTTTTTAAAGATTTTATTTATTCGACAGAGATAGAGACAGCCAGCGAGAGAGGGAACACAAGCAGGGGGAGTAGGAGAGGAAGAAGCAGGCTCATAACAGAGGAGCCTGATGTGGGGCTCGATCCCACAACGCCAGGATCACACCCCGAGCCGAAGGCAGACGCCCAACCGCTATGCCACCCAGGCGCCCCTCCATATAAGGTTTAAAATCAGTTTGTCAGTGTCCACAAATTAGCTTTCTGGGATGTTGACTGGGATTTCATTGAATCTATAAATCAAGTTGGGAAGAACTGACGTCTCAAAATATCGAGTGTCCCTATCCATGAACATGGAATCTCTCTCCAGTTATTGAGATCTTCTCTGATTTCATTCATCGAGTTTGGTAGTTTCCTTATATAGATTTTCCACACATTTTATTAGATTAGTTCCTAAGATCTCATTTTTGTGAGTGCTAATGTAAATGGCATTGTGTTTTTAATTCCAAACTCCTACTGTTCATTGCTGTATATAAAAAGACAGTTGACTTCTAGATAGCATCCTTGCATCCTTGCAACTGAAAAATTAATAAAAGGCAATTTAAAATGGAGTCTGGGGCCAGAAGCGGGAGCTCTGATGCTCTACCATTTGTCACTTGCAGACCCCAAGAAGAGACACACCTTGCATTTTCAACAGGAAGAAGCATATACTTTACTAACACAGCGGGGGGAAAAGAAAGATTTTCTCTTTTCCAGGCAACAGCCCCACCAGTGAAGGACCGTCACAACTCAGCCAATGGGAAGCCACTGCGCTCCAAACTCCCAGTTACTCCAGTGGACTTTTTGGTTAAAACAGCCCTCCCAACTCTTTCCTTTCCTCTATAAAAGAGCATCCCTACCAGGTGTTCTCTGGACTTGCCTATGGTTTTGCCATAGGTTGCATGTCCTGAATTGCAATTCTCTGATATTCCTGAATAAGCCGTGTTGCTGGTAAAATAACTTACAGTTTTATTTTTAGGGTTAACAGGACCTTGCTATAATTGTTTATTAATTCCATAAGGTTTGTCAATTTTTTCTGTGACTTTATAGATAGACAATATGTCATCAGGGAGCGAAGACCTTCTTAGTTTTTCCTTTCTAATTAAGTACACCTTTAATTTACTTTTTTTGGTGGTGGCTTCTTATTGCATTAGCTAGGACTTCCAGTATAATGTTGAATAAGAGACATGAGAGAAAACATCCTTTCGTTGTTTGCAGCCACGGGGGGAAAGAATCTAGTTTCTCACATTAACCAATGTGATCTGTGAGATTTTGTATCAGTTCTTTATGGAATTGAGGGAGTCCCTTCTCTAGGTTTATGCTGCAGACCCATGTTTTGTACCTCAGTGGAGGAAAATAAGCTTAGAAATCCACAGTCTCATCAGAGGCAGCAGGAAATCTGCACAATCTCTGCTCAGGAGATATTATCTTTATTAATCTGAGCTATAAACAGATCTGCCCTGGAGGCGTATTTATTTTTTGAATAGCAAATAAATCTTTATAAGAGTGGAATGTTATTAGTTAGGACAAGAAACATTTTTTTTTTCTGAGGGACATCTTTATTGTCCTGGACAGTAAACAAACTGCTCTGAGGGGAATTCTATCCCGACACTGTTTACAACACACCTTCCACCATTTTCTGCAGGAGGAACCTTCTTCCTCCTTCCATATCCATCTTGCTGACCACAACCGTGTTTCCCCAGTCTGACCAGGCAGAATGTGGTCATTTGACCTGGATATGTAAATCCCACCCTAATGCACATGTCCGTGTGTGTATGGCTCTGACCTTTGGAATATATCTGTGGACAGTTACGACTTGAACTTGTGAACACACACGCACAGGAGTCTATAGCTAATGAGGTCAAAGGAGGTGGAGGAAATTTCTGGAAAAACAGGCAGCAGTTGTAAAACCTAAAGAAAGAGCATTGCTTAAAAAAAACCCAACAATGTCTGGGGGTGCCTGGGTGACTCAGTGGGTTAAGTGTGTCTGCCTTCAGCTCAGGGCATGACCCCAGGATCCTGGGATGGAGCCCTGCACTGGGATCCTTGCTCAGCGGGGAGCCTGCTCCTCCCTCTCCCTCTGCTGCTCCCCCTGCTTGTACTTGTTCTCTCTCTCTCTGTCGAATAAATAAATAAAATCTTAAAAAAAAAAAAAAAGACTTCTGGAGAAGTTGCAGGAACAGCATATATGAATAATATGTAGGTAGAGCAGGGCACAGGGAAGTGGTAACAGTACAGGAAAAGGCTCCTGTCCTGAGGGATTTTCCACTCACTTTCCCAGAGACTCAAGGTGGTGACAAAGTCCTGGAAGGTAAGGGGTGTCAGCTCCACTCCCAGCTCTGGCAAATGACCCTCAATGTGTGGACATTTAACTGTGTTGCTTTCCTCATCTCCAAACACGATGTGCTGCATGGGGCCACTGGCAAAGGCCGTGCCAGTGCAGGGCTTAGGGTCCCGAGGAGGCATGACTGGGGAGGTCAGGACAGCAGGATGCTGGATCTGGGGATGGCGAAGTCTGAGGGTTGGCTCCTGGATGTTGTGGGAGGTAGTCTGGGGACCTGAACTTCTAGTTTGAGGAATAGGATAAGGGACGTTTCCCAACTCCCATACTAAGTGGAAGGATGTATTGGAGTCATGGGGCTGGAGACCCATGTGTGTGCCTCGGGACTGCAAAGAATCTGAACGGCAGGGCATGACTGTGCTGTAGGATGTTAAGAGCAGGTAAGTGGAACTTCAACATCCCATAGGGTTGAGAGAGCCCAGGTTGCTTGCTTACGCTTTGGTCTTTTTGTCGACCCCACACTCAACTTTTACAGAGCCCTCTGCCTACACGCTCCTGTGGGTGTTCATGGTGAGTACAGGCTGCATAAACACAATGCCCCAGAGCAACTGTGGGCTGTTCCAGGCATCGCACAGCAAGTCCTGTGAGAAACAAGGTCATCGCCAAGAGGTCGTTGTTGAAACTAGCCCCACCTGTGTGACTTCGCCCACCCCTGGCACTGCCCAGAGTGCTGCCCACGCCTGCCCCCTTGTGGACAGGGCTTGCATGGCAACTGGCTGAGCACTGGTGTCTGACAAGGAGCCCAAGCCCCCAGGCAGCCATGGTGGAAAGGTGTATGAGCAAGGCTGGGTGACAGCTGTCCAGGAATCCTAGGCTCCAAGGATCCGTTGTGGAAGGGCCATTGTCCAGAAATTAGTTTGGTTTGAAATGAGTGAGTTGGAGTTGTATGGGGTTGGGTTAGGACTGAGCTGGGTGGGTCAGGTGATATTTTGGTTGGAGTTGTGGACGAGGGTCAGGATGGGGATGGCATGCTGGATCCAGAAGGTCTCTCCACAGGGTGACTCGGGGGACCCCTGATCTGCATGTGGGTTTTCTGGCCCCTGACTGACTATATGCCTCGACTCCAGTTCTTATGATCTTAAAATGGGTTTATCTCTGCCCACTTTTTTTTTAATTGCAGTATAGTTAACATGCTATGTTATTTTAGTTTCAGTTGTACAATGTCCACTTACTTATTTTATTTTTTAAAAGAGGATTTCATGGGGCACCTGGGTGGCACAGCGGTTAAGCACCTGCCTTCGGCTCAGGGCGTGATCCCGGTGTTATGGGATCGAGCCCCACATCAGGCTCCTCCGCTATGAGCCTGCTTTTTCCTTTCCCACTCCCCCTGCTTGTGTTCCCTCTCTCGCTGGCTGTCTCTATCTCTGTCAAATAAATAAATAAAATCTTTAAAAAAAGAAAAAGAGGATTTCATTATTTTTTAAAAGTAAACTCTATCCCCAATGTGGAGCTCGAGCTCACCTACCCCACCACCCTGGGATCAGGAGTCCCGTGCTCTACCAACTGTCCCAGACAGGTGCCTCTCAATGCCCCAAGAGCTTCCTTGGTTACTCAAATAGGAAAGGAGGAGGATTTTCTATCAAGTTTTTAACACATATCTTAGGCTGAACCATCATGAGTTGCTCTCATTTTTCAGAACAGCCTTGGTAATCAAAGTGGTGGAAAACTAGAAAACCATCTGTTTCTCCTCTGAGACCCTCAAAGATGAACTTTGAGCTGCATGAATCTAGCTCCTGAGACCTACGTAGTCCACTGCAAGAAGTACTGGATTTTGTGTGGGGATACCCATGATTTGGGCAGTCAGATGAACCAGGATCCCTAGGCCTTCAGGTACTTGGCTGCCTTTTCCATTCTGGCTCTGAGACCACCCCTAAGAGAATCCCAAGTCCCTCTGGTACCTCAGACCATAATGTCCATGCTCTTCAGACAGAAAGGGCCATCCCTCACCCCATCCCAGGGTGACTTTCACTCGCCCCTCTCCTGATTGCATTCCCACCATGACCACAACATTATTCCTGGATCTCCCACTGCCTCTTAGAATGCCAACAGCTCATAGGAGACCCTCATCCTTTCTGTCACTCTGTGACGGGGAAATATCCAATTCTCCCAACTCTCAGCCCAGCTGAAAGCCTCCAGCCACAGTTCTGGGAGCCCCCACTCCCAAACACCCTAAATCCATCCAAGACGCTCATCTCAGCCAAACTAGAACTATTACCTAAATCAGTGATGTTTTACAACCTCAAAGCTCACCCCCGGCCTCAGAAGATTCTCCAGCTTGGGACTCACTAAAACTTTCCTCTCTCAGCCTCTGCCCCTCTGGGACCCTTTTTCGGGGTTTCTGGAAGCTCTTAATATCCCAGACCACACAGCCTCTTTCCCCAGTGTGATTCCTCAAATCACCTGGCCCCCACACCACATTTTACTGCAGACATTGCCCTCTTGTCTCCTGCCTGACCTTTGTGGTTGGCTCTACTCTCAACATCGTCTCCCCACCCAGGCCCTGCCACCAACCCACAACCCCAGGGATGGCTTCAGAATTCCAGAACCTTCCCACACCCCTTGTCCATCTCTCCAGACCCTGAGCTGTGCTCCTCTGCCCCCATGTCCCTCCAACTCCACAGCACAGCTCCAACTCTTAGCCTAGGCCCTCCGAGCCCCACTGGTCATGTACACTCTCTCTCTCTAAGAAAAATAAAAAAATATAATCTAAAAAAAAAAAAAGAGTGGAGAGTTGCTATATCCCTGAGATCCCTGAGATAAGATGTATTTCTGGTGTATGGTGTATTTCTGGCTTTAGGAACGGCAAGTAAACTGCTTCTGGTGGTCTTGGCCATTCTATGTCTGCCCTGAAAGAACCATGTATCTTTTATAGCCACAGAGCTGAGATTTCTGTAGTCCAAACCTAGAGTCTTACCCTCTGAGTGGCTGAATTACAATGTAAAATGAGTTCCCAGCCATCCCGGTGTCTGTTGTTAAAATGAAGGCATGATTGGGAAAGAAGAGCATCTGGAATTTCGAAAGGAGATATATGGGAAGACCCCGATGAAAGGGTGGATAGTGTGGAGAGGGTCCAAATAGAGATGTGGTCTGAGCCAGGGTCTAGGGGATGGAGAAGATCCAGGGAGCAAGTGTGCAATGGCTCATGTCTGAAAGGCTGTGAGGCACCTGGGGTCTGTCCTGGTACTTCAGGGAACAGTATACTCTCCCCAGAGGGAGAGTCCAAGAGGAACAGCATGCTGGGCAGGGGGAGGGACATGAGTGGTAAAAGGAAGTTTCTCAAAAAGCAGGTGGGATGACCTTGTGCCTGGAGGGATCCATGGGGGAGAAGGGTCCAGGGTCTCTACCACTTACACCTCTCCCACCAAGTTCAGCTCAGTCCTGGTCTGTCCTCCACCATGTGGCTGCACCCAGCGGGTCCCCTGCCCAACTCCAGGTCCATCTGGCAAGGTGCTGCCTCAGTGCCTAGCTCGTTGTCAAGAACTCTGAAGAGTCTAAGATTATACTGCCTTGCAAACGAATGTGAGCCGGCCAGCGTCGTGGGTACTGGCAGAACACACCAGATCCTGGGTCAGAGGCAGGATTTTACTACTCATGGCACAGCAGGCAGCATGGTAGCTTTATATTCACACCAGTTCCCCTGGCTCCCCAAGGCCCCTGGGGGTGACCAGAGGAGCATAGGTGGATTCTGTGCACATAGTGGTTTGTGCCATAGCTGAGGACCTGAGCGTAGGAATCCTTAATCTTATAAGGGGACTGCTGGCAAACTTTCCCCAAGTTAGTCTCTGGTGGAGATATTATCTTTATAATTCTGGGTTGCAAACAAAATTGCTCTGGAGGGTCATATAATTTTTATTGTCCTTGACAGTAAACAAATATTACCTTTTATTAAATCATGGACAGTACACAGACCTTCTCCGAGGGAGATACCATCTTGAAAGGCTGCACGATAGACAAACAATCTTGGAAGACAGTCCAGAGTAAAAAATGTATTCATTCCTTTGCTCTGAAGACACGTGACACGCTCATGGAGAATTTCTAACAACATGAGTCTGGTCTCACCCTCTACCTTTCCCCCGCAAGAAAGGGAAAGGTAACGTCACTCAGTTTTCCTCATGCTCTCCTTCCACCATATTTGCACGCCCTCTGCTCATCGGAGTTCCAGCCCTAACTCCCAACAACGGGGAAGAGTGCGGTCATTTGACCTGTGGGATTGTGTCCAGTCCTGCCCTAGTGTTGGCTCCTCTGTGTGTGTGTGTGTGTGTGTGTGTGTGTGTGTGTGTGTGTGTGGCGTTGACCTTGAGGGGATATATCTATGTTTCCCAGTGTAGAGGTTCATTGTCCTTTGACCTCGAAAGCGGCCTGTTTGGTAATTGTGCACAGTGCAGCTCTGTGTGTGTCTGTGTGGCAAGTGTGCAAGGCCTTACCTGTCTCCTACTTGCCTGCACTTGCGAACTTTGTTATCAGATGTGAAACGCAGTGAGAGACCTTGAACATCAAGCATCTGACTTGGGGGCTGATGTAGAGATGGATAGATACGTCCTGTCCTGAAGCCTGTATCTCCAGCTATGTCTCCGTCATCTTCAATACCCAGCCTTGTGTCCAGGTGTGGCGCTGGAGTCTGATCCCCTGGGTCCACACCTGAGTGCTTGGCCTCTGGGTTTGTGCTTGCCACTTTGAATCACCACTAAGTGGCTTGTGGATTAAGCCGGTTTTGACCTTGACTATCTTACCTGGGTTTGCATATCTGTCTGAGTGTGAGCGTATTTGTGTCCACAACATGAATATCCACACGTATGTCCCATAGATCATGTATCTTTGATTAAAATAACTACTATTTATTAAGCAACAATTTGTCCTAGGCATTACCTCTCTCTCTCTCACACACACACACACACACAGACACACACACACAGATCCCTATTTAACCTTACAACAACCTCCATTTAGCAGATGAGGAAATGGAAACACACAGAAGTCAAACACTGGATAGAATACTATTTTAGAGACCTGTTTGTGAACATGTCTTTAGGGGCCTGAGTGTATCCTGACGTCTCTCCTGTGTATCCTTATTCAGGACCCCAGCTTGTATGTCTAGACCCTGTGTACAAGTGTGTGCATCTCTGGATTGAATGCGTTCAGACCTCCACTGGACACTGTGAATTTAGGTCTGAGTTTGTACATCCAAAACTTTGGGTCAGTGTGTATGTGTGTGTGTGTGAGTGTGTGTGTGCATGCATAGGCACTCATGACTTCTCTGTCTATATCCATATGCACATAAGAACATCTATTGTGGGGGCGCCTGGGCGGCACAGCGGTTAAGCGTCTGCCTTCGGCTCAGGGCGTGATCCCGGCGTTCTGGGATCGAGCCCCACATCAGGTTCCTCTGCTGTGAGCCTGCTTCTTCCTCTCCCACTCCCCCTGCTTGTGTTCCCTCTCTTGCTGGCTGTCTCTATCTCTGTCAAATAAATAAATAAAATCTTTAAAAAAAAAAAAAGAACATCTATTGTGATTCTTTTTTTGTTTTTTTAAGATTTTATTTATTTATTTGACTGAGAGAGACAGTGAGAGAGGGAACACTAGCAGCGGGAGTGGGAGAGGGAGAAGCTTACTTCCTGCCAAGCAGGGAGCCGGATACGGGGCTCAATCCCAGAATGCTGGGATCATGACCCAAGCCGAAGGCAGACGCTCGATGACTGAGCCACCCAGGCGCCCCTCTATTGCGATTCTTGAATCACATGCATATGTCTACTGAATTTCAGCTTGAAGTGCTGTCCATACAGTACCCAAGTTTGAAAGTGTGATCCACATGTGTGTACATCCATGAAAGAGTATGACCACATTCATAACCTTGTGTGACACTGAATCCACTATTCTCTCCAGTGAATCTCCCATGTTCATTGCATTGTACCAAGGGCTGTGTTCTGGGCTCCATCTTGCATCGTGGACTACCCAAGTTGCCCGATGGACATGAAAGTGTTTGCAGGTATGAAGGGTAGGGGCTCAGACTCCTCAGGCAGGATGCGGGCAGGCTTAGGAGTGGGATTGGCTTGGGTTGGGTTTCCCTTGCCCCAGAGAAAATACTTTGGATAGGGTTGAGGATGGAGTAGGAAAAGCAGTTAGAATGGGGGTGGAGTTGTGGTTGTGGTTGGGACTGGAACAGGGCTGGGCTGGGTTGGATAGGCATTGGACTGGATGGTGTGAGGGTTGGCTTGGGATGGCATTGCTGGGGTTTGAAATGGTTTTGGTTTGATTTGGATGGGGAGGATGTGGGGGTTGAACTGGGAATGGTGGGCGATGTATTTGGGGATGTTGAAGACCTGGGGGTTAGGACTGGGTTGTGTTGGATGTGAGGATGGTGTGGGTTTGGTTTGATTTGGATGGGGAGGCTGTGGGGGCCGTGTTCCCTGAGGTTAAGTTGGGTGGGTTCATTTGCCTTGGGTTGGACATGTGTAGGGTTGGGTTGTATTGGGTTTCGGTTGAGGCTGTGTATGTGGATTAGGATGGGGATTGGGTACTGCATCCAGGGGTTCCTCACTCACACCGAGTCACATTTCTCTCACAGGGTGACACTGATCTGTGTGTACGGGAGGCCAGGTAACTGACTGAATGTATTCTTGTACCCCAGTCTTTATGGTCTTCACTTGTGAGTGTCTATGACCACTTCTCTCATTCCTATCTTGGGATCTAGCTTTTCACGTTGCTCAGCTCAGAGAGGGGAAAGATTTGATCAAGTGCTTGACATGGGAGGGGCTGGACCCACATGTCTCCCATGGGTGAGAGCCCCTTTCCTGGCTCACACATGGCTTTCTTCTCCCTTGTCTTATCATGGCAGAAGGGGCAAAGGATCCCTTTTAGGTGCACTCATTCCATTCACGAGGGCTCTTCCTTTGTGACATAATCACTTCCCAAAGGTCCCACCTCCTCACACCATCTCACCGGGGAGTAGCAGTTCAACACATGAATTTGGGGGGATGCAGACATTCCGTCTATAGCTTGTAGGACACATTTTGGGTCAACACTGGAGGCCCAAGAGGCTCTAGTTCTTGACTCTCTTCGGAAACTCCAAAATGCGACGTTCAATGCCACTTAATGCTGAGGTGCATTAACGAGGCCCCAAGATCTAAATGTTCATTGGGGTGGAGCCACTGGATTCTTTGAGGGTTCTCTTGACCTGGATGTGGAGGTGATCTGGGTGTCCTGGGTCATCAGATGCCCAGGTTGAAGACTGAGGTGTTGGTTGGGGCTCTATGTCGAGACCCCTGAATTGTTTTGGAGAACATTGGATTTTGGGATGCTAGGAGACTCGTTCCAGAATACCTTTGGAATTTCGTATCTCTGGGTTCAGTAGTGCTGGGATTTTGGAACTATGGCACCTCAAGAACTGATTTTCAGGGGGACGTTATAGTAGGGGAACTCATTCCTGCATCTGGAAATACAGGAATCTCGGAGTTCTGAATGCCAAGCTCATATCTCAGGGATGTGGGAAGTTGGGGGACAGGCATTTTGGCTCAGGGACGTGCAGAGATCAGAGAGGTTCAGAGACACAGTGCACATATTTGAGAGTCCAATGGGCTTTGGGGTGCAAAATCTCTCTTGGGATGTAGACATTGGAGGCTTTGTAATAGGCATCCTGAATCTGCAGAGTTGCTGATTCTTCTTTCTTGGGCTTCCCCTTACTGCCTGTGTTGCCAAGAGCAAGGCAAGAGAGCTGTAGGCCCTGGCGCATTGGGCCTCTGACCCCGGAATATATCCAGCATGATTAAGGACCTAAGGACAACAGGTGCTTGCTCTTTCACCCCTCCCATAGCCCTGGGGTGGGGGGCGGGGACTGTCCACACCCAGAAGCAGGGCCAGGCCTTGGCTAGCAGCAGAGCAGGGGTGTGGCCATGGGGGATGTAGGCTTTAAAGGCTCCCAGGGTTGCTCCCCAGCTCCTAGCTCACTGTCTGCCAGCTCCCGGACACTCTGTGCCCCATGTGGTTCCTGGTCCTGTGCCTGGCAATGTCCCTGGGGTGGAGTGGTGAGTAGAGTGGATCTGAGAGAAGGAGAGGGGTCCCAACTCTCATGGTGCTCTGGCCCCGCCACCCCCACAAGGCCATCCCCTGTCCCCATTCATGCAGCCTATTCCTCCCACCCACAGTCCAGCCCAGGCAGGGTACCAGTCTCTTCCTACCTCTCCCACCCCCACCCCAAAACCTTCCTTAGCTCTCCACCCTGCCACCTTCCTCACAGTCCTCTCTGCCACACTGGGTACCTGCTTCCTCCCTGTGACCCCCGGACAGTTCTCAGGCAGGCACAGCCTGAGGCCATCTCTATCTCTCTCTTTGGGGTTCCCCAGCTCTTTCAAGCAGTTCTCCCTCCTCACTGGACCCAGGGACCCTGATGCTTCTGTCCTACCTCCTAGTCCTCCAGGGTCCAGTGCTCTGGCTCCTGAGCCCCCAGTTGACCTTTCCCATTCAGCTGTCATCTCTCAGCCCCATGCCCTAAATACTGACACATTCTCAGAACCCCAAAGTCCCATGCCAGGCATAGAAGATATTTAAGACCGAGACCCCTTAACACCCCTCAAATTCTTCCCTCCCAGTCAATGACCCTCTCCTTTGAAGTCCTTCACACTTGTTTCTAGAACCCCTTATTCTTCTTTGAGCCAACACCCCCACCAAAGCCAGCCATCCCCAAGTCCAAGAACTCCAAATCACCGCAGAACAGCCGGCTTCCATGCCACAAGTTGCTCCAGAGCTGCCTTGGGTTTTTTTTTTTCCACCTGATTCCTGGGGTGGGGTCTATTTCAACAGAATGTCTCCCCACCTAGGCCCATCAACACAGTTAAGGGACTGCAGGAGAATTGCAGGCCCTTACGGTACCTCTTGCCCGTCTCCCCCGACACCTAGCGTTGCTCTTCTGCACCCGCGTCCCTCTCCTAGCCTAGACCCTCCCGGCCCCACTGCCACCTCCCACCCGCCCTCACCCAGCACCCCCTCTGCAGGTGCTGTGCCTCCCATCCAGTCCCCGATCAGCGGAGGCTCGGAGTGCAAGAATTTCCAACCCTGGCTGTCGCTCGTGTATAATTTCAGTAGCATCAGGTGTGGGGGCGTCCTGGTGCACCCACAGTGGGTGCTCACAGCTGCCCATTGCATGCACAAGTGAGTCTGAGCATGGGGTCTGGGGGGGTGGTGTCTGTGCTCCCACGGGAATAAACAACTGGGCGCGGACCCTGGGTTCACCTCAGGGGAGGCTGGGGGTCTCAGGGAAACAAAGATGGCATTGGTCTGGGTCCCATGGAGAGTGGCAGGGACAACCCCAGGAAGCCCTCCCACAGCAGCCGTGTCTGTCTCTCCCTGTGACTGTCTTCCTGTGTCTCCCTGCCCTGTGTCTCCGTGTCTCTCAGTAACTGGCTCTGGCGTGTGTCTGTCTATCTGAGTATGATTTATCCCTGTCTCCCTCTCTGTTTGGTCTCGGTGTCTCTGTGTGTCCCCCCGTGTCTGTCCACCTCTGGGTCCCTCCGCTGCACCCCTGTACCTGTATGTCTCACCCTCTATCTCGCTGCCCCATCTCTCTCTCTGGGTCTCTGCCTCACTCCCTCTCCCCCATCGCTGCTGAGCACCCCCAGGATGGGACTGAGGGGGACCCCCAGAGACAAGGAAGGGATTATCCTGACATGTGTGTGTGAGAGGGGCGCTTCTCATGTGCCCAGCCTCTCCCTCCAGGACAATGATACACTCCAGGGGACACAGGGAAGGACTGGTTTCAGCTGGAGCCTGCTGGGGGCCCTGGAGGAAGGAGGAGAAGGAGGAGAAAGAGAGGGGGGTGGGGAAGAGATGGGGGAGGAGGAGGAGTAAGGGGAGGGTGGAGGAGGAGAAGGGAAGACAGTCTGGAGAGGAAGGGAGAGGGAGGAGGTGGAGAGGTTCTGGGAGGGAGGGGGATGCTGACCTTGGGCTGGGGGCCAGTCCACCCGCTGCCCTGCCAGGGAGCCAGCCCCACAGCCCCGGCTGCTGCTGAGCTGGTCCCAGGCCCCCTCCAGCCCCTCCGGGTCCTCCTCCCTCCCTGTTCTCTCTCAGGCTGTCGGCCTCCTCCCCCCATCTTCACCCTCTCCCCTTGCTTCCTGTCGCTGTCTCACTGGGCCTGCCGCTCCTTCTTCCCGTCTGTTCTTTCACTCTTGCGTCTTTCCAGGGACCCTTTCTCAGGGTCGCTGCCTTTTTGCTTCCTCTCCTGTCTCCTTTGTGCTCCTTCTGGCTCCCTGTTTTACCCTCTGCCTTGTTCCTTCTCCTGTTTCAAGCTCTCTCTTTTTCACAGCTTCTCTTTGTTTCTGGATCTGCATTTCATGCTGTCACAATCTTTTGTTTTCCCTAGGTCTCTATTTTTCCTGACTACTTCTTTCCTGCAGGCGCTCCCTCTCTCTCCAGGGTTGCTCCTTGTTTCTCTCTATCTTTGGGACCCTCCCTGGCCCCATCTCCCTTTCCCCCTCCTCTCTCCTCATTCCCTGGGGTCTCCTGTCTCCCCAGAAAATACCAGCTCTGGCTGGGTCGCTACAACCTGTTTATGGATGAAGACACTGCCCAGGTATTCAGCAGAATTACAAGCTTCCCACACCCGGAATTCAACCTGAGTCTCTTGAAGAACCACGCCCACCTCCCCGGAAAGGTCTACAGCCACGACCTCATGCTGCTGCGCCTGGCAGAGCCCGCCCAGAAAACAGATACTGTGGGGGTCCTGGACCTGCCCACCCAGGAACCCCAACTGGGGAGCACCTGCTATGCCTCTGGCTGGGGCAGCGTTGAACGAGGTAAGTGTACGCCAGGGCCAGACCCGGCAGCCTGGAGCCCAGACACTTGGGTGTGGGGAGGAGGGGGCTGGGGACTGGACTCAGGGTCTGAGGGAGGAGGGGCCGAGGAGCCGCCTGGGGTCTGGTCACAGCCCTTTTTCTCTTGGTCCATAGTCACATACACCGGCAATCTCCAGTGCATGGACCTCAAACTCCTGCCCAATGACGCGTGTGCCAAGACCCACTCCCAGAAGGTGACAGGTCACATGCTGTGCGCTGGGCAGTTGGAGGGCAACAGTGACAGCTGCCTGGTGAGCCAGCCTCTCCCCTTTGGCCACCTGGGCTGGGGGAGGGGACCCAGATTCAGGGCAGGGGTTCAAGTGTTCACCAGGTATCGGTCCCACGGCCGCCCAGCTATAGCCCCGCCCCCGGTGCCTCCACCCCTGTCCTATCCCACACCCCCATCCAGACACCACCCGCACCTCAGTCCTGCACATCACTATTCACCCCTTCCTCCAGGCAGCACGTACTTACTGAGCGCCTACTGCATGCCCAACACCAACCTAGCCCCTGGGAAGACAGCAGTGACCAGAGAGCAGCCCCCCTCACGCAGCCAGCCCCCCCCCCAGGGGACACAGACGGAAACAGTGAACGTGACACAGAAATGACAGTGCATGTTAGGAGGTGCTGGTGCCGTGGGGCAGAAGGAGACATCGCAGAGCAGGGGGACAGCCCTGTGATGGGGGAGAAGGCAGGAAGGAGGAGGGGCTGAGCGGACACCTGCAGCAGGAGAGGGGGAGCCCAGCGGTGGGGGGGGGAGCAGAGGAAGAGCAGGTGCAGAGCCCCCAGGGGAAGCGGCCTGGGGTGTGTGAGGGTGTCAGCCAGGCCAGTGTGGATGGAGCCCAGGGAGCAAGGGAGAGGGCGGGAGGTGACACCAGAGGGAAGAAAGGGGCCCATCCCCTGGGGCCTCACCTGGGGCCACAGGGAGGTAAGTGCCGCTACTCTCAGGGACCCCGGGGCATGGGGACTGCTGAGCAGAAGCAGGACGGGGCCTGACTTGGGTGTTCACAGGGCCCTCAGGAGTCTGTGTGGGGTCAGACAGCAGGGGTGAGGACAGGCAGGGGGCCTGGTGTGGAGTGAGGATAGGGGTGGCCAGGGTGGAGGCAGGGAGGGCGAAGGGGTCCACTCCTGATACCTCTAAAGGGAGCCCCCAGGGTTTGTTGAGCGACTGCGAGCGAAGAGAGGGGCAGACGTGACCTAGAATGATCCGAACTTTGGCCTTAGTCTCTTGGCTGAGCAGCTTCAAGGAGCCGTCTACACTCACAATATCCCCCCCAACAGCACGCAGGTGGGCACCCCAGGCTTTCACCTCCCCGAGGCCCACTTGAGCCCAGCATTTTCCACCAAGCCTGGGCCTCCTCCACCCCTGGGTCTGTAAGTCTCCCACTCCTAACTTCACCTCCCCCAACCCATCCATCCCCAAGCCTGGCCCCTCCTGCCCAACCCCCACTGACTCACCCACTGTCCCCTCAAGTCTGTTGCCTAGTTCAACCCAGGTTTGTCCTTGTTCCGACCTGGACCCTCACCCTAGCCTTCTTCACAGGCCTCTGGCCCTCATTCTTTCCTTGTTATCTCATCCCTGTCCTGCCACAGTGGGTCATTCTAATCTCAGAACTGACCTTGCCCCTCCCTGCTCACCCCCTTCCATGGGCCCTGTGGAGAGGTATCCAGTCAGAGAAAGCTATTTGGGAAAGGTGACATCAGAGATGAGCCCTGAATGTTGGAGGGTCCGGTAGATGGATCCCACTTTTCCCCCCCACTGACCTGTCCGCTGGGACTATTCTCCCGGACCCTCTCCCTGCACAGAAACTAGACCCTGAAGTCTTCTCTCCATTGGCCAGGTCTTGAGCTGCTGCACCTTCTGTTGGAATCCCGCTGGCCCTCTGGCAGTGGACTCTGCAGAGAACTGTGATTTTTCCCGGAGCTGGGGAGTCGCTGTCTGCGCTCTGTGAGCCCAGCTGTTAGAGCTGGTGCTCCGCAGGCAGAACCCGAGGCCTTGCTGACCTTCCTTTTCCTCCCCACTTTGTGCTGCAGGATGACTCGGGGGGCCCACTGATCTGCGATGGTGTGCTTCAAGGAATCACATCCTGGGGCCACATCCCATGTGGCAGCCCCGATATGCCTGTTGTCTACACCAAACTGATTCCCTACCTGCAATGGATCAAAGAGACCATGTCGGCCAACAGCTGAATGCCTCTGACCTTCCCCTCCCCTTAGTTAAATAGAATACACAGCAAATTCTGGCATCATCTGTCCTTTCTAGATGTGGAAGTTAGGGACCCACCCGGCCTAGGTCCTAAAGTGTGGAGTCAGGGGTAGAGATGGGGAAGACCAGTGGCTTTCAAATGGGGGCACCCCCTCCCCCCACCCTGGCCTCCAGGGGCCATTAGGCAATGTCTGCAGACATCATCTCGCACAGATTCTGCAGAGACACACTTAAGTCAGGGGTGGCCATGTTCTCGTGGGAGGGATGGTGCCCACCCTGGGAGGGTGGACGGTGACATGTGGTAGATGTTCCCCACGCGACACTGAGCAGAGCTGGAAGTACAAAGCAGATGCACGCACACCAGGGACAGAGTTCAAAGCACAGCCATGAGTGAGAAAGTGTGAACACACACTGAGTCATGGAGCAAAACAGCCTTACAAAGTTACAGTCTGCGCCCACGGTACTCATTCTGTAGAATACAGTCAAGTAATGATGCCCAGAGAAGACACCAGAAGGGGTGCCTGTGGGGCATGCGAGTGGATTGTGGGGATGAGAGGGGGTCATTAGTTATTAGTCGAGGGTTTGAGTCCATGAATTGAATATAAACACAGTGGCGGATCGGTCAGGGATGCTGAGTCAATGGTCCATGAGCCAAGGAACACAGTTACTTCAGCCCCCTGCCCATGAGGGCCCCAAAGAGAGTGAATCAAGAGGGAACTGCGTGGCCTCCTCAGACACCACCGCAGGAAGCTTGGGCTGTCGCCTCTGGACAGGATCCAGGCTGGGAGATGCGGACTGGGGACAGAGCTTTTAGGGACAGATCCCGCTCCCCCGGGCACATGGGCAGCGACAAGGACTGAAAAGCGCACTGTGGGATGTAAGTGCCAGCTGGACACCGGTGGCGATGCCCTGGTGCTGACCCAGTCCGGCTCCGTGGTTGCTGACTTCGGTTTGGTTGTTTGGCCCCAATCGGAAGTCGAAGTTGCGGTGGATGAGTGCACCCCTCCCCCCCCAGCACGTCAGTGTCCTGGCAGCCTCCCGCTCCTCTGCGCTCCCACCTGAACGTCAGCCCCATCTCAGTTCCATCCACAAGCAATTCCGTAGCAAGCCCACCCCGTCTCGGCCGCTCTCCAGCTTTGGCCGGAAACCTTTTCCAGAGCTGAGGAAAAGCGCGCCGTCGTCTACTCAGGCCCCACCCCCGAAACGAAGCCCCGCCCCGGACCAACCCCGCCTCCAACTCAGGCCCCGCCCCAAGCCCCACACTCGGCTCCTAGAGCACCCACAGGGGATGCAGAGGAGTGGTCTGCCCTCCAGGCCTGGCCTGTACTCCTGGAGGCGGGTCAGAGCACAAAGGGGAGGAGCCTGGTCTTGGGGCGGGGCCAGAGCTCGGGGGGCGGGGTCAGGACCAAGGAAGGTTCAGGACGGCGAGGCCTGGACGCAGTCTCCAGTCAAGAAAGCTCTACGTTGGGACCACTCTTCCGCACCTCTCTCCCTCCACACCTCGCCTCTTCCCACCCTCCGACACAACAGTTGCAAAACCTGCCTGGGTGCGCACAGCCTCTCACATTCACACTCTTTCCCTCCCCAACACCGGGCCTCTCTGCCCATGCAAGAGCCCTGGGGAAGTCTTTAGGTAGAGTGTGAGGCTGTTAGCTCAGGCCTGACCATTCCCCTCACTCCGTGCTTCCACTGCTTCCCCGGAGATCTCTGGGCGGAGAAGGGCTGCAGGAAGGGCACCTCGTCCTCGGCCCTGAGACTTTTGCCCCGAGATGGGAGCCTAGAGACATAGAGACAGGAATCGAGACAGCCAGGAGGAAAAGAGAAAAGTGTCAGCAACAATGAGGAACAGTGGCAGCAGAGAGAAGATGGTGTGACAGTGACAAAAAAAAAAAATCAAATTAAGAGAAACACACAGTGAGGTTCAAAAACACGGAGTTTCAGAGAGAAAGAGACAGAAAGCTAAGGCTGGTGTCTGAGTGGGTTAAGCGTCTGCCTTCGGCTCAGGTCGTCATGATCCCAGAGTCCTGGGATCGAGTCCCACATTGGCCTTCTTGCTCAGCAGGGAGTCTACTTCTCCCTCTGCTTGTGCTCTCTCTCTTTCTGACAAATAAGCAAATAAAATCTTAAAAAATAAAGAGAGAAAAAGCAAGCAAGCAAGCAAGCTGGGATGAATCAGGCGATGCAGAGAGAGCAGGACAGGAGAGCTGGTGGGTGCTGCATCTGGAGGGTACAGAGATGGGGCAGAGACAGAGGGGGAGAGAAATTACCGAGCCAGAGATACAGACTCAGACTCTCAGATGGAGAGACAGAGACGTCAGAGACCCAGAAGGTGGGGCGCCTGGGTGGCACAGCGGTTAAGCGTCTGCCTTCGGCTCAGGGCGTGATCCCGGCGTTATGGGATCGAGCCCCACATCAGGCTCCTCTGCTATGAGCCTGCTTCTTCCTCTCCCACTCCCCCTGCTTGTGTTCCCTCTCTCACTGGCTGTCTCTGTCTCTGTCGAATAAATAAATAAAATCTTTAAAAAAAAAAAAAAAAAAAAAAAAAAAGAGACCCAGAAGGTGATGTGGGGGCCAGAGAGGCAGGACAGAGACTAGCCCGTCACTCACTCACCTGGCTGGGCTGAGCTTCATTCTGCCGCTGCTTCCTGGAGCCACAAGGACGCTTAGAAGCTCCTCTCCGCAGGCTCTCCCACCCCTACGACTGGTGGACACACGTCTTGGGCGTCAGATGCCGCTCTCTTCCAGTCCACAACCCCCCAACCCACCCACCTCCCGGACCATCAGGGTGTTTAGAGCATGGGTTGGAGACAGGCACTCTGAGAGCGAGTTCTGACCCAGAGCCCCAGGCTGCTCTCACCTCCAGCTTGTGCCCGATCTTTATTTCTGGGAGTCTCCCCACCTCAGTCTCCTTCGCGTTAGGTTTACTGGCTATTTTTGTCTAACGCCTTGGCTCCTTTATATTCACCCACTCCTTTCTAATCTAATTATTCAAAGCTATAAATCTGCTGCTCCCACAAGTTTTGTATGTTGCGTTTTTATCATCCAGTTCTCAGTTTTTTTTTTTTTTAAAGATTTTATTTATTTATTCGACAGAGATAGAGACAGCCAGCGAGAGAGGGAACACAAGCAGGGGGAGTGGGATAGGAAGAAGCAGGCTCACAGCGGAGGAGCCCGATGCGGGGCTCGATCCCGTAAGGCCAGGATCACGCCCTGAGCCGAAGGCAGACGCCCAACCGCTGTGCCACCCAGGCGCCCCACTTTTTCTTTTTCTTTTTTTTAAATATTTTTTATTTATTTGACAGAAAGAGACAGCCAGTGAGAGAGGGAACATGAGCAGGGGGAGTGGGAGAGGAAGAAGCAGGCTCCCAGGGTAGGAGCTTGATGCGGGGCTCGATCCCAGAATGCTAGGATCACACCCTGAGCCGAAGGCAGACGCTTAACGACTGAGCCACCCAGGCGCCCCATCTATTCTATTATTTTCTAAGAGCCATCTTTAAATCCTCTTCTGTGGGTGGGAATTTGTTTATTTCACTTTGTTATTTCACTCCCTACTTTATATATTTTGAGGAGTATCTCCAGATGAATAGATTCCCAAATAATATATTTATTAATATATTCTTTTTTTTTTTAAAGGATTTTATTTATTTGACAGAGAGAGAGACAGCCAGAGAGACAGGGAACACAAGCAGGGGGAGTGGGAGAGGAAGAAGCAGGCTCATAGCGGAGGAGCCTGATGTGAGGCTCGATCCCAGAACGCCAGGATCACGCCCTGAGCCAAGGGCAGACGCTTAACGACTGAGCCAACCAGGCGCCCCTATTAATATATTCTTGAATAGACATTCTTAGCTGTATGTTCTTATGAATATAATATATCAATGAAGAGTAGGATAGCAATTCCAAATATTCTTAGGCCCTCAGTCTCCCCGCATCTCTCCCCTCAGTCTCCATATCGCTCCATGATTCTTCTCACTATGCCCCAGTTACAGCAGGAGGGTTCTGAGACAAATTCAAATGAAAAGTTGTTCAAATGCATTTAAGAAGACAAAACCAAAACAGGTTAACCAAAGCAAAATAAACTAAGCAAGAAAACTTCATTAATTTGCCATTTACTGACTTGACTTTTTTCAAATTGGACTATATCCACAGAATCAATTTCTCTTAACCTCTCAAGCATATCTCCTCCCCTGGGAACCCAGAGGCCCTCCTGGGGAAACTAAGGGCCAAGGAGGAAAAGCTACTTGCTGGAATCCTTTGAATGGGAATGCAAGCAAGGAGGACAGTTCAGAGGCTGTGTTTCTCTTAGATTTTATTTCTGGGCTTAAGAAAAGGGGACAAAAAAGGTGAAAAACCACCTTCTCTGCCACTGGTAAGGCCGGGTCAACATTGTGCCACTAGGGGGCACTGTGTACAGGAAAAGATTCTTTTTTTTTTTTTTTTTAAGATTTTTTTTTTTTATTTATTGGACAGAGATAGAGACAGCCAGCGAGAGAGGGAACACAAGCAGGGGTAGTGGGAGAGGAAGAAGCAGGCTCATAGCAGAGGAGCCTGATGTGGGGCTCGATCCCGGAACGCCAGGATCACGCCCTGAGCTGAAGGCAGACGCTCAACCGCTGTGCCACCCAGGCGCCCCAGGAAAAGATTCTTGATGGGATTGGATTCCTGGGGTGAGGGAGGAGGGGGTTGGGGGTCTAGACTCCTGGGTGTCAGGAAGGAAAGCACTGGACACCCAGGGTCCTGAATCCCTTCCGCAACATATATTGGGAGCTCGGTTGCTTGGGTCCAAGTCCCGGGAGTTAACTGTCCTGGATGGTTTTCTGTATCCAGTCAGTGAACTTGCAGAGGTTGGTGTAGACGCCTGGCACGTGGGGTAGGCCACACTGGGCTTGTCCAAAAGACACGAGGCCCTGCAGGGACCCGTTGCAGACCAGGGGGCCCCCAGAGTCACCCTGGTTTTGGAGAGAGGAAGAGAGAGAGAATCCAAAACAGAGATGTGGAGACAGATTCTGATCAGAAAGGACCCAAAAGACACCAAGAGACAAAGACAGGGAAATAAACGACAGCAACGCACACCTTCGAGGTCCCTTCCAGTGCCCCGACTGTGGGGAATTCTGCTCCCCTAGGTCCCAACAGCTGCTTGATTTTCCTGGATTTGTTGTTATGCTGTCTGTCTCTTTTTGTTTTACCTCCCCCTGTGGCTTGTTTCTCTGTCTCTGACTCCCAGAGTCTCCGTGCCTTTCTGCATCTCTGGATATATTACCCCCCCCATTTCTCTTTGCATTTCATCTCTTTGAGTCAACCTCTCTGTTTCTCTCTGAGGCATTTCTGTGTATGTGCGCGCACTCATGTCTATTACTGTTTCTCCATCTCTCTATCTCCCCGGGTCTGTTTCTCCCCGAGGGCACCTCCCACCCTTCTCCATCCCCACCTCCACCCCCACTCCTATCCCCACCCCGGCTCCTCCTCCCTCCCTCTCCCCTCCGCCATCTCTCACTTTGCAGGAGTCCTTCCGGTCCTGTCCTCCGCCAGCGCAGAACATGCTGGGGTGGTACACGGGAGCATAGAAGGAACTGCAGATCCCCTCCGGCACCACGGAGATATTCACGCACTGGAGCACTTGGGGCTGCCCACCTGCGACGTAGAAATCTGGGTCAGCCCCCTCTGGCTGGGAGGGGAACCGTTCAGGAAGGGCGGACGTACTCACACTCAGGAGCTCACCATCCATCAGCTGACCCCAGCCAGAAACGAGGCAAGAATCTCCAGCGGTCGGGCACTGGGAGGCGATGCTGATGTTCTGGATGGTGTCAGACCCGCACACGGATTCTTTCAACTTGATCAGCATGAGGTCGTTGGCGATAAAGGGTTTGTTGTACTCTGGGTGCTGGATGGAGAGCTCAGCCTCCATCATCCGGCTGCCTGCCTCTTGGTTGGCCTCAAGACTGTGCAGTCCCAGCCCGATGGTGTAAGAGCTGCGGGCCACGGGGGACGGGTTAGTTCTGTGTCAACTACACCGTTATCTCCATTGTCACCCTCCAGCACAACCCCATCTCCACCCATTTACCCCAAACCCATCCTCGCAAAGCGTGGCGCTAAGAGCTACCCGGACACATCTCAAATCCTCCTTCACACAATCAAAAATCCAGCGACAAGAATTTGTCTTAATTCACTAGTGACTCAGCAGCTGAGATGGGATTTCGACCCGGGCTGAGTCTTTCTAAAGCAACAGCCCCCACTTCCCTCGCAGAGGCTCGCTCCGCACAGGTTTCCACTCTTAGCACCGAGCCCGGGCCTCCCTCCCCACCCCCGCACTCACTCCTGGAAACAGTGTGCCGCTGACAGCACCCATTGCGGATGCACCAGAACGCCCCCGCAGAAGAATTCGTTTTCCGCGAACAGTGCCGCCTGCCAGGGCTGCGAGTGCGGGCTGCAGTCCTCGCCGTTTATGATGTGGCCGCCGCTACTCGAGGCCAACGATCCTGAGGGCGGATCAGGGCTAGGGGCGGGCTCGGGGTGGAAGCAAAGCTCCTGGGGGGGGGCCACGGACTTAGGTCTTAAAGGGTGTAGTCAGGACTGGGGATGGTCTCAGGGTGGAACTAGGGCTCCTGGGGGCAGGGAATCGGTGCCGGGGAGTGGGCCAGGCTGGGGGGGCAGGCCCAACAGCAGGACTAGAGCTCCCGAGGGCGGGGGGCGGGGGGTTGTCACAGTGCAGGGGCGTGACCAGGGCCTCATGGGTGGAGTCCGGTATCCTGAGGGCGGAGTCAGGGCTCCTAGGGGCGGAGTCAGGAATGCCGAGGTAGGCTCAGGAGGTGGGACCAGGCCTGCTGGGGGCGGGGTCCTGATGCAGGGCTTTTACGGACCAGATCAGGTTTCTTGGGGTGGGATGGGAGTCCGGAAGCGGAGATCCGAGTGGAGGAGAGGGGTCTCTTGTCGAGAGGGGAGTTGCAGCTTTGAGCCAGCCACACCTATCTCCAAGACCCATTTACTATTTCTCTCCGTCTGTCTCTCCCTCCCAACCCCCCTCAACACACACACACACACACACACACACACAAAGTACCAGGCCAGGCTCATGCATTACACGGGCCACAATCCTCCAGAACAGGCAGAAACACTCAAACAGGGTATAGGCACAAGGTGACAAAGCCAGACGCTCAAGGAAGCAGTGTCGCTCTCTGTGGCCCTCCGAGTCCCGCCTCCCCCGGCTCAGCCTCCTCTACAGTCGCACCAGCAACAAGCCGGCTCGCCGAGAAACCCCATCACGTCGCCCCGTGCCGTGGGTCCCTGGGGGTCCGTGGGTCAGAGACTCAGGAATTAGGGATATTTACAGGCACAGACCGTCAGAGTCCTTCAAACGCACCGCCTCTCACCGGTTTGACCTCACAGCTCGCACAGCGTCACACGCAGAGGTGTGCAAAGCCATACACACACACAATGCACCAGCAGCACACACACACACTCCCTATGATACCAAGAATCGCATGTGTGTAACCAGACAGCTTGGTCACCTGCACGTGTGTAAGCAGAGCGCACGGTACCAGGCAGCTTTAGTCATATCTAGGAGGACACTGAGTCATACCTGCACAGGAACAAACACTGTGTCCCTAGGCACAGACACACACACACACACACACTCAGATACCTGTGACACCAAGGATGAGGTACCCCAGGAAACAGCCCCAGGGGTTTCCTGCTGTGGTCATGACGTCAGCACCTGCGCACGAGGGTCAGTTTCTGATGAGTGGGGGGGGGGAACCTACAGCTCAAATCTCTCCCTCTGTCTCTGTCTCCCTTTTTCTGTCCCCCTAGGATATGATTGGTCAGACAAGGACCTAAGCCACCCCTGCCCCCCAACACACACATTATAGGTCTGAGGGGCCCAGAGCCCCAGAACCTACAGAGATTTAGAGTGAGAGATAAAGGGAGAGGGAGAGAGAAGTGGAAAGAGAGAGAATTATGTGGAGAGGAAGGGATGGAGGAAGTGTCCTTCCATCTCTAAACTGGGAGAGTAGGAGCATGGAGAGGGGGAGCCGCGGGTCGGAGGGGAATGAGATATGCGAGAGATAATCAGAGACAGATGGAGAGCCCCAAGTCATGGACAGAGACATTCAGAGAAACGGGGAGACTAGGGGAGCCAGAGAGAGAAAGGAGGAGACATTCCTAACTAAGGAGAGAGTGAGAGACCTTTCTGGAGAGGAGACATGGAGACACAGGGTCCCGAGGCTGAGATTCACAGTGGCGTGGAGCTGTGGGGAGACTGCGCTCTTAGGGGCGGTGGGCGGGGCGGAGACCGCAGGACGCTCACCTGGCTTCCTCCGGGCTCCGGGCTCCTGCGCTGGGCTGCGCTCCCACCGGCTGCTTCCTGCAGGGGCCCCTGTGCGACTTATAAGCATCCCCAGCTGGGCCGGCCTGCCCCCGGGGACACATTCCTGGGGTCAGGTGCTGCCAGTTTCCAGCTCAGCGCTGGTGCCAGGCTACCGTCAGGGGGCCAGAGGTGCCGGGAGCAATAACCCAGCGGGGAAACCCTGGACTCAGGGTCCCACTTGTTTCTGGGTTCTTCCTTTCTCATTCCCTCGTGTTCTTTTTCTTTCCTGTTCTTTCATTTTCTCTCTCTCATGTTCTCTTATTTTCTCTCTTATTAAATCTCTCTCATTCTCTTTCCCTCCCTCCGTCTCCCTACTATGCTTCCCCAGCAAACCTTACTGGGTTCAAATCCAGACTGCATCGTGGCCTACCTTCGGAACCTTGGGATGACTGCATCCCTCTGCGCCTCCATGTTCCCACCTGTAAAATCGGGGAACTATTGTTCCTCACTCCCCAAATATCTATCCAAAAAGAGAATGCAGGGAAAGTGCCTTGGCACAGTGCCAGGTGCCCAGGAAGGGGGAGCACGATGAAGTCCTTGCTCAGTAAAGAGCAGTGCATACATGACATGCTCGGAGCTCTGCTGTCTGCACTCGAGATGCAGGAAGGAACAAGCAAATTCCAGTGCTCATGGAGCTCACATCCCAGCAGGGGAGACAGACAAACAGAAAAACTGAAAAGAAATATCTGGTAGTCACCTGTGTGCAGAGAACACGGGCTTTCTGCAGACAAGGTGGTGGCTGGGGAGTCAGAGGAGGGGACATTTAGGCTGACACCCACCATGCTATGTGAGCCTTGCAGGAAAAAGTGAGAACTCGGTGTGTGCAAGGCAGAGCAAGGAGAAGGAACAGGGCAGATTGTGCAGGGGTTTGTTTCAGTGCTGGGGAAGAAGACTGGGTTTATTTTAAGCGCAAGGGATTTTAAGCACAGGGGTAGAGGGAGTAACATGATCTTATTTACTTTTAAGAGACATCCTGGGTGGAGAATGACTGTAAGGTGAGAAGGGAGCAGAGATCAATACGGAGGGGGTTGGTGGCAGCAGTCCAGGTGGGCGATGCTGTGGTCCAGGGAGACCAGGAATGAACGGACTCAAGGTTCAGTTTGAAGGTAGAGCCAACATACTCACCAAGGGATGGCAAGTGGGGAGGGAGGGGAAAGGAGGCAAGAATGGTGCCTCCGAGGCTTGGTCTGACCATTTGTGTCACCCTTTGTAGAGGCGGGCAGGAGATGTGGGGGCAAGGGCTGAGCTGGGGATGCCCGCCAGGGGCCAAGCGGTTGGATGCCCGGGCAGGCAGGGGTCAGCGCTGCTGAGAAGCAGTGGGGAGTCATAGGGGAGAGGTGGTGTTTAGAGCCATGGGGTTGGATGAGATCACCTAAGGAGCAGGTGTGGACGGCTTTGATGAGGGGTTGGGCGACAGATGACCGTGATGATAAAGCATGACTATCTGTGCTTCTCTCTGCCCCTCTCTGGCCTCGTCTCTGTCTTTCTGACCCTGTCTCTCTCTGTTGCTCTCTCTTAGCGCCTGTCTGGTTCTCTGGTTCTGTCTCCAGTTATCTGCCTGTGTTCAGTCTCCTGGTGACACACAGACCCTCAGCCCTGCCCTGGTCCTGGGACCAGCAACTCTGACCACGAGGACAAGGGAGGCAAGGAGGAGGGGTGGGGGTGCAGGGTGGGCTCAGGTCTCACAGCCATCCAGACGTGACTAAGGTCTGGACAGTGGCAGGAGGCAGGTCGGGGCCAATGCTGGGGCCCAGGGCTGGGCGGCTGAAAGAAAAGAGAGGAAAGTAGACATCACGTCTCTCTGTCCCTGTTTTGTGGTCTCTTCTATGCCCTGTCCTGCCTGAGATCAGACAGAAGTGACCCACTTATTTGGGGACGGGTCCAGGACAGAGCTGTGGGAGAGTTATGCCACGGAGATGGTTCTGGCCCGGCAAGTGGGAATGGTTTGGAGTGTGGACCCAGGAACGGGGCTCCCTGGCACAGAACCCAGGCTGGGGTGGGGGATGAACAGAGGCAGAGACAAAGAGAGACAGAGATGAGCAGAGAGAGAAATAAAGTCACAGAGCCCATGTGATGGAAAGGAACAGAGACAGGAAGAGAGAACAAGGGGAAGATATAAAGGCAGAGAGAGACAGAGACAAGAAAGCCAGAGACTGAAAATGAGACAGAGACAGAGAGATCAGGACAGAGATAGAGAAATTATCGTGCATCCTGGAAGTCATTTAAAAACATAGGCAAAAGGGAGTGTGAATCTCCCCCACCGTGAACCACCCCAGTGCCCAGGCCCCATTCTGCACAAGCGGCTCCCCATTCACGAGTCCCCTCTGGTTGTCCGCTCACCTCTCACCTGCAGGCCCTCAGGGCGGCACCTCCAAAATGTAATTCCGACCTAGGCGGTCCCCCATCTTAGCTCCCCTCTCCCAGTCCAGATCCTCTCCACTCCCTCTTGTGCCTGCTTCAGTCTGTTCCCAGAGGGATGTGGCTCCCGCCAAATGGCCTCAACCCCGTCTCACTTAATAACTAAATCTACACTGGGGCAGATTATATGACCCGAAGAGAAGTGAAGAGTTTTCCTTCTTTATTAAGAGCAGTGGGGAGGTGCGCCTGGGTGGCGCAGGTGGTTAAGCTTCTGCCTTCGGCTCAGGTCATGATCCTGGAATAAAGCCCCTCACGCTTGCTCAGCGAGGGGAGGGGAGTGTGTCTGCTTCTCCCTCTCCCTCTCTCTCTGCCTGCCGCTCCCCCAGCTTGTGGTCTCCCTCTCTCTCTCTGTCAAATAAATAAATAAAATCTTAAAAAAAAAAAAACGAGAAATGGGGGATTCAGTAGGAAAAACCCCACAAAGCCTCGTGTGGTGTGGGCATCTCCTTTGTCTGTTCCTGTCCCAGGCAAGAGAGAGGCCAGCACTGAGCGGGCCAATCCTGGGGTCTGCCTGGAATGGGGGAGAATGGGGAGAGAGAGAGTTGTAGCTTCCTCCAGCCTGGAGAGCGACAGAAAATGTATCCTGACCACATGTACGATGGGAGGATGGCCTTGCGTGTGGGGACCACCATGGGGGGCATCTCCCGGCTGTTCTGCAGCGACAGGGTTTGGGAGGGACCTCTGAGCATCAAAGGAGCAGAAATGAAACTGACACCCCGTGCACCAAAAGCCTGGACTCTCCCCCGTTTTTCCAGCCCCAGCCAAGCCGGTTATCTGTCACCGCTTTGCAGAGGAGGAGAGGGAACCCCAGAAGTGACTGAGACGTTTCCTGCCAGTCGGATTTAGATCTGCTTTGTCCGACCTGCCGGCGGGGGGGGCTCCCGAGCGCTTGAAACACAGCAGGTGTGGGAGAGGAACTGGCTTTTAACTTTTATTCAATTTCAACTAATTTAAATGTCAACACTGAATCTCACTTCCGTTATTGAAAAGGTTTTAAGTACATTTGGAACATCTGGGGACATGAATCGACTTTTTCAAGTTGAAGTTTTATAGGCTGCGTAAAGATCAATTATTTCTGATGAAAATTTAGTGTTTGGATGGGGATGCGGCCGTAGGTGTAAAATTCTCACTAGGTTTTGAAGATGTGGTATAAAAGAATGTGAGCTATTTTACTATTAATTTTATACTGATTATATGTTGGAATGATCAGAATTTGGATATGTTGGGTTAAAATAAAAATAGTACTAAAATTAAAATTTTACTTGTTTCCCACCCTTTTAAAAAAATATGGCTAATAGAAAATTTTAAATTACATATTTGGCTCATGTTATATTTTGATTGGATAGAGCTGATTTGGAGAAAATAGGAATCAAATCAAATGGAATCAAAGCGTAAGTGGTATCAAGTGATCTTAAATGGAAACTGCCAGAAACGCTTCATAAACTGGTTGTAGAGGTGGGGGAGAGGGTGCAATGACCTATTTTTTTTTCCTGTTTATCTTGGTCCCCAGAAGTGTCACTGACCTCCAAAAAAACCCAAAAAACAAAAAAACCCCAAAACCCTCTAGAAACAGCAGATCCTTGGCTGGGCTGACCTACAATGGCCCTCAGCTGTAGGAGAAAATATTTAACACTCAAACTTGGTCTGAAAAACTTCTGATCACATTCAGAGTAGAAGCTAGAATTTTCACTGTGACCCAAAGGCCCATCCATGGTCTCTCCACCTTTGCTCCTCCTTTGACTTCATCTTCTTCCCTCTGCCCCCTTGCCCGCTCCAGCAGTACCTGCCTCCTTGCTGCTTCTTAGATATGTAAAACATGTTCCCACCACAGGATCTTTGCACTTGATGCTGCTTCTACCCAGAATGCTCGTTGCCCATATATCTACCTGTCTGTGTCCTTATTCAGGTTTCTTCTTAAATGTCTCCTCTCCGGAGGATCCTTCCCTGATGGCCCCCCTGTCTAGAGTGGCTCCATTCCTTTACCCTTATTGTCAGTATATAAACCCTGATTATCAGTATAAAACTTATTTTCCGTTTATAAATCTATATCAATTTGCTGCTGCAAGAAAGTATCACAAATTTGCTGGCTTAAAACAACACAGATTTATTCTCTTATAGTTCGGAAGGCCGGAAGTCCAAAGACAATCTCATTGGACTGATTCCTTCTGGAAGCTCTAAGGGAGAATCCACTTCCTTGCCTTTTGTAGCTTCTAGATGGACCTGTATTCCTTGGCCAGGGGTCTCTTCCCCCACGCTCAGAGCCAGCAACCCCATCACTCAAAGCTCTGCTTCTGTTGTCACATTGCCTTGTCTAACTCTGATGCTCTTAGAAGAGGCTTCGCGTAATCCGGGTTAACCACCACATCTCAAGATCTTTAATTACATCTGCAAAGTCCCCAAGTAAGATCATATATTCACAGGACGTCTTTGCTGGTGGGGATTATTTTATCTACCGCAAAATCCCATGACACATTAGTGAGTCACTGGTTCAAGGTGTCTGTCTCCTGCACCGGAACACAAGCTCCTCCAGGAGGACGAAACATCCCTGCCAAGGTTGCCATTGTATCGCCAGGGCCAAGAACAATGAACGCCTGGAGCGTGGTAAGTAGTCAGTAAATATTCACTGAGTGAACAAATGAGGGAAGGATTAATGCCCTTCCTAGTAACTGATTTACAGTAACAGAAACCATTTCCAAACTGATTTTACACCGATTAAGAGACAGACTCGGGAACCCAGACTGTCAGGGTTCAAATCCCAGCTCTGCCATTCACTAGCCTGGTGACCTTGGGCACATTACCAAGTCTCTCTGTGCCTGTTTCTTATCTGTGAAATGGGAATAACTATATTACTTGTCTCACAGAACATTGGGAAGTTTCAATGAGTTAATACAAATAAAGCCATAGTGATGAGATTGCGGACTAGAGGTGAGGTTCAGTGGGGTGGAGTCTGGAGCCGGTGACCAAGAAAGAATTCTTGAGATGTCTTTGGTGCACAATGGTGATTTATTAAAGCACAGGGACAGGACCCGTGGGCAGAAAGAGCTGCTGCCCTGGGTTGTGAGGGGTGGCTGATTATATACTATGGGGTTGGGGGAGGTAAGGAAAAAGGGAGGTTGAGAAAATACTTTCCTATGTTAAAGAAGATTCACAGGATACCAGAGGCCTTGCCATTGTCAAGTTAAGGTTGTTTACCCTTCTAGCAAGGCATTAACATGAAGATAGTTGGGAACTTCCTGGAGGCTGCAGATTATAAGGACATTTAATTGTATCTACATTTCCTTCCGGAAGCTAGGTTATTGATAGATATGTTCCATTCTTGTAGATCGCTAAGACATTTGTAAACTGAGGGAGACTCAGGTCTTGCAGGATTGTGGTCTCCATAGGTTCACTATTTCTTTGTCCTTTAGGGCAGCCAGCAGTGCCTGAGGAACATACATCCCGGGGCGGCGGGGGTGGGGTGGTGGTGGTGGTGCGGGGTGTCAGTTTCTGCTTTGTCCTCAGCCTCCTTTCTGTTCCCTCATCAATAGTACCGAGCCTAGTACACAAGGAAAGTACTTCCCAAGTGTTCACTTTTGTTGTTAACATTAACATTCCTTTGCAAATATCTGAAACAATGTTTCACAAAATGTGATGCTAACCCAAAGATCGGAGGTTTCTGTGTAGTTCAAAATGGATACGAACAAGTTCAAGGGGTTAAGCATCTGCCTTGGGCTCGGGTCCTGATCCCAGCGTCCTGGGATCGGGCGTAAGGCTCCCTAATCTGCAGGGAGTCTGCTTCTCCCACTTCCTCTGCCCCCCCACCCCCACCCCCCCCTTGTGTGCACTCTCTCTCTTCACTCTCTCAAATAGATAAAATCTTTTTTTTTAAAGATTTTATTTATTTATTTGACAGAGATAGAGACAGCCAGCGAGAGAGGGAACACAAGCGGGGGAGTGGGAGAGGAAGAAGCAGGCTCATAGCAGAGGAGCCTGATGTGGGGCTCGAACCCATAACGCTGGGATCACGCCCTGAGCCGAAGGCAGACGCTTAACCGCTGTGCCACCCAGGGGCCCCTCAAATAGATAAAATCTTAAAAAAAAAAATCAGCAACACCTTGGAGGATTCTTATGATATTCACCTCGGCCATCAGGAACTCAGGAAGTAGAAAATACAGTACATAGAACTCAATCAAAAACCGAATCTTGACTTCAGCCCCTAGCTTAGCAAATTCAGCCGCCGGTTTTTTCCCTGTCAGGAACATATGAAATCCACTCTTAAACAAAAAAGTCTTGTTCAAGTATGTGTTGGTGGTTAGATATCCCATAGAAGTGTAATCATGCAGTATTTCCGGGACTGGCTTATTTCACTGAGCACAACATCCCTGAGGGTCATCCACATTGTCACAAATGTCAGGATGTCCTTTTTTATTTATTTATTTTTAAAGATTTTATTTATTTATTTGACAGAGAGACAGCCAGCCAGCCAGCGAGAGAGGGAACACAAGCAGGGGGAGTGGGAGAAGGAGAAGCAGGCTCCCAGAAGAGGAGCCCGATGCGGGTCTCAATCCCAGGACCCTGGGATCAGGCCCTGAGCCAAAGGCAGATGCTTAACGACTGAGCCACCCAGGCATCCCAGGATGTCCTTTTTTAAAGCTGAATAATATTCTATTGTGCGGATATGCTATATTTTCTTTATCCATTCATCTGTTGATAGACGCTTGGGTTGTTTTTACACACAAATGTCTCTTGGAGACTCTGATTGCAATTTCTTTGAATAAATAATCAGAAGTGAGATTGCTGATCATACAGTAATTCTTTTAATTTTTTGAGAAACCACCGCACAGTTGATGAGGGAACAGAAGGCAAGCTGAAGACAAAGCAGAAACTGACAAAGCTGAGAACAAAGCAGAAATTGACAAAGCAGAAACTGACACCCCGCAAACGCACCCCCCCAACGGGATGTATTTGACATTCCTCAGGCTGCCCTAAAGGAAAAAGAAATAGTTACCTATAGAGACCACAATCCTGAAAGACTTGAGTCTCCCTCAGTTTACGAATGGTTTAGCAGTTTACAAAAACAAAGCTATCAGTAACCTAGTTCCAGAAGGGAATGTGAATACAATTAAATGTCCTTATAATCTGCAGCCTCCAGGAAGTTCCCAACTCTCTTCATGTTAATGCCTTGCTAGAGGGGTAAACAACCTTAACTTGACAATGGCAAGGCCTCTGGTATCCTGTGAGAATTCTTTAACATATGAAAGTATTTTCTCAGCCTCCCTCTTTCCTTACCTCCCCCAACCCCATAGTATATAATCAGCCACCCCTCACAACCCAGGGCAGCAGCTCTTTCTGCCCACGGGTCCTGTCCCCGTGCTTTCATAAACCACTGTTTTGCACCAAAGACCTCTCAAGAATTCTTTCTTGGTCTTCGGCTCTGGAGTCCACCCCACTGAACCTCACCGATATTGCACGACCTCATCACTGGTACCCATAGCAGTAGCACCATTAATGTTCCCACGAGCAGTGAACAAGCCTTCCAATATCAACACATCCTCACCAACTCTTCTCATCTCTGCTTTTGTTTTTGTCTTTGTTTTAATAATTGCCATCCTAACAGTTGTGAAGTGGTATCTCCCTGTGGTTTTGATCTCCATTTCTCTGATGATTAGTGACATTGATCGTTGTTTCTTATACCTGGTGGTCATTTCTATGTCTTCTTTGGAGAAATGTCTATTTCAGTCTTTTGCCCATTTTTACTGGAGAATTTTAAGGGCATTTTCATTTTTCAAAGCGTTTTTACAATAATCATCTTTCTTAAAGATTTTATTTATTTATTTGACAGAGAGAGAGCGAGAGAGCAGAAGCAGGGGGAGCAGTAGGCAGAGAGAGGGAGAAGGAGACTCCCCACTGAGCAGCGAGCCCGACGTGGGGCTTGATCCCAGGACCCCAGGATCATGACCTAAGCCAAAGGCAGATGCTTAACCGACTGAGCCACCTGGGTGCCCCTACCTTTGCCCTTTTTAAAATCAGGTTATTTGCTTTTTTGTTTTTTGTTTGTTTTTGCTATTGAATTGAAGGAGTTCCTCATATAGTTTGGGTATTAACCCTTATCAGTTGTATGGTCTGCCAGTATTTGCTCAAATTCCATAAGTCACCTGTCCCTGGGGATGGTTCCCTTTTCTGGGCAGAAACATTTTAGTTTGATGTGATTCCACCTGTCTATTTTTTGCTTGCGTTGCCTCTGTTTTGGTGTCATATTCAAGAAATCATTGCCAAGATCAATGTCATGAAGATTCTTCCCCCCTATTTTCTTCTAGGAGACGGACAGTTTCAGGTCTTCTGTTTAAAACTTCAATCCATTTTTTTAAAAGATTTTCTTTATTCATTTGAGACACAGGGAGAGAGAGTGCACAAGCAGGAGGAGTCAGAGGGAGAGGGAGAAGCAAGCTTCCCACTGAGCAGGGAACTCGTATCTTTTTTTTTTTTTATTAAGATTTTATTTATTTATTTGACAGAGAGAGAGCGAGAGAGCAGAAGCAGGGGGAGCAGTAGGCAGAGAGACGGAGAAGGAGACTCACCAGCTGAGCAGGGAGCCCGATGCTGGGCTCGATCCCACGACCCTGAGATCATGACCCGAGCTGAAGGCAGACGCTTAACCAACTGAACCACCCTGGCGCCCCGGGGCTTTTTTTTTCTTTTTTTTTTTTAAGTGGCCACCAGCATTGATGGATCAGGAGATTTCAAGCTTCTCTTGAAAAGTCAGCATCGAGTCTGCATTCCCAGGGACACTATCCATCAGCAGCAGGCTCTGAGTGGCCACTGCCCTGGGGGCAGCCTGTGTGGTTTCCTGGCCCACACCCAGATGCTCCCCTTCTTTACATGACCTGCCTGGCCCTGGGAGGCCGCAGAGTTCGTGACCCCAGTAGAGGAAAAAAAAGAGGACACATGGATACAGAAAGACTCAGAAAGAGATCAGAGAAGCCACAGGAAACAGTAACGTCACACACTGACGTCCTGGTCAGAGAGCACCTGCAGATCGACCCGCTTATCGAGGGTACAGACAGCCCTTACTTTGTGTCAGGCACTCTTCTAGATTCCTCGCAAACGTCATCCGCTGAAAGAGGAGCTGTGATCGCCCCTACTGCAGAGATGAAAAAATGAAGCAGAGAGAAGCTAAGAGCGGTTTGTGGCGGACCAAGCTGTTAAGCGGTAGAGCTGGGATCTGAACTCCCAGCCCCACAGCGTCCCCACTGTGTGTTTCTAACCATTAGCCAACGCTGCCCCCTTGTGGAGCCAGAGACACACACAGGGAGAGAATTAGAGGTTGTGGGGTAAGGGACAAAGGAGCGGCCCCAAGTTCCCTGGGGTGGGTCACTTTGGGCCTCAGCACCCAGTTCTGGTATTCGACAGGGGACAGAGTGGCAGGTGTATTCGAGGTGGTGGCAGGAGGAGGCGGCCACCTGAGCTTTGCCCTGGTGAGCTCACGTCCTGATCACGATCTTGGGTCTCTCAGGTTCCAAACGGAAGGGCCAGGAGTGTGGCCTCAGGGGTCCAACCTGCTCCCATGAGACGCTGGGCAAGAGGCTGAGTATTTCTGCCTCAGAGCTCAGCTACTGTTACCTCCAAGTATTTCCACCAATGTAATGACTTAGTAAGTTGGAGAAATCGGGGAACCTGGGTGGCTCAGTTGGCCAAGCATCGGACTTTTGTCTTGGCTCAGGTTGTGAGATCGAGCTCTGCGGTGGGATCCGCTCAGCGAGGAGTCTGCTTGAGATTCTCTCTCCCTCTTCCTCTCCCCTCCCCTCCCCTTGCTCTCTTTCTCTCTCTCTCTCAAATAAATAAATCTTAAAAAAAAAAAAGTTCAAGACATCATCATCATCTCTACTTAAGCTTGGGTCATGGTGACCCTGGTTGTCCATCTCCTCTGTGCACCAGGATGCCCAAATAATGATCGTGATAAGAATAATAGTAATAATATAATAAACAGCTCACATACATCGAGCAATTGTAGTCACTGTTTTACTTGTGTTGTTGTACTTAATCTCATGGGATTAAATCATGAAACTGTCTTTAAGAAAACCAGAGAGATAAAAGAAACATGACTTTCTCATTATAAAAAGAAATAATTTTTTTTTCTCAGTACAAACCTCACCAGCTAGGTTTGTTAAGATGGCAGCGGAGGTGAAAAGAGAGTACTTTTTTGTTTTTACTTACTCGAGGGGGAAATGTTGAGACTATGGGCTAACATATGTTGGACACATGCTCTGTAGAATTGCTTTAAGGGCTTTGCATGGATTCACTTTTTTTATTTCTTACTTAAAATTTTTTTTAAAAAGATTTATTTATTTGAGACAGAGAAAGAGAGAGAGAGGACGAGTGGGAATGGGGGGAGGGGCAGAGGGAGAGGGAGAGCAAGAATTTCAAGCGGACTCTATGCTGAGCATGAAGCCTGGCCAGGGGCTCAATGTCGCCACCCTGAGATCATGACCTGAGCCCAGATCAAGAGTCGGACACTCAACCAGTCAACTGAGCCACCCAGGCGCCCACATTAACTTTTTTATATTGCCATGAATCTTGCTGCTGTTGCTATCCTCACTATAAACTGGGGAAACTGAGGCCAAGGGACATTAAAATCATTTTCCAAGGCCACACAGTAAGAAATAACTGGGTTGGGGGCGGCTGGGTGGCTCAGTCATTAAGGATCTGACTCTTGATTTTGGCTTAGGTCATGATCTTAAAGTCCTGAGACTGAGGCCCCCCTCTTCACCATCAGGCTTCATGCTGGGCGTGGAGTCGGCTTAGGATTCTCGCTCTCCCTCTCCCTCTGCCTCTGCCCTCCCTCTCTCTCTAAAAAGAAAAAGAAATAGCCAGGTTTGAACCCAGAGAAATTTGCATGAGAATCCGTGTGTGTGTGTGTGTGTGTGTGTGTGTGTGTGTGTAAAACACCATTTCTACTTAATTTTTGAATAGGTACTATTTCCACACGGTACAAAAATAAAGTATGTTTATTAAAAAGGAATAGAATGATAAATCATGACCATATCCCCCTTCTGTTCTGTCCTCACCCCTTCTTCAGCTAAAATACGTTGCTTGGGTCATTTTCAAAGGTTTCGTTGGACATAAACAGGCAGATGAGAAGTTGTGTTCTTCTTTTTCTCTTGTCCTCAGCCACCGGGCTGGGCTCCCAGCAAAGTAAGGCGTCTCCTGGTGTTCAGAACACTTGGTTAATTCTTTTTCCTGTTATAAGCACAGAGGACCTGCAATACTTGGGTAGTTTCAAGGTTTGTGAAATACTGTTTAGATAATTACATAAGTTATAAAACAATGACTGGTGTGAAATTGACAATGAATCATAATTATATCTGTGGCTATAAAGCTTTCTGTTGGGAAGTCTTTCAGTCTGGGAGAATTTAGTGGGAGGCATTTTTTTTTTCCCTCTCCCCGAGGGACCTTGTTATTCATTTTGGCCAGCTTAAAGCTGGCCAGAAAAGGAACTGAAAAGAGGGCAAGTAAGACCAGATGAGGGGTGCACATAGGGAGATCGAGGACCGTGATGACTAATGTCGTTGAGCACTTCCAAGGTGCCGGACACAGTTTTTAGTATAACGTTTTATTTTGAGGTAGTTCGAGAGTTGCAAGGAGCCGCAAAGAAGTACAGAGAATTTTCACGGAACCCTCAGCCAGTTTCCCTCAATCACATCTGTCATAACCATAGTACTTTGTCAAAACCAGAAAGCTGACTTTGCTACAATAGTAAATGGGGCACAGATCTTCCTTGAATGTCATCATTTGTAACATCTGTCTCTCTTGGGGCGCCTGAGTGGCTCAGTCGTTAAGCATCTGCCTTTGGCTCAGGGCGTGATCCCGGAGTTCTGGGATTGAGCCCCACATCGGGCTCTTCCTCTGGGAGCCTGCTTCTTCCTCTCCCACTCCCCCTGCTTCTGTTCCCTCTCTCACTGGCTGTCTCTCTCTCTGTCAAAATAAAATCTTAAAAGGAAAAAAAAAGGAAAAAACAACAACAACAAACAAACAAACAAAAAACATCTGTCTCTCTGACGCTCCCATCACCACCATCCGGACACAAAGCCGTTTCATCACCGGGAAGAAAAGTGTCCCATGCCATCCCTTAGGGACCACACCCTTCCCCCATCCTCAAGCCCTGACAATCACTGGTCTGTTCTCTGTCACTAGAATTCTGTGACTTAGAGAATGTTATATAAACGGGATCATACAGTATGCACGCTCTGAAACTGGGCTTTTCCCCACACATCTTGACGCCCTGGAAAGCCATCCAGGTTGTTAACAAGTATCAATTGTTTGTTCCTTTCATAAGCACTTACAAAAATACTTTGTGTCTATCTAACCACTTACCTGAAGGTTGTAGGTTCTGTTAATAGTCCTATTTGCAGATGGAGAAACTGAGGGCAGAGAAGCGAAGTCACTTGTCTAAGGGCACGTAGCACGTAAGCGGTAGAGCTGAGATTTGAACCCAGGCAGCCTGACTCCAGTGACACTCAGAGAAACAAAACAAACCCCCCCCACACACACACTTAGTACTAATGAAACTTGATACCTTCTTTGCTTTTTTAATATAATCAAAGACCCCCTAACCCCACTTACGGATGTACATTCAAAATAATTGAGAGCAGGACCTGGAAAAGATATTTGCACGTTCCTGTTCGTAGTGGCATTATGGACAATAGCCAGAAGGTGAAAACAACCATTGATGGATGAACGGATAAACAAAATGGGATGGAGCCATAAAATGGAATATTATTCAGCCTTAAAAATGGATATCCTCTTGGGGCGCCTGGGTGGCTCAGTTGTTAAGCATCTGCCTTCGGCTCAGGGCGTGATCCCGGCGTTATGGGATCGAGCCCCACATCAGGCTCCTCTGCTATGAGCCTGCTTCTTCCTCTCCCACTCCCCCTGCTTGTGTTCCCTCTCTCGCTGGCTGTCTCTCTCTCTGTCAAATAAATAAATAAAATCTTTAAAAAAAAAAAAAAAGGATATCCTCTCATACACTACAACACAGATGAACCTTAAGGACATGATGTGAAGTGAGATAAGCCCTTCACAAAAAGACAAGTATTATGTGATACTTCTTTTTATTTTTTTAAAAAATATTTTATTTATTTATGTGACAGAGAGACAGCCAGAGAGAAAGGGAACACAGCAGGGGAGAGGGAGAGGAAGAAGCAGGCTCCCAGCCGAGGAGCCTGATGTGGGACTCGATCCTGGAACGCCGGGATCACGCCCTGAGCCGAAGGCAGACGCTTAACCGCTGTGCCACCCAGGCGCCCCTTGTGTGATACTTCTTAATACGAGGTATCCAAAATAGTTAAATTTAAACAAACAAAATAGAACAGTGGTTTTTGGGCGGCGGGCAAGGAGAGGGGCAGTGGGGATTTAAAACGTATAATGGGTACAGAATTTCAGTTTTGCAAGATGAAAAAGTTCTGGAGACGATGTGAATGTGCAAAAATGTGAATGGACGTAGCACTATTGAACTCTACTCTTAAAAATGGATAAGATGGAAAAAAACAGATGAGAGGGTAAATTTCATGGTCTGTATTCTTAAATTAAGTTAATTAAATTAAAAATAATTAAAATTAAATGTTAATTTAATTTAAAATAATTAAAAATAAAATGTTAAAAAAGATTCCCCTGATGCTTGAGTTGGTTGCAAAGTTTGTGACATACCATTTAGTCAACTGCATAAGTTATAAAACAATGACTAAGTGTGAAAATTAGTAATGACTCTCTTAATTGTTATCATTGGAGGTAAATGATACAGTCCCGGCTTATTTCCTAAGGTACATTGGTTTAAAAAGCTATTAAAACTCACCACAGACTCCTAATTGTGGAGATGAACAGTTTCACTCTTCTGTGTCCACTGCCCCAGAGAAGTGTTTGGTTAAGCGATTTCCTGACAATTTTTTCTTGAAACTCAAGCCCAAACACAAAGCTTTGTTGGGTATTATGTTCAATTATCCTTGAAACAGGGGTGCCTGGGTGGCTCAGCATTAAGCATCTGCCTTCAGCTCAGATCATGATCCCAGGGTCCTGGGATCGAGCTCCGCATCGGGCTCCCTGCTCAGCGGGAAGCCTGCTTCTCCCTCTCCCGCGCCCCCTGCTTGTGTTCCTTCTCTCGCTATTGTCTCT
This sequence comes from Ailuropoda melanoleuca, assembly GCF_002007445.2. Classification (NCBI taxonomy): domain Eukaryota; kingdom Metazoa; phylum Chordata; class Mammalia; order Carnivora; family Ursidae; genus Ailuropoda; species Ailuropoda melanoleuca. The sequence goes on along the minus strand of NC_048229.1, from coordinate 29,664,109 downwards.
CTCTGTCCAATAAACAAATTAAAATCTTAAAAAAAAATTATCCTTGAAACAACCCCCTTGAGATTGTACTGTTTTTCTTGCCATTTCACACACGTCCGATACATGGCAGAGCTAAGGTTAGGACCCTGCGCTTTGGTTCTTGTCGGTTGTGTGCTTACCGTTCTGCTACCTTGCCTCACGGGGGGAAATGTCAACATTGGTTTTCTCTGGCTGATGAGATCACGGGACAGTTTTATTTCCTTCATTCGTACACCTCAGTGTTCCTCAGAGTAACTGGTCGGTCTCTTCCACTCACATAATCCACACACACGGAGACACACAACTCTCAGGGCCAAGATCAGAAGGAACCCACTTCTTCCTTCTGTACCATTTCCAGAGGTCTCTGGGATGGCACCTGAACTGAGTGTTCTCTTTCCTTTTGCTCCCAACAAAAGAGAACGTGATAAGCTCCAAAAGGTCTTATCCAGCCTAAGCAGCAAGGAAAGAAAACCTAAAGCCATGTGCTTACGTGCACAATGGCACGTAATGAGAACATGTAGGGAAAAAAAAGGTGCACAAGTGCCTTTGAGAACACAGAACACTAGTGCGGGCATTCTCCTTTGTGGAAAAGATGAAGTAAACAGTTAAAAAATATAGTCTGGAGCGCCTGGCTGGCTCAGTCGGCAGAGCACGCCACTCTCAATCTCGGGGTCGTGAATTTGAGCCCCACGTTGGGAGCAGAGTTTACTTAATTAAAAAAATTAAAAAAATATATATTCCAATTAGCTATGAAGGTTTGAAAAAAAAAAAAAAACAGCAGCAGCAGCACAACAACGACAATAATCTTGCCTGGCGGGACAAGTTCCTGGTTAAGCTGAGTGTATTCCTTTTTTTTTCTTTTTTTTCTTTTTTTTAAGATTTTATTTATTTATTTGACAGAGAGAGAGAGACAGCCAGCGAGAGAGGGAACACAAGCAGGGGGAGTGGGAGAGGAAGAAGCAGGCTCATAGCGGAGGAGCCCGATGTGGTACTCGATCCCAGGACCCCAGGATCACGCCCTGGGCTGAAGGCAGACGCTTAACGACTGCGCCACCCAGGCGCCCCAAGCTGAGTGTATTCCTATGCAAGAGCTTGTCCTTGCAGAATTAACTCCTGGATGGTTTACTTACTTGAGCCTCCCTCGTGACCAAAGGTTTCTTATGATCATCTACAAAATGGGAATCATTAGAGAAGATGATGTTATGTCAACTTCGTTGACGTGTTTGTTCTAGATAAATTAGAGCTGTTAGAGTGACTGTTTTAGAATATTTTGTGTTTTCTGAAAGTTAAGAGCTATGTTTTCAGGTAGCAAGCTAGCGAAGAGAGGCTCAAAATCGTCAACAGTTCGAGAAACCCAAGTTTAATATGCAGTGTATTATTTTATACCGATTAGATTGCAGGGGAAGCTGGGTCACGTTAAGAAGCAGCAGTAACTGGAACTCCAGGAATCCTTGGGGTCTGATCATGGAATGTGGAGGACAAACCGCTCAAGAGAGTGACCATACGCCCACACTAACACCCAGCAGATCCACTCCTGGGACTAGACGCTGTCTCAGTCTCCTCTTGCTACGTAGCAATTCACCCCAAATTTATCAGCTTAACACAACAAACTTACAGGGCGCCTGGGTGGCACAGTGGTTAAGCGTCTGCCTTCGACTCAGGGCGTGATCCCGGGGTCCTGGGATCGAGTCCCACATCAGGCTCCTCCGCTAGGAGCCTGCTTCTTCCTCTCCCACTCCCCCTGCTTGTGTTCCCTCTCTCGCTGGTTGTCTCTCTCTCTGTGTCAAATAAATAAATAAATAAATAAATAAATAAATAAATAAAATCTTTAAAAAAAAAAAACAAACTACAACAAACTTAAAAAAAAAAGTTTCACACAATTTCTGAGGATCAGGAATCTAAGAGCAGCTGCCTGGATGGTTCTAGCCCAGAGTCTCTCACTAGATTGTAGTCAGGATGTCAACCAGGGCTGCGGTCACCTGAAGGTTCCAGTGGTGCTGGACGGTCTGCTTCCTGGATGGGCCACTCCAGTGGCTGTTGGCTGGAGGCCTCGGTTCTTCACCGCGTGAACTGCACGAACTTCACCACGCGGGCCGTGGAGTGTCCTCACAGCATGGCGGTTAGCTTCCCCCAGAGCAAGTGAGCTGGGAGGGAGGCGAAGAGAGGGTGAGAGAGATAGAGAGGGAGGGAGGGCAGGAGGGGAAGAGAAGGTGGGAAAGGGAGGGAGGGAGGGAGGAGGGAGAGAGGCAGTGCCTTTTATAACCTACGAACACACGCCATCACTTCTGCCACATTCTGTTCATGAGAAGTGAGTCAGTAAGTCCAACCTACACTCAAAGAGAGTGGAATTGAGTTCCAACTTTTGAAGAGAGGAGTGTAGAGAAGTTGTGGATATATTTTGAATCTCCACAGAGCCCAAAGAAATTCTCATATGGATTCTAAGGGGACACTCACAAAGCACTGTTCATGGAAGTGAGGAGCTGGAGGCAACCTCTGTACCCATCCCTGGGGTAGCGGCTGATAGGGTGTGGTGGGTGCCCCCCGCCCCCCGCGGGGACCGTGTGCCGGTTAGAAACAGGAGAGTGGGGTCTATCTCAATCATGTATGGTGCCTGGGTGACTCAGTTGGTTAAGCGGCTGCCTTCAACTCAGGTCATGATCCGGGGGTCCTGGGATCAAGCCCCGCATCAGGCTCCCTGCTCAGTGGGGAGTCTGCTTCTCCCTCTCCCGCTCCCCCTGCCTGTGCTCTCTCTGTCTCTCAACGAAATAAATAAAATCTTAAAATAAAACAAAACAAAACATATGCGCAAGAGGCACCAGGCTGGCCCAGTCGGTGGAGCGTGTGACTCCTGATCTTGGGGTTGTGAGTTCGAGCCCCACAGTGGGTGTAGAGATTACTTAAAAAAAAAATCTTAAAAAAAATAAAAGCATACACACAACCCAAAAATCCTTACACAGTTTGTAAATGTGTAATAAATAGAATTTGGCTGGTATCTGTCCCCTGTTCTTGGGAAGTAAGCTCTAAACCTTTGGAGGGACAGAAGTGTCTTTGTTCTATATGGCAGGCCCCCAGGGCCACACTAGAAAGACCAATCGTGTGATTAGAAGGTTGGGGTTTTGGGCCACTTGATATCAGCCTAGGGAAGAAAGAAGACTGGACTGAGTTCAATGGCATGGCCAATGATTCGATCAACCATGTGTCTGTAATGAAACCCCAATAAAAACTCTGGACTCCAAAGCTCTGATGACCTCCCAGATTGTCCCCACACACTGATGTACTGGAAGGATGACAAGTCCTGAGGACAGACACAGAGATGGTTGGGACCTTCCTAGACCTTACTCTGTGCATCCTTTCATTCGGCCTGATTTGTATTCCTTATAATAGAACTGTAATCATAGCACTTTCCTGAGTTTGGCGAGTTGGTCTAACAAAATATTGAACCTTGGGGCGCCTGGGTGGCACAGCGGTTAAGCGTCTGCCTTCGGCTCAGGGCGTGATCCCGGCGTTATGGGATCGAGCCCCACATCAGGCTCCTCTGCTATGAGCCTGCTTCTTCCTCTCCCACTCCCCCTACTTGTGTTCCCTCTCTCGCTGTCTCTATCTCTGTCAAATAAATGAATAAAATCTTTAAAAAAAATATTGAACCTGGAGGTGTAGCGGGAACCCCCAAATCTGTAGCCAGCTGGCCCGTCGATCACCCCTATAAAATGTAGCCCAGTAAAAACTCTGGATGCCAAAGCTTGAGTGAGCATCTCTGGTTGGCAACACTCTTTGGAAACTGTCGCACTTGGATGCTGGAAAGCCAACACATCCTTGAGGATGAGGAAAACTTCACATTTGGAACCCCCACTTCACTCTATGCATATCTTCTCATTTCTGTCTTTTTGCTATAATAAAACCACACTTGTAAGCACGGTCCTTCTCATTTCTGTCTTTTTGCTATAATAAAACCACACTTGTAAGCACGGTCCTTTCCTGAGTTCCGTGGCTGTGATTTGAGGGCGTCTGTGGGGACTCCAAATTTGTAGCTAGCTGGGCTCGACGGGGGGTGACCCTGTGCACCCCCCAAATTGCAGCTGGTGTCTGAAATAAGGGCAATCTTGTGAAGAACTGTGCCCTCAGATTCAGTTCGGCCCACTCACGGAACGAAGAAACACGAAAAACCCAAAGATATGAATGAAACATGAGAGGATGCTTACCTGCGGGAAAGTGCATAAGACCAGGAGTTGGGGGGAAGGAGGGTCTTGGGCATAAACGTAAGCATTACCAAAAACCTCAGTAATCAAGAATAAATACTACGTTAGTGCCATGTTTTAGAAACTCAAAATTAATGCAACAATCTATGATGAACTAAACACCAAGATTTGAAATAAAGACAGCATCCAGCAGGACCGGGATTAGGGCGAGGCATGTGAATCACGCCAGGCAGAGTCGGGTCCCTGTGTGGACTTGTTTGTGTTCATTTTGACTTTTTAAAATATTGTTTGTCTTGATTTCTGAGGTTTTTGGCTACTTGTTAAATGTTGCTCCCGAGGCAAAATACCTCATTTGCCTCTAGTATTGGCCCAGAGGAGGAAGGGACTAAGAACAAGGGAAGGAGGGAAAATGGATTGAAAAATTAGATAATAAAACAAGAAAGAGGCCTTGATAATGATGTGTCAGCAAAGACGTCACACAACCTCTTTTATCTTTGTCTAAATTAAAAGCAAATAATAAACATACTTGATAGAGTTGATAGAGAGTTCGCTCTGCAATCTGAGAGAATTTAACCCACTTGATTCACTCCATCAATGTGTGTGGCTAGGAGGTGTTCATTATTAGGATTTTTCATTTTTGCAAATTTTTTCTTTCTCCTTCTCCCCCCCTCCTCCTCTTTCTCCTCCTCCTTCTCCTTCTTCTTCTTTGCAAGTGAAACAAAAAGCGATTATAGATGATTTATTAAAAAAAAAAAAAAGCAAACACTCTCTTTTTAAGTTCCCCAAAGGGCCCCTCTAACTCAGGCCTCATCGGGGCTGGAAAGTGGGACACGACCAGGGGCCAGACCATGCCATCCTCTGAAGGTTCTTGGTGACAAGTTTGGGCTTTGTCCTTAAAGTAGTGGGAAGACCTCACTGGTGTTTAAGCAGAAAAGGGACTTCAGCCAAGGCCTCCCCTGGTCCCCACGAGTCGTTCTAGTCCTGTCCACCTGTCTATCCAACCATCCATCCATCCATCCATCCATCCATCCATCCATCTATCTATCCACCCATTAATCCACCCATTAATCCATCCATCCATCCATCCATCCATCCATCCATCCATCCATCCATCTGTCCATTCATCTATCCATCCATCCTTCTGTCCATCCATCAATCCATCCATCCATCCATCCATCCATCCATCCATCCATCCATCCATCTGCCCATCCATCTATCCATCTTATTTTTTGATGCATTTCATAGTAGGTCACAGACATCAGACACCTCATCCTAAACTCTCAAACACATGTGTCATGTACTACAACTCAATATTTCTTTTCTAAGGTAAAATTCACATACAATGAAATGCACAAAATGTAAGCGGTACTTTTCAGTGAGTTTTGACCAACACGCGCACACACACACACACACACACACACACACACACACACACACACGCCAAACCCCTCACTGAGCACAGAACATCCACTATCACCGAGCAAGTTTCTTCATACCAATGCTGTCCGTCCTCCACCCCAAGTGGCAAGCAGTGTTCTGATTTCTCTCCACCATAGAGTAGCTTTGCTTGTTCTGGAATTTCCTATAGATGGAGGCATAAGTGTGTACTCTGTGTAAGACTCCTTTCATCTCGCATTCCCTCATATAGCAGCAATTCGTTCCTAGTGATTGCTGGGGCATATCCCACTGTTTGAGTACGCCACGGTTTATCCTTTCTCCTGTTGGTGGACACCTGGACTGCTTCCAGTTTGGGGCTATTACAAATAAAGCCGCTATGAACATTTGTGTAGAAGTCTTTGTGTGGACACGTGCTTTCTTTTCTACTGGAGGAATACCTACCAGGGGGTCTGGTAGGCACAGGGCAGATCATGTATTGTAAGAAGCTTCCTGAGCTTTCTCCAAAGTGCTTACACCGTTTTACGCCACCAACAACAACGTGTGGAAGTTCAGTTTGCTCTACGCCTCATCCACTACATTCAGGAGTTCGGGGTGGGGGGGGGATTTAAAAAATTGTTTTATCTGGGGCGCCTGGGTGGCGCAGCGGTTAAGCGTCTGCCTTCGGCTCAGGGCGTGATCCCGGCGTTCTGGGATAGAGCCCCACATCAGGCTCCTCCGCGAGGAGCCTGCGTCTTCCTCTCCCACTCCCCCTGCTGTGTTCCCTCTCTCGCTGGCTGTCTCTCTGTCAAATAAATAAATAAAATCTTTTTAAAAAATTGTTTTATCCAATCTGATGGGTGTGTACAAGTGTCTCATTGCAGTTTGAAGTTGCATGTCTCTTGTCACCAAAGACGTCGAGCATCTTTTCGTGCGCTTGTTGGCCGTTTGCGTATCTTCGGTTGTGAAGTAGTGGGTCTGTGTTTAATCTCTTCCTCTCGAGCAAAGGCTTCTCGAGATATTCTAATACCTTTATCCGACTTACACAGAAGATCAACCTTCCCATGTGTTGTAGTTTCCTAGGGCTGCTGGGACGACGTTCCCCAGACCGTGGGCCTTAAAACAACAGAAATGTATTCTCTTACAGTTCTGGAGACCAGAAACCCAAGATCAAGGGGTTGGCAGAGCCGTGCTCCCTCTGGGACTCTGGGTAGGATCTTTCCTCACCTCTTCCAGCTTCTGACAATGGCTGTCAGTCCTTGGTATTCCTTGGCTTGCAGCTGCATCACCCCAATCTCTGCCTCTGTCTTCACATGACCTTCTCCCCTGTGTGTAGGTCTTCACGTTGTCTTCCCTCCTCTTATAAAGACACCGGTCACATTGTTTTAAAAGCCCACCCTACTCCAGTATGACCTCATGTTAACTAATTACATCAGCAATGACCCTATTTCCCAAATAAGGTTAGACTCCGAAGTCCCAGAGATCAGAACTTCAGCGTACCTCTTTGCGGGGCACAACTTAACCCAGAACACTATGGATTCAGTAGTCTGCCCTCTGATTTATGCCCAGGCTCCACCTCGGAAACGGAGGTGCCTTCTGAAAGCGGTAGAACGTTTCTTTCAGCCCCAACTCTGCAGCAGGCACTCTGCGTGAGGTGCACTTGTGACCTCAGTGTGACAGGTGAGAAGTGTGACCTGTCCATGGCTCAGACAGATCCAGTCACTTGCCCAAAGTTCCAAAGTTAAGCTGCCTGGGAACAGAAACCCAGGGTTGTGGGACTCCACGGCCACAGCTTTCCAGGGTCGGGTCTTCAACAGGCCTCAAGGTGGCGCCCTAGAGCAAGTGGTGGATTCTCCTACCTTGGGTTTAAAATTCCTTCTTCCTGGGTGCTTAGGGGCGCATCTCAAACTCAAAAGGGCACATGAATCACCAGCAGATCTTGTTAAGATGCAACTCCTGATTCAGTTGGTCTGGGGGTGGGGTGGGAGCAAGAATTTACACTTTCTAACAAGCTCCCAGGAGACGCTGATGCAGCACGATGGCTCTCTCTGCACCTGTCTGGGCTGCGCAAGGAACTCAGGACAGTAGTAATAATGGTCCGAATAATCACAGAAGCTACTATTTTTACACGCCCATTCTTTGCCAGGCTCTTTGCCCTTGGTTTTATGTGCATTCTCCCCTTTAATGCTCAGAATTGGAAACACAGAGATTTGAACCCAGCCTGTCTGTTCTTTAGTACAGGAGGGACATTCTCTGGGGTGGGGTTGGGGGGATGGACCTCAGACCAGAGCCTGAGGGAAGGGAGCTGGGGGCTCTGGAGGTCTGCAAAGCCCAGGCGTGGGTTGGGGACACTTAGGCATCTGGAAGTTGGGGGAGAGTGAGATTGAGGGTCAATAAGGAAACCTGGGATTTCCCAACTGTTCCCTTAAAACTGCCAGGGAGGGAATCTTCCTTCCTTCCTTTCTGTCTGTCTGTCTGTCTGTCCCTGTCTTCCTGTCTATCTTACTGAGTCCCTTTCTCCATCTCCCTTAGGTCTTCCTTCAGAACCTTTCTCTATGGTTCTCTCTCACCCTCCCTCTTTCTAAAGCTCCCCAAAGCTCCCTCTGTTTCCGAGTCTCCGTACATCTGAACTTGTCTTTAAATCTCTTTTGCTCTCTTTCTGTAGAGTTCAGTCTCTCCTCTTCCCCACCCACTCCTTTCTTCCCTCTCCTCAGCCCCTCCCTCTCTCACCACTGCCATGGTCAAGGCTCCCCGGCTTTGGCCCAGTGCCCCTGTGTTTGCTTCTGTTGGCTGGAGTGCAGTATGGTTTCGGGCACAGGCTCAGGCCTCCTACTCCCTTGATTCATATCCCAGCTCCCGCATGTCCCAGCTGCAGAAATTGAGCCAAATTCTCCCGACCTGGCAGCCCCTCAGCTCCCTGATTTGTTGAGGGCCTCCCTCCTGAGGTTGCTGTCATAACTGGGAGAGATGAGACATGCAATGAATGCAGTGAGGTGTCAGGCACTCAATAAATGGTTGCTGTCATCATCATCATCATTATGATTACTAATAAAAGGTAACCCACAGCCAGCCTCTTTGTAGCCAACAATTAGATGCTTATCTGGTGTGAGGAATGCATGGGGAAGATCCTCCCACTGACAAAACTGGGGCCACTCCCTGACCTCGGTTTTTAGCCAGGATCAACCACCCCAAGAGTGAGGGCACCGGGTGGAGGACACACCAACTTTCCAAGCCACACCTGATGACAGTTTGGGACAGAGTCACAGCCCCTCTGAGGTCCTGAGCCAATTCTGTGCATTGCAGGGGAGCATGGAATCAAGCAAGAACCAGTCATAGTTGGGTTAGATTAAATGTCTGATTTAACAATTCAGGGATAGAGAATAATATCAGAAGGTGGCCACAGTGAGCCGGGACACACAGAACAGACACAGCTTTCCTACCCCCGCAGCGCAGCGTGGCTCAGCCTCTAGACATTGTCTATGCAAGGTGTGGCTTGACAATTTAACAAGCTTATTTTTTACTCCCTTTAGACCTTAGGTGCAGAGGTTCAATGCCAAATGCATCATTATCATCACCGGTTTGTACAAAATCCTTCTTTTCTCCCTCCCCACTCCCTTCCTCCCTCTGTCCCTCCCTTCCTTCCTTTCTTCCTTCTCTTCCCTCTCCCCACCCTCCTTCAGTCTTACAAAATGCATTGTGTGGTTCTTACGGCCTATAATTTTCATTTATGTAATTGGGGTTGGATTACATATCTCATTCTATTCTAATTCACTTTTCAAACAGCACTGTTTTGAAGACCCAACCAGTGTTCCCAAGAGAAGGACCCAAGCTGTGTTCACACATCTACCCCATTGCATCGAACTCCATGATGGGCATCCGCATATTTAGTCAACGGTCCCCCTAAGGATGGACACATGGTGGCTACCAACTCCCGGCTACCACAAAGAACACTGTAAGGCACATCCCTGTACGTGTCCCCTTGTGCATGTGGAAGAATTTCTTTGGGATATGTAGCCAGGAGAGAAATTGGGTGTATATGTATTTAATTTAATGAAATAGTGCCAGATCATTCCTCAGAACTGGAGGCCCCACACTAACCCCAGTAGTACTTGAACATTCAGGGATGCCAGTACCTCCCTGACAGCACTAGACATTACCCATCCTCATTTTCTTCAGCCTAATTGGTGTAAAGTGGTATCTCACTGTTGTTGAAATTTACGTTTCTCTGACAATGAACGAGTTTGAACATCCCCTCATATGCATGTCAGTTTTTGGATTCTGCTTCTGCAAATTGCCTGTTCATACCCTTTACCCATTTTCCTGTAAGGGTACCCATCCTTTTTCTGATTAATTTGCAGGTGCTTCATCCATATTATAGGTCTAAGTCCTTTGTACATTATGAATATTACAAATAACTTCTCCTATGCTGATAAATGTCTTAACGATCCATTTTACTCTCCTTTTAATTTTGACATAATCAAACTAATGAATGTTCTGTTCTATGATCTGTGCTTTTGAAGTCTTAAGAAGTTGTTCTCTGGGGGCGCCTGGGTGGCACAGCGGTTAAGCTTCTGCCTTCGGCTCAGGGCGTGATCCTGGCGTTATGGGATCAAGCCCCACATCAGGATCCTCCGCTAGGAGCCTGCTTCTTCCTCTCCCACTCCCCCTGCTTGTGTTCCCTCTCTCGCTGGCTGTCTCTATCTCTGTCAAATAAATAAATAAAATCTTTAAAAAAAAAAAAAGAAAAAGAAAAAAAAAGAAGTTGTTCTCTGTCTTGGAGATTTGAAGATAATCTCTTTGATTTTCTTCTGTTGGCTTCATAAGTGTATCTTTCGCATCTGGAGTCCACCTTTGTGTGTGGTGTTAGATAGAAATCTAGGTATATTTTTGTCCACACAGGGAGTCAGTTTTCCTGACACCATTTACTAAGTTTACCGTCTTCCCCCCATTAATTTGGGTTGCTATTATACCATATTTTATAACTCCCCATATATATATATTTTTTAAGATTTTATTTATTTATTNATTTATTTGACAGAGATAGAGACAGCCAGTGAGAGAGGGAACACAAGCAGGGGGAGTGGGAGAGGAAGAAGCAGGCTCATAGCAGAGGAGCCTGATGTGGGGCTCGATCCCAGAACGCCGGGATCACGCCCTGAGCCGAAGGCAGACGCTTAACCGCTGTGCCACCCAGGCGCCCCGTATAACTCCCCATATATTATATAATATTATATTGAGTTCTGAACTCGCTCTTCTGTCTCACTGAGCCATTCATCTGTTCTTGCACTAAAACTACACTTTTAAAAAATACATTATTTGGTGTTGCAGCCTGTCTTAATATCCGGTGGGGCAAGATGCTTATTTCTTGCATCACCACCGGCCTGTTCTCCTCACCACTTACATCACCATGCAGGAAATACACTGGTCCTCTCCACCCTTACCAGGAGTCATTTGCCAACATCTGTTTCCTCCCGGTTCTCGAGCCAGCCTTCATACTGAAAAAAGCACATCTTCATCCAAGAAGAGAAAGCCAAACCTGCCCAGTAAAATCTGCACAATGTCTTAGCTCAGTTGTTCCTAGAAACTTCATTTCTCCCTATCAGCATCCCTAAAACCAATAGAGTAGCCCAGATGCTGGAGGTTTTGCTGTGTTTCATGCCCGGATGTTCGAAGTGTGTGCCTGGAGCAGGGACTTCAGCAAGTCACCAAGAGTGTGGGCTTCTTTTTGCTTCTTGAGGACCCATCCTTATCCTGTGGCTTTTATCCTTATAGTGCAAAGCGGCTGGTTCACTTCCAGGCACCCCCATTCCAGGTGGGAAGAGAGTAAGGTCCAAACATAACGCCCACCCTTTTATTGGCAAAACAGAAACTTCCCAGGGAAACCCAGCCACTAGGTTTCAGCTTACATCTTATGGTTAGAGCGGGATCACATGGCCACCCACAAGGAGGGTGAACATCTTTATCCAGGTTACGTGCCACCCTGAGCAATAGTTGGGTTTGTGTGGTAATCAACAACTACATCTCAATTTTGCCCAGGCTGCCCTGTGCTGAGTCAGACAAGATCACAACACGTCAACACATCTATCTCTGCCCCTGGCCCGCACACCTCCCTTCTGATCTCCTGCTCACCCTTGAGCCTAAACCTGACCCAGGATGCTTCCAGGCTCTGACAACAGGAGGAAGAAGCATGGGGATTGTGGGGATTGGGGGAAGGGCAGTGTCAAGCACACTGCTTCTCCTAAATTTTCACCATAGCTTTGGCAGATATTAGATCGGCATATTGCCTTTAAAACTGTTGAAGAAACTAGAAATTCCCAAATGCCCATTTTTGGTAAAAATGGGCAAATAAATTGGAGTACATTACACAAAGGTATACAGTGCAGTAATGAGAAGGGGATGTTTACAACTACAGACAAAAATCTGGAGGAAGTACACAAACAAAAGACTGAGCAAAGCAAGTCAAACACAAGGTAATGCCACTGTGTGATTTTATTTATACACGTTTATTATGTTTCCATAAATCTATATAAATAAATTTACATTATTAATACGGAGTTTATAAGTGGGCAAAACCAAAGGATGGTGATAAAAGTCTGGAAAGTCACTACACTTGGCAGGGGGCAGTGACCGCAGGGGGTCCCCCTAGAAGATCTTCTGGGGAGCTTGTCATATCCTGCTGCCCCATCTGGGTGCTGGTTACAAGAGTGTCTTCTGCTTAGTGAAAATTCATTGAGTTTATAATACTTAGGATAAGGGCACATTTCTGTTTGTACATTATTCTTCACAGAAAAGTTAATTTAAAATGTTGCTAAAAGGACGTCTATCACAGACACCCGTGGCTGTTCACCCACCACCCATTTTTCTCCTCTTCTTCGATAAGAGAATCTTCATTTTATTCAGGGAGCAGCCCCTTTCCTCAAGCCAACACTACTCAGGAGACTTTCTTTCTTTTTTTTTTTTTTTNTAAAGATTTTATTTATTTATTCGACAGAGATAGAGACAGCCAGCGAGAGAGGGAACACAAGCAGGGGGAGTGGGAGAGGAAGAAGCAGGCTCCCAGCGGAGGAGCCTGATGTGGGGCTCGATCCTAGAACCCCGGGATCACGCCCTGAGCCGAAGGCAGACGCTTAACCGCTGTGCCACCCAGGCACCCCTCAGGAGACTTTCTGATCTCAGTCTTGGCAAATGAACTCTGATTGGTGCAAATCAGCCATGTTAATCCATTTCCCCTGGCCCGTGATTGGTTTAGGAAAGGACATGTGACCCAATTCTGACCAATAGGAATGAAGGGAATTCTGCCGGGTCCATTTCTGGAAAAGTGTCATCTTTGTCTAAAAGATACTCACTACAGTCGTTGATCTCGAGGATGATGAACCCACACGAAGGAGAACCAAGAGAAGCAGAGAGAAGTGGAACTGGAGACCTGACATCCCTTGCCTGGACCTGTCCTTACCTGTATTTCTTGGTATGCATTTAAGACCGTATGAATTTTCTCTTGTTGTCAAAAGCAGATCGACTAACAGCATCATTTTGGAAAATATATTCAAGATTGCCCCTTAGCTAGGATTCTGCTCTATTCTAGACGTTCCCCCTACTGTTCTGACTTTGAACTATTGCTGTCACCTGCCATTATGTCAGTATTATTTGCCCCTGTTTTGCACCACACCACACATCTTGTACTTGCTTACAGAGAGCGGTTGAAGTTGGGCTAAGTCCACGTCTGTCACAGCACACTGGATATTAATCTTAGATTGGTGACCATAAGAATAAGAGATGAATCATTGGCAAGGTCAATGGCCCCAATCCTGGCACCCCAATCTTTGTAGAATGCCCCCCCAAATTGTTGTGAGGAGTTGTAGAATGTCCCCCCCCAATTGTTGTGAGGAGCACAAGGGAAATAAATATGATGAGTATCATTATATCAATATAATTAGTATCTTCTTCCTTCACACCATTGACTGTCTACCCGACAGCCAGTTCTCACCCCCCTTCCTTCTGGACAGAGACTGCACCTCACAATAGAGACTGAAAATGCCAGAAAACAATTTTTTCCAACTTCTCTTGCAGCAATGGGCATTAGGACTCTCTCCCATTGAGACCCAAAGAGAAGTCTGCAGAGGCGGGTGTGTGTGGGGTGTGTGTGTGTGTGTGTGTGTGTGTGTGTGTGAGAGAGAGAGAGAGAGAGAGAGAGAGAGAGAGAGGGGAGTTGGGGGGGAATTCTAGAGAAGAGCTATCTCTCCTCATGAAGAGAGTTCTGCTAAGAGAAGCTGTCCTTCCTGCCTTTTGTCATGGTCGTGTGAGGCTGTGATGGCTGGAACTGTGGCAGCCATTTTATATCCAAGAGGTTAGAAGCCTGAAGAAAAAAGTTGGACATATTTTCTTCCCCTTGCTAAAATGTAAGCTGAAGTAAGGCAGAGATTTTAAAATCTGTTATGTTAATTACTCTATCCCAAGTGACTAGAATATTATCTGACTTAAGTATATCTTCATAGAGTGCATGAATGAATGCAGAGGATGCTAGAGAAGAAAGATGGAAAGAACCTGGACCTCCAGTGACATCATTTAAGACATTACACCAACCATGTAACTGTCCTCACTCTAAGTTTCTTGTTATGTGAAATACTAAATGTCCTCATTATGCAAGTCACTTTTAATTTGGTGTTTTGTTGTTGATAATATTCCCTAATGTAATTAGTTTTCTAGAATGTTCCGTTTCTGGGGGCGCCTGGGTGGCACAGCGGTTAAGCGTCTGCCTTCGGCTCAGGGCGTGATCCCGGCATTATGGGTTCGAGCCCCACATCAGGCTCCTCTGCTATGAGCCTGGTTCTTCCTCTCCCACTCCCCCTGCTTGTGTTCCCTCTCTTGCTGGCTGTCTCTATCTCTGTCAAATAAATAAATAAAATCTTAAAAAAAAAAAAAAGAATGTTCCATTTCTGGGGCATCTGGCTGGCTCAGTCAGTAGAGCATGCGACTCTTGATCTCAGGGTTTTTACTTCAAACCCCACCTTGGGCCTAGAGCTTACTTAAAAAGCAAATGTTCCACTTCCAAGATATTCTGTGGAGTGAATTTCTGTGTCCACTCCTGACCACCAGGAGTACATGATCTCAGGGGTTGAGTCCACATGTGAAGATCATTACATTGCAATCCTCCTATTTTATGGATGGAAAAACTGAGGTCCAGGAAGAGGACAAGTGTTTAAGAGGTCACTGAGTCCTATTTCATTGACTCCTGTGCCACAGCTTTCTTAGGGCCACTGCCCTTCCCACTGCTGCTGGTGAAGGGGTGATGAGCGGGGGGGAAGGATTCACGGTGTACTACGTGGCCCCGCCCTCCTTGGTCAAGCTGATTAGACCCAGAGTCAGCCCTTGACCCACAGGCAGCCAATCAGGACTGAAGAACTGCCAGGAATTGGAGCTAGTTATGGGGGGGGTACTGTTGTAGGCCACATGCCCCCCCAAATCTGAGGAAGAAATAGAGGATATCCCTTGGAGAAAATGAGAAGAGGGAGACATGAAAGAAAGATCATTGCAAGAAAGCAAGTGAGAGATCTCACAGGCAGCTAGCTGCTTCTGGGCTGACATCTGACTGCCCCAAGTCTTGGATATTCTTTTGATAACCGACCTCCCTTTTCTCCTCTGGCCAATAAGCAGCTCCGCTGTGTCCTCCACCAACAGGCAAATGATCTTACACAGCAATCAGATCATGCTGCCATCTGGCTTAAAAACCTCCAATGGCTTCCCAATCTCTTAGGGAAAACCAAGAGGTTCCAGGTACATAGGTCTTTTGGTTCCTGGGAAATGCCCAGCCTTTCCCCATATCAGAGCCTTTGCCTTGTACTTCTGTCTGGAACACTGAGCCCCCAGAAATTCACTGGGCTGGCCACTTGTCATTCTGTAGGTCTCAGCTCAAATGCCACCTCCTCCCAGAGGTCTTTGATGTTAGTTTCTGCTGAAACAAATTATCACACTTGGTGTCTTAAAATAACATCAATTTACCCTCTTATTGTTCCGAAGGAGGGAAGTCCCAAATGTTGCCACACTGGGCTAAAATAAAGACTTGGACAGGAAGTGCTGAATTCCTTCTGGAGGCTCCGAGGGAGAATCCATTCCTGTGCCTTCTCCAGCTCCTGGAGACCACCTACATTCCTACGTTCATGGCCCCTGCCCTCATCTTCAGAACCGGCTCAGTGGCATCTTCCAATATCTCTCTCATTCTCACTGTCCCCCCCACGACTCCTTTTTTTAAAAGATTTTATTTATTTATTTGAGAGAGAGACAGACAGACATAGTGACAGAGAGCATGAGTGGGGAGAAGAGGGAGAAGCAGACTCCCCACTGAGCAGGGAGCCCAATACGGGGCTCGATCCCAGCACCCTGGGACCATGACCTGAGCTGAAGGCAGACGCTTCGGGGACTGAGCCACCCAGGCGCTCCACACCCCAACTCCCTCTTATAAGAACCCTTGAGGGGCGCCTGGGTAGCACAGTTGTTAAGCGTCTGCCTTTGGCTCAGGGCATGATCCCAGCGTTCGGGGATCGAGTCCCACATCGGGCTCCTCGGCTGGGAGCCTGCTTCTTCCTCTCCCTCTCCCCTGCTGTTTTCCCTCTCTTGCTGGCTGTCTATCTCTATCACATAAATAAATAAAATCTTAAAAAAAAATCCAGGATCATCTCTCCATCTCGAGATCCTTAATCACACCTGTGAAGTCTCACTGCCGTATAAAGCCACATATTCCCAGGTTCCAGGGATTTGGCTGTGGACATCGTGGGGGTGCAGGTGAGGCATTATACAGCCCTCCTACACCCTCCCTGACCATCCAGTATAAATAGGCCCCAACAGTCCCCTTGCCTCCTGCTCTGTGCTCATTTTATTCATATCATATGTAACCTATTCATCTGCCTCTTGACAGTCTGCCTTCTCCTAGGAGAACAGGAGCTCTGTGAGGCAGGAAATTGTTAAACTTCCTTTCACAAAATACTCACTCGATCCATATTTGTGAAGAAAATGCAAAGCAGCTTGCATGGAACTCTGTTTCTTGCAAGTGAAAGACCCCCAAAGAGCACACGCGGAGGTGCAGAGCAGAGAAGTGACTTGTTCCTGGCTGCCTGGTCATTCAGGGGGTGGGGGACACCACATACAGAGCCCACTTCTCCTCAGATGCTTTATTTCTGGGACCAAATTTGGGTCAAAGTTGCAGAACAAGGGCAGCCTCTGGGCCTGAGGAAGGAAGCATGGGGGAAACTGAGGGGTGGCCCACACCTTGGTTCTTCTGGGAAACTGCCTCTAGGACCTGACTGGAAAGACAGGGTCAGCCCAGGGCTGGGGAAGGGGGACCCTGATTCCAGGAGTCTTGGGGAGAGGCTGGAGAGAGTGTCATGGTCCTTGCAGGAGTGGGGCACACCAGAATGCGGGGTCCTGGGATGCCTCATGAGTTCGACTGGATGGTGTCCTTGATCCATTTAGTGAATTGGCAGAGGTTGGTGTAGACGCCGGGTCTGTTGGGCTGGGCGCAGGGAAAGTCTCCCCAGGACACAAGGCCCTGTAGGGAGCCATTGCAGACCACAGGTCCCCCGGAATCACCCTGTGGAGGAGAAAAGAGCTCAGAGAGGCAGAGATGTGGGGAGGGAGGGAGACACACAGGTGAAGAAGGGCCAGGGCGGTAGGAGTTCCGTTGGTCCTCTTCCCCCAATGCCACCTCTTCTGTGTGTCTCCCTCACTAGGTCTCTCTGTCCCTATTTGTCTTTCTCTCATCCAGCCTTTGAACACCGTATTTCTCCTGCTGACCTCCTTCCTCCTCCATGGCTTCCTCTTCCCCCAATGCCACCTCTTCTGTGTGTCTCCCTCACTAGGTCTCTCTGTCCCTATTTGTCTTTCTCTCATCCAGCCTTTGAACACCGTATTTCTCCTGCTGACCTCCTTCCTCCTCCATGGCTTCCTTTCCCTTCCTCATTCTTCGCCCGCCCTTGCCATCAATCCATCTTGTGCCTAACACCTCACCTTTGCAGAGAGGCAGCTCTTGGCCCCTGAAGGGTGAGGCTTTCTCACCCTGGGTACCACTGACACTGGGTCTAGATCATTCTTTGCTGTGGTGGCCATCCTGTGCATTGCAAGCCATTCACCAACATCCTTGACCTCTATGCATTAGATGCCCAGCACCCCCTTCCTCCCCCAGGCATGGCTGGGACAACCCAAACTATCGCCAGGCACTGTCCTGTGTCCCCCGGGGGTGGGGGCAGGTTGAGGACTGCTTCCTTGGGGTGCCCGTCCTTATCTCCCCAAACTCCTGCAGCTACTCTTTCATAATAACACTCACCAGTCTTTACCATCATTTCTTACGTATGTTTATGCAAGATACTAGTATCAGTTATAAAGAAATCCAGAGCCCGACTTCTTTCCCTGTTAGCAGACAGTTTCAAGGCAAAAGAGCCTGCCTGCCTGCACCTCTAAATTTCAACCGTCTTGCCATTTGATATTTCTCGTTCTATTTTGTTTAATATCCCGGCAGAATTTCCTTTGAGAGGCAGTTGGTTAACTGCCCCGAGCTTGGTTCCTCGTCTGTAAAATAGAGCTGATAATAATGACTAATGAGGGGCGCCTGGGTGGCTCAGTCGTTAAGCGTCTGCCTTCGGTTCAGAGCGTGATCCCAGCGTTCTGGGATCGAGCCCCACATCAGGCTCCTCCACTAAGAGCCTGCTTCTTCC
>NC_048229.1:29542048-29645720 GCF_002007445.2 Ailuropoda melanoleuca | reverse complement strand
CAAGCAGGGGGAGTGGGAGAGGAAGAAGCAGGCTCCCAGCAGAGGAGCCTGATGTGGGGCTTGATCCCAGGTCTCCGGGATCATGCCCTGAGCCAAAGGCAGACGCTTAATGACTGCACCACCCAGGCGTCCCTAAAATTTTTTTTTATTTTTTATTTTATTTTAAGTAATCTCTACACCCAATGTGGGGCTTGAACTCACAACCCTGAGATCAAGAATGGCACGCTCTTCTGACTGAGCCAGCCAGGCGCCCTGACCATTGGGGTTTTTTACCTTTTTGCCCCTCCAGCCTTTCCAACAAGCTTGCAATCAAGCCTCTTTATTAAATATTCTCTTTTTTCAAATACTTGGCAAAGGTTTTTGTTTTCCTTCCTCAAGACAGTTTACTAGCATTTGTCAGAACACTTTTTTTAAAAGATTTTATTTATTTATTCGACAGAGATAGAGACAGCCAGCGAGAGAGGGAACACAAGCAGGGGGAGTGGGAGAGGAAGAAGCAGGCTCATAGCAGAGGAGCCTTGTGGGGCTCGATCCCATAACGCCGGGATCATGCCCTGAGCCGAAGGCAGATGCTTAACCGCTGTGCCACCCAGGTGCCCCTGTCAGATCACTTTTATACTACAGATTTTGTTGGGACAAGATACTTACCTGCCATCTGCTTGAAATTTGCTAAAATAAATAGACAACACTGTGATGTCTATTACATGAAGATTGCCCCCTTAGCTGTGATATCTGTATGCAGTGCACAACCTGCCCAACCATATAAAGCAGACTCGGTCTCTCCCTCTAGACCAGTGCTGTCTAATATGATAGCCACTAGTCAGATGGGGCTCTTGAGTGCTTGAAACGTGGCTAGCCCAAATTGAGATATGCTGTCGTGTGATGCACACTGGCTTTCACAGACTTACTATTAAAAAAAAAAGAATGTAACATATCTCATTTATAATTGTTTTATATTAATTACATTTTGAAATCATGCTACTTGGAATACATGGGGTTAAATAGAACTTATTATTGAAATGGCTAACTTTACCTGCTTCTTTTTCACTTTTGAAAATGTAGCTACTGGAAAATTTAAAATGACATGTATGACTCACATTATAATTCTCCTGGCCAGGGCTGGGTTCCCAGCCCTTAGCAAGCTTTCAGGTTACACAGTTGGCACTTGGGGTGTATTTGCAGCATGAATGTCGAAGTCCTGAGCCTTACCTGGCAGGAATCTCTGCCCGCCTTGTCACCGGCGCAGAACATAGTGGAATCTATCTGTCCTCGATAGGCTTTCTTGCACCTGTCGGTACTTAGCACGGTGATGTTCAAGCACTGGAGGACCTTGGGGAATTTAACTGTCAGAAACACACAGAGGGGGCCACCGTGAGCAACGGAGAAAGATGGGGAGGGGCAGCGCTCGGAGGCAGAGAAGGGGGAGAAGGCAGACACGGGTGGGCATCAAGAGGGACCCGGACGCTCACCGTGCGGGCTGCTGGTAGTTCCCCAGCCAGAAACCAGGCAGCTGGTCCCAGCCGTGGGACAGTGGGGGGAGATGTTGATGGGCTTAACGGCCTGGGTCTCACGGATTTTTCTGTTCAGTTTGATGAGCATGAGGTCATTGGAGTGGCCGGGATGGGAATAGCCAGGATGGGGGATGGATTTGATCCCTTTGAACAACTGCTGTCCAGCTTCATAAACGGGCGACACGGAATGGTGGCCGAGACGAATTCTGTAAAGTCTATAGAAGACGGTGCAGATTACTAGCCACCCCGACCCCTGTGCCCATATCCAGTGCCGAGCATACCCCAAATCCAGTCCCAACCCGGACTCCACCCCATCCCATCCCCAACCCGAATCCTTTCACCAACACAGAAACCACATTTGCATTCCCAGCCCTGATCTAACCACCCCAACCTGAAATCCAACCACCTCCAACCCCCCCATAACTCTCATCCCAACCCCATCCTCAATCCTACACCCATTTCTGCCCCCAGCCCTAACCCGTCCCCATGTATCTCCACCCATCTCCAGTTCTCCTGATGGCATCTCCGTTCCCGACCATCAGCATAGGCCTGCCCAGCCCCACAGCCAGCCCATTCCCATCCCTGACCCTCGCCCTGATTCTTCACCCACCCCCAACCCATCAACACATGCATCCCCAACTCCAAATCCAGCCATCTCCAGTACCATTTGTAAAGCTAACCCCAAGGCCATCTTCAACTCCACAGCTATTTCCAATCCTAACACCACCTTCATCTTGCCCTACCTCACCCCAAACTCGAAAGCCACTCTGAATCACATCTCCATTCTCAACCACCCGACATACACACTCCTCAGCCCAAATCCACCGCATCTCTAACTCCCACCCCGCTACCACAACCTTCTCCCCAGCCTAACCCCACTCTCCACCCCAACTCCATCCTTGATCCCATCCCAACTGCACCCCTTTCTCATCCGCGCCCCACACTCACCTCCACGCCCCTGCACCCCGCCCCTGCCCTGTCCAGCCCTGCTCTTGGAGCCCCACTCACGGCTTCCGGCAGTGGGCCGCTGTGAGCAGCCACTGCGGGTTCACCAGCACGGCCCCGCAGTAGAGCTGGTTGGGCTGCAGCAACAGTGCCCCCTGCCACGGCTGGGCGTGCAGTTCGCAGTCGGTCCCATTCACGATGCGGCTGCTGCTGCCCTCGTCTGCCCTGGTGTCCTCCTGGGCCCCAGCTGCCGTGTCCCGGGTGCTTCCAGAGGGCCCAGGGTCGGAGGGGTTCTCACAGGAGGTAACATCATTTGCAAGAACAGGCTCTGGGGGCAGAAAACGGGCGGGGCTTGGGATCGGGGCGGAGCTTGGGCTCAGGGGGTGGGTCTTAGATCCAAGAGGTGGGACCCTCCAGAGGTCGTCGGACCCCGGAAAGACTCTTATAACGAGGAGGGGTCGGGCCCAGGGCTTTAGGGGCGGAGTCTGGAGTCTAAGGGTAAGACCTGTGAAGAGGGGCAAGGCTTAGAACTCAAGGAAAGAGTCCAGGATCAGGGGTTTACGGAACTCAAATGCACTTCAGGGTTCCTGGGAGGGGCTAGAGCTCAGTGGGCGGGACCAAGGAAGGTAAAGTTGGACCATCACAGGGGCGGAGCCAAGGTTCAGGGGGTGGAGCCTGGGAATGGGCCAGTGACCAGGGCTTTAGTGGTGGGACCTCGGCTCAAGAAGTGGGGTCAGGCCTCAGCAAGTGAGGTCAGGGCCGGAGGGGGCAGTTTGAGAGGCCAGGGTCACGTGGAGAGATGGAGTCTATAAAGAGCCCTGCCTCAGGGCCAGGAGGTAGGGACTGGGTTCTAGGAGGGGTAGACAAGACCGGAAGCGGACCGTGGCCCAAATGGGGAGAGCCATCGAGGTGGGGCCTGGCTTGCGGGGGTGGGGGTGCACTGCCCAAGGGGACCCTGACTGTGGATAAAGTCTGGAGTAGCAGTGAGGTTGAGGAAAGGCGGGCAGAGTCAGAGCCCCTGGGCGGAGGGAGAGTTGGGGGAGCAGAACCAGGAAAGAGCTCAGCTAGAGGGGCCCGGTGGCGGTGTCGACAGAGAGCAGAACTGATTTTTTGAATTCTCAAACACGAATGTGCCTCCTGAATCCTCCTGGCAATACCCTCCCCCCTACACACAGACGCAGACACCCCACTCCATCGCCAGTCCCCCATAGTTTGTGTACTCGTGCCTATTCTTGCTGATGATGCACGGATGCCAAGCCCTGGCGCACACGCTCCGGGAAACACGGACACAGCTGCTGTCACCCATAAGCACACACGCACAGTCCCGAGCTCTCAGGCACGCACGCAGTGTCTCAGGGACGTGTACGCGTCTGTAGAGACCAGCACCATTCCTCTGCACACAGGCACGTGGGCACGGTGACAATATTATGCTCAGTAAGCCCGGGAGGGCACAGCGCATGAGACCTGGCATCATCCGTCTTCTCACAGCCACCGTCTCAGAGTGACAGCCACCTCAGCACGCCCAATCCCTTAAGGCAGGGACGGAAACTCCACCCACACCGCTGTCCCATCACACAGACAGTCCCCTATAAACACGCAGTCACTGTCACGCGGACATAGAAAACCTCCAGCCGTCGCACAGCCCAGATAGAGCCACGCATAGCCCTGCACTCGGCCGCAGTCACGCAGCCCCAACCGTTACCTGCAAACACCCAGTTGCGTGTTTGCACCATAACAAACACTTGTGTTACATGCAATCTGGTGACACAGGGACAAGAACTCCAGATACCTTCGGTCACGCACGGCCACGCACATGATGTGCATACAATGAGACAGACACACAATCCTAAGTGCACACACACCCAGTCCCACAACCACACACACGGCCTCCAAGGCAGTGCACCTGTTACAGACAGTCACTTGATGTGGGAAAAGGCACCCCCCCACACACACACAGTGACAGACACACAGCCACACACAGTCGCCCGGACACGAATACGGACACCGACTCACAGTCACCCTGTCCTAGAGCCGTACCCTATCACAGAATCTCCCTGGGACAAACACTCCAATGTCCCTCAGAGAGTCACCCACAGCCCTACCCACAGTTAGTCAGCAGGCACACAATAGGGGTTCTGGTTACCTGTCACCCCCAGAATCAGGGCTGTGATCAGGGCGCCGACCATCCACGTCCAGGGGTGTCCTGCTGGAACCATGGCCACTGCACCCTGGGGGGAGGACAGAGGGCAGGGAGGCCTGGGTGTTTCTGGGGGCCCTTACCCCACCTCCCTTCCTTCCCTGCCCCATTTCCCAGGTCAGAAAGAAACTGCAAGGACACTGCCCCCCAATCCAGAGACTACAGACTTCAGAGGAGCAGACATCCGGCCCCCTCCAGTCGGGCAAAGAGAGAGGATCAAGAGAGAGCAGGGGTGAACCGGAGACCAGAGCTAGACGCAGACCCCTCTCCCTCCCTGTCCCCTTCCCCAGGCCTCACCTGCTGCCCCCAGGTAGGGGGTGGGGAACCCGCTCCCCGCTCAGCCACAGACTTCTCGGGCCTGTGCCGTCCTGCAGCCACCTCCTTCCGAGTTATAACCACCTACTGATCCCCGGGGCGCATTCCCAGGGAGTGAGGCGCCCTGCCAGGCCTCAGCAATCACTCCTCCTGCTTCCCCCGACCTCCGCCCCTGGAGCACCCCCCACCCAGTCCCGAAGGCCACTCCCTACTTCCCTGGGGGTGGGGGTGGGGAGGGGTCTCCGCGGGGCTGGCCCATCCTGCCCTGGACTCCCTTCTCTCCAGCCTCGAGCTCACGCTTCTCACCAGCTCTGGGCGCTCTTCTTGGTGCCTGGATTTTTCTTTATTTTCCGTGTTCTTCACTCAGTCCGCCTCTCTCCATCCCACCTTGTCATCTTCCCATCTTTGTCTGTTTTCTCAAACTCTTGCAGGCTTGCATCTCTGTGTTTGCTTCCCTCTGAATCTCTCTGAGTCTATCTCAACGTGAGACGTGCCCACCAAGTGTCTCCTTCGGATCTCTCTCTCCACCTTCTGTCTTGGGATCCCTGTCTCTCTCCCTGTGTCTCCACGCGTCTCTCTCTTTGTTCCTCCCTCTCTGTTTCTCTGTGTCTCTAACCCTCGCCCATTATCTGTGTCTCCTGATTCTCTCTCTCTCTCTCTCTCTCTCTTTTTTTAAAGATTTTATTTATTTATGTGACAGAGAGACAGCCAGCGAGAGAGGAACACAGCAGGGGAGTGGGAGAGGAAGAAGCAGGCTCCCAGCGGAGGAGCCGGATGTGGGACTCGATCCCCGAACGCTGGGATCATGCCCTGAGCCAAAGGCAGATGCTTAACCACTGTGCTACCCAGGCGCCCCCCCCACCTCTCTATTTAATGCTTCTGAGCGGTGCATACGTCAAACATACCTTAGAATTCTGGTCTTAAAAAAAAAAAAAGAATTCTGGTCTTATTTTCCTTTACTTCTCCTCTGCTTTTTTTTTTTTTTACCACTTTGAGGTAGAATTGGGGTACGATAAACTGTGCATATTTAATGTGTAGGATTTGATGAGTTTTTTTTTTAAGATTTTATTTATTTGACAGTGAGAGACACAGCGAGAGAGGGAACACAAGCAGGGGGAGTGGGAGAGGGAGAAGCAGGCTTCCTGCTGAGCAGGGAGCCCGATGTGGGGCTCAATCCCAGAACCCTGGGATCATGACCTGAGCTGAAGGCAGACACTTAACGACTGAGCCACCCAGGCACCCCAGGATTTGATGCGTTCTGACACATCACCACCGACAGAGAGCATATCCATCGCTCCCTTTCTGTGTCTGGGATTCTCAGTCTCTGTCTCTATACCTCAGAGTCTCTCTTGTGCCTTTCCTTCTCTGTTTACCTCTCTTTCCTCTGTGACTCTATCCTTCTCAGTCTCCCTCTGTTTCTGTCTCTGCATCTGCACCATTCTGTCCCTCTGTCCCTCCCCCCACCCCCTGTCACTGGCTGCAAGTATCTGCATCTCTGTATCTTTGTGTCCCTCTGTCTCCCTTGCTTTGCATTTGGGGTAAAGAAGACTCAGGCCACTTTGGCAAAGGGATCCCTGGTCCCTCCTCCTTCCCCTCACCCTGGGACTGGTGCCACAGGGCAGAACGGGGTAGGGGTTCAGTCTGGGGGCCCCCTGCAGAGGACTTGGCTGGGCTGGTGCAGCCAGGCGTGGGTGAGAGGGTTGGGCAGGGCCACCTGTCGATGGGGAAAGAGGCCAGGATAGGGGGTGGGTGGCTCCTGGCCCTTTGGGAAATGGGGCACTGGGTGGGGATCCCAAAAGGTGGCTTCTGTCTTACCCGTCCTGGGCCATCTGCAGCTGCCTCTCCCAACTTCTTCTCCATTTGGGCTCTTCTTTCTCTCTGAATCCTTCTCTAACTCTATCTCCAAGTTTCTGACCCGCTGGGATGTAGGAGCCAACAATTTATTCAGCACCTCTCTCCTGAGCAGCCCCTGTGTGCCAGACTGAGGTCCCCCCGCCCCCGCAAACAAAGTGGACAAGGACTCCTGGAGATGCTGCTGTCTTCATGGAACTCACATTCCTTGAGGGCAGAATCGAGCTGAATAGCTAATTTCTGTAAGCAGGCACCTGCTGAACCAGACAGAGCCCTTAGGCTGATTTCAGGGTACAGGGGGAAAAAAACTGTTCCGAGGTATATTTTGATTATTGGGATTCATAGAGCACACAGGGAGGTGACAAATCCAGCAAGCCACTCCTTCCTTAATCTTTCAAGGTTGGCTTGCAACCCTTTTAATTCTAGATATGCCTCTTTATTCTAGATAAGTCTTTACAGTAATGTTTGGTCTCATTTACAAACGCAGTTAATTAGGTCTCTTCAAACATTGTAACCTACATTTCTATTTTTTTAAAAGATTTTATTTATTTGAAAGAGAGAGAAAGAGAGAGAGAGAGCAAGCAGAGTGAGGGGCAGAGGGAGAAGCAGGCCAGCTCAGGGCTCGATCCCAGGACCCCGAGAAATGACCTGAGCCAAAGGTAGATGCTTAACTGAGCCACCCAGGAGCCCCTAAACTACATGTCTAAAACCAACACATTCAATCTTCTGGAAGCCCTTCAGTTTTTAGACAAACCTTCCAGAACATTAAGGTGAATTTATACATCTATACATATGACACGTGTAAATATGACCAACGTGATATTCTTCCAAGTATCCCAGCACTGGCTACAAATTTGGTGTGACTTCAACTGAACAATCACAGCCCGATGACGCATTTCAAGCTGACGTCAGGAGATTGTCTCTGTAGCAGGTGAAATTCTCCTAGACGTGCGAGCACGCAGAGAGTCTGTTTCAGAAACAAGATTCATGTCAAACCTCGAAACATGACTATGCTTAACTTGAGAAGGTACCAGAATTGAAAGAGGACTGCCCTACAGCAAAGCAGTCAGGACCTGAAACTCTGGCACCAAGCCCCTGGCATTCAAACGCTGGCTTGGGGGGGCACCTGGGTGGCTCCGTCAGTTAAGCGACTACCTTCGGCTCAGGTCATGGTCCCAGGGTCCTGGGATCGAGCCCCGCCTCGGGCTCATTGCTCACCCGGGAGCCTGCTTCTCACTATCCCCCTGCCCCTCCCCCTGCTGTGCTCTCTCTCTCTCTCTCTGTCAAATGAGCGGATAAAATCTTCAAGGAAAAAAAATGCTGGCTTGGCCACCTACTCTCTGTGAAACTGGGCAAATCATGGAGCCTCTGTGTCTCAGTTTCCCTATCTGGAACATTGGAACAGTACTTAGTGGTACTCAGCTCATAGTTGTGCTGTGAAGATTAAATGAATTAATATATAAAGCCCTCAGACCAGTGCCTGGCAGGTACTAAGTAAGTGTTTGTTATTCGTCGTATCCCTTAAAGCAGATAATTCTTTCTTAATTAACTGAAGTTGATTTTGCTCTGGACATGGGTTGACTGGTTCCTCCTGGTGACTCTGGTGCATTTCATGGCCCTGTTTACCATCCAAAACCTTTAGAAGGGATTGGTGAAGGCGGGCCCAGGCTCTTCACATGACTTAGTATTTCCACACACACACAAAAATCAGCCACTCCCTTCTATCCCATGGCTTGATCAACTTTCACCGTACTTTGGCTCTTAAGACATGTGCTTTTCCTCCAAATCTGGAGATCTTTGCAACTGAGGGGATCCGTTGTTTTAAAATACTCCCTCTGTCTTCGGACCACGTAACTCCCCCGTCTCAGAACGACACACGGTTGACCCTAAGCATCTAGGATGCGTCTGCTCTGTTTCATAAAGTCTGATTTCATTCTACGATGCCCTGGGCAAAAATATGGTTGCAATAAATACCAAAACCAATGAATTGTTGTCTCCAATCCTCCCTCTGTTCCCAAATATTTATTTGCCCCTAAATCCAGCCCCCATGTAAGGCCGTCTTTTCCCTCTCTCTCTCTCTCTCTCTCTCTGGAAGCCCCTAACTGTCCCACTTGCCTTCCTTCCTGGGAGGACCCCTGGCTTGGAAGATATTTTACCTTCCTCACAGATGATGCAGTGTCCCTTCTCTGAGGACAGGGACAGCCCTGGGCCTTGGGGGTAGAGGCGTGTACATCAGTTAGGGACCATGCGTGGTGCACGTCTGTGGGAGCAGTCCCAGGGCCTGCCCATTTGGGCCTGTCTGCTCCCCTCATTTCTCTGGGGAACTCCAGCCTCTTCTCCTCCCTGCCCATTGCTGTCCCCTCAAACGGACTGTAGCAGATGGGACCCTGTTGTTTTCTCAAGGCCAAGTGCTTCTTCCTGGCACTCAAGGTCGGCACCATCGTCCACTGACCTACGCTTCCAGCCATCCCACCCCCTTCTCCCACCTCAAACCCTGGCTCCACCATCCTGGCTGATTTGCCATCTCTGGGGCACACCAGGTGTTCTCACATCCCCAGGACTTTCTACAGGTTGTCCCCTCTATGACAATGAATGTCATCAACCCAACCCTCTCCATACTGTGACCTCCTAGGCAGCCGCCTTCTCCAGACCACCTGGTCCCAGCTCAGCCCCCTTCTTTCCCTGCACCGTCACTTCGACCTCCTCCCTGGCCTCCGGTCTCTCCCCTCTGGTCCATCCCGTACAAGGTCCCAGCGCTGCTCTTGTACACAAGCCTTCCATGGCTCCCCACTGCCCTCAGGAGAAAGTTTCATCCTCTCAACCTGGGGTCTGATGTCCTTTGGGATCTGGGCCCTGCTCTGCTCTCCCACCTTCTCTCCCAGCCCCTACCCACACAGTGTGGTCTCCCCCACTTCTTTCACCTCTACAAAAGGGGTTTAGGGGAGAGAGCCACCGTGAAGGTTAGCACAAGGTGGAGTGCTCACGGATGTCTTCCCGGAGGGGAGGAGAAATGAAACTGAGGTGTCAAAGGGAACTAAGAATATCTAGACTTGAGAGACAGACGTGGGATAAAAGCAAAAGCACCGCTTAGAATAAAATCCACTCTTTATTGCTCAAGCAAGTGTGCCAGGCACTGTTGTATGTGTTCACGCGTTGGAAATCTTGAATCCTCCCAACGACAGCTACCGCCCTTTGAGGAACCTACTATTATTATCTTCATTTTACAGTTGAGAACATCTACACAGTGAAGGGAGGCCCTTCCCAAGGGTGCACAACTAGCAAGGGGCAGAGCTGAGATTCCAACTCACGTTTTGCCGGACTCGTGACCACTCCCCTGCAGGAAGAAGTAGAGCCCATGGAATAACCAGGGAGGAAGAGATGCTTGGAAGGGGTGTTCCTGTATTCTCTTAGCGATGGGGTAAGACCTTAGCCCACGTGCCCACTTGCCCCCCGTGATGCAAGGATGGGGCTGGGGTAAAACCAGGGTGAATCTGTACGGTCACGTCACTGCTTTTATTAAGCATTAAGGGTTGGATCTATGCAGGTGGGGGGAAGGCAAAGTCTTGGTCAGAGATATTCTGGAGCCAACAAGTGGGGGCCACAGGTCAAGAGTCAGATGTCATGTGTCAGGGTTAGTTGGCCTGAATGGTCTTCCGGATCCAGTGGCCGTATCTGCAGACGTCGGTGTAGACTCCTGGCTTCTCCTTGGATCCACAGGGAACATTCCCCCATGACACAAGGCCTCGGAGACGATCTCCACACACCAGCGGACCCCCAGAATCGCCCTGCGGGAAAGAGGGAGAGAATCAGTTACAGGAACACACACACAGAGAAAAGAAAGACAGAGTGACAGGGCCGCCTAGCTGGCTCAGTCAGTACAGCACGTGACTCTTGATCTCAGGGTTGTGAGTTCAAGCCCTGCATTGGGTGTAGAGATTACTTAGAAATAAAATCTTTAAAAAAGAAAGACAGACAGGGAGACAGAAGGACACATAGAGTCATGTACAGAGGGAGAGACACTCAGAGATGGATAGACTTGGGGACAGAGAGACAGACACACACACAGTCACAGACAGGGAAATAGAGAGTCTGAGGGGGACTCAGAAACACAGAGAAATAGAGAACACCAGGATCCAGAGAGGCGTGGAGAGAAGAAAAGAAAAAGAATAAAGGCTAGAAGCAGAGACTGAGAGCCCTGTGCTGGGCCCCCCGCTCAGGGGGAGCCTGCTTCTCCCTCTCCCTCTGCTGCACCCCCTGCTTGTGCTCTCTCTCTGTCAAATAAATTAATAAAACATTTTTTTTTAAAGGAAGAAGAACAGAGACTGAGAGGTGTGGAGAGAGGCAGAAGTCCAGAGTGAGGTGGAGACAGAGAGAGAGAGAGAAAAAAATATATATATAAATAATATATTTGTATATATTTTATAATATTTATATATAATATAATATATTTTATATTTATATATAATTATTATATATTTATATATTTATATATAATGTAATATATTTTATGTATATATATAATATAATATATTTATATATTTATATATGATATAATATATTTTATATATTTATATATAATATATTATATATAATAAAACATATTGAGTGCGTGGTATTACATTTGTATTATATACGCATTATATTTATATAAATCTATTCATATCATAGCTATGTTTATATATGCAAATGTACATGTAAAGAGACAGAAGGAGAGAGAAAGAGACCTAAAGAGGAGAAAGAACGTCCCGTTACAGGGTAAGTACCAGGGATGGAATGTGCAGCATGGGGACTGTAGTCAACACCGCTGTGTGATATCTACGAAGGTTGTTAAGATAATACATCCTACGAGCTCTCAACACAAGGAACGAAAATTTTTCTTTTCTGTTTCTTTGCTTTGCTTTCTCTTCTTATTGAGTCTACACGGGATGTTGGGTGTTAACTAAACTGACTGCGGGAATCGTTCCGCACAAACGGAAGTCCAACATCACGCTACACACCTGAAACTTCTACACTGATGTATGGATGCTGACGGTGTCTCGACAAAACTGGGGAGAGAAAAGTTGCTATGTATCACTGTTCTCAGCTCTGTCTCTTTCTCCCTCTTGATTGGTCTCTTCGGGTCCCTCAATGCGCTGGAGTAAATTTTGGCATAAACCGGGAGAGACCCGGTGGATGATGGGGAATAAAAAAATCCCAACTTAAAGGAGGCATTTGGGAGTGGGGATGGAGCCCTGTCTCTCCCCAGTTATGGTCCGCCCGCCTCCAGAGCTTGGTCATATCCAAACAGGACAGTCCCCTGTGTGAGGAAGGACAGTTCCCTCACACCATCTGCCTCCTTGCTGTGTCTCTCTGGTTCTTGATGTCTCTATCTCTACCCTTGTCTCTGCGTTTCCTGTCTCTGCCGGCTGTCTTTATATCTCTGCCTGCTCCTCGCTGTGTCTCTGAATGTCCAACTGAGACTCTCTCCCTGGGATTCTCGCCCAGCATGTCTCTGTAAAGCTCTGTTTGGGTCTGTGTGTTTCTCTCTTCCTGTCTCTGTCCTTGGCTATGTAACGGGAAGATCCTGGTGGCCTCACCTGGCAGGAATCCTTCCCATACTTTTCATCTCCGGCACACACCATGTTCTGGGTGATCTGGCTGGGGTAGGCACGCTCACACTCCTCACGGGACACCAGGTGGATGTATGCACACTGGATGGTGTTAGGGAAACCACCTGCAGAGAGAGACGGGTCAGGCTGACTTCGTAGCCTGTCCTTCCCACGTCCTCCCCAGTGATCTTCCAACCTCTTTAAGTTCTCTCTCCCCTACTGGTCCCTATTTCCCACTGGTTTCCTTCTTCCTATTTGTCTTTCATTCATAAAAGCCCATTTCCTTTGGCCCTGACTCCTGATTGGTCCCTCTTTACATCATTCTTTCCTCCCATTGGCCTGTCTTCCTCATTAATTGCCCCCCCTCTACTAGTCCTCATTCCTTACTGGTTTTCCCTTTCTCTCAGGTCCTGCCTCTACTTGTCTCTTTCACTGGTCCCACCTTCTTCAGTAGTTCCAGCTCACCTCTAGATTCCCTATTAGTCGCTCCTCCACCCTTTCATCCTTCATTGGACCCTTCTTTCCTGTTGATTCATCCTGATTGGCCAACACTCGACCATTGGTCCTTTTGTAACTGGTCCCATTTTCTTCCATTGGTTCTCCCTTCTTATTGGGCCTTAATCCAGAGGTCCACCCCCCCTCATTGGTCCTTTCCTCAATGAGCCCGTCCTCCCCCCATAGGTTCTCCCTTCCTATTTGCCCTTCTACCAATGGTCCATCTTCCTTTTTTGGCCCTTCGCTCAGTGACGCAACTACCTTCCATGGTTCCTGCTGACCTACTGGACTTGTTCCCACTCCAGTCCCTCCTCTAGTGACTCCTCTTGACCACTGACCCTTCCTCAGTTGGTTCCTCCCATTATCACTCTCCACCCCATTTGCACTCTCAATTCATATCTTTCAGTGGCTGCCCTGCTTTATTAATCTCTCTTCTTCCATTAGTCCCTCCTCCATTATCTCTTCTTGATGATCTGTGCATCCTGATTGGTCCCTTTCCATCATTGGCCTCCTTCTTGATTTGAATCTCCCCACTGACCCTCCCTCTTCATTGATCCTTCACCTTATGGCCTCTCTCTCCATACCATTCACCCATGGGTCTACTTTCTCCACCGGCTGTTCACTCGTTCCCTCAACTCCCATATTTGCCAACCCTCCCCACTGACACACTGCCCTATTGGTCCTCACTATTAGCCCACCTCCTCCATAGCTTGCCCCCCACTGACCTGCTTCCCCATCACCCTCGCCCTACTGACCATCTGCTGTCTTGCCCCAGCCTAGGATGTGGCAGCTGGTGTGGTTGGCTGAGCAGTCCTCCGCCAGGGAGAGGGGCTGGATGCGTTCAGAGAATTGGGCCGGTTGAGCCAGGCGCAACAGCATGATATCCTGGTCGTGAGTGGCAGCATTGTAGCCAGGGTGGGCCACAGCCCTGAGGACAGAACTCTGCTCCTGGAAACTCTCCCTTTGCTGAAGGTTGTGCTTCCCCAGGTAAACCTGAAGATTCCTGGGAAAGAGGAGGGCTGGGTCTTACCTGGAGCCCTTGGGCTGCAGCTGAGACTCCAGAAAGGGCTGCAATGGGAGATGCGGGTGGCCTGGTGTACCATGAACCATCTGGCCTGTTCTCCTCACAATCTTCCCAGCTCAGAAAAGGACAACTTCATCCTTCCAGAATAACCTTGGAGACTATTCTTGACTCTCTTTGTTTCATGCCTCACATCCAAACTGCCCAGAAGTCCTTTTGGCTCTCTATAGTATATCCAGGTTGTGACCACTTCTCACCTCCCCACTGCTACCATTTTGTCTGGAGCCATCATGTCTTACTGGGACTATGGCAGTAAACACCTCACTGGACTCCTTGTTTCTGTGTTTGCCCCTCCACGGTCTATCCACCACAAAACAACCAGAGAAATTTTAACAACATAAAATATCCCACCTCCTCCTGTCCCTCCTCTGCTCCGAACCCTTCCATGACTCCCATCTCACTTAGAGTAAAGGCTGAAGTTTTCACCCTGGCCCACAAGGTCCTGCACATCCTGCCCCCATCACCTCTCCAATATCCTCCCACTCTCTGCCTCTCTCCTTTTGCTCCAGGCACACCGGCTTCCCACCTTTCATGAGTCATCCTCTCACCCCAGGGTCTTTGCACTGGCTCTTCCCTCTGCCAGTAACTCTTTCCCCCACATACCTGCATGGCTTCCTCCCTCACCTCCTTCAGATGTCACCTTCTGCATGAGGCCTTCCCAGATGATCCAATTAAAATGCAAATATCTACCCTAACAGGCAAGTCCTTTCTCCCTGTTTTCTGTCATCCAAGAATCTACCATCACCATCTGATATACTATCTTCGTGTTGTTAAATATTTACTTATTTTATTGTCTCTCCTCCTACCATAGCAACACTGTCCAATAGAACTTCCTCAATCAGGCAGCTGTTTGATATGGTGGCCACTAGACACAGGCTGCTACTGAGCACTTGACGTGTGGCTCCTGGATTTGTCATTTCATTGCATTTTTCTTAACGTAAATTTAATTGGCCAACTGCCCATTTTTGGCTACTGTATTAGGTAGCGCCACTCTAGAACATCAAGATGGGATTTGGGTCTTGTTCAGATACAGCATCCTCAGTGTCTAGACCTGTGTCTATCATATTTATGATAGACATCCAACAAATATTTGTGAAATGGATCAAAGAATCACTCCCTTGCTCAAAATTCTCCCATGGCTCCCATTGCCCTTGGAATAAAACTCATTCCACCATCCTCTGCCCTGCTGCGAACTGGTAACTTTCTTAGAACACTCCAGACTATTTCAACCCCAGGGACTTTGTCTTTTCATTTCTTCTGCTCCGAATGCCCCTTCCCCCTTCTTCTTATGTCTACCCTTTCCCATTTTCCATGCCTCAGCTTGGACTTCATCTCACCAGAAGGTCCTTCCTAACACCTCCTCCATCTAAAGCAGGTACTCTGGGGCGCCTGGGTGGCACAGCGGTTAAGCGACTGCCTTCGGCTCAGGGCGTGATCCCGGCGTTATGGGATCGAGCCCCACGTCAGGCTCCTCTGCTGGGAGCCTGCTTCTTCCTCTCCCCCTCCCCCTGCTTGTGTTCCCTCTCTCGCTGGCTATCTCTGTCGAATAAATTAAAAAAATAATAATAAAGCGGGTACTCTGTTCTTTTCTCTCAGGAAGCCATCCCTGTTCTTTTCCTTCACTGGACTTAGGGTGATTTGTAATTATATGATTTTTTGAGGGCTCGTTTGTTAAATAACTATTGTTCTGTGCGTTTCTGCTCCTGTGTTCCTAAGGGCAGAGACTGTGTATTTCTCTCATCCACTGTTGAATCCCCACTGCCCAGCTCAAATCTGGCACTTAGCAGATGCTTTGATCAATGTGCACCAAATGGATGAATGAGAATAGTGGGAGTGAAGCCGAGTCTCCCCAAGCATGGGGGGGACCATCATGAGGTCCTGGAGTCCATAACCTTGCATGATTAGACCCCTCCCCCCACACTAGGAAGTGGCACATGTTGATTTCCAAACACTTGAGTTGCCACTTATTACTTCTCTGAGCCTCAGTATTC
The DNA here is from genome assembly GCF_002007445.2 of Ailuropoda melanoleuca. Lineage (NCBI taxonomy): Eukaryota > Metazoa > Chordata > Mammalia > Carnivora > Ursidae > Ailuropoda > Ailuropoda melanoleuca. The sequence goes on along the minus strand of NC_048229.1, from coordinate 29,629,746 downwards.
TCATCTGCAAAATGGGGCCAGGAGTCCCTTTTGTGGAGATTCCAGGAAATGTATATAAACTGCTTACCTCAGCACCTGGCTGATAGTTAGCGTTGAACAAAATGGCAACTGTTAACCTAACTAGTGATCATTAGTGCTCTGGGGATTAGACCTGGTCCCTCTGCTTTTCTACCTATGCCTGCTTTTTGAATGATCTCATCCCGTCCTGCGTTTAAATACCACTTATTTGTGGATGACCCCTTGATGTTTACCTCCAGGTCTGACCTCTCCTCTGGGCACCAGGAACCTACCCTCATGCTTCTTGGACGTCTCCCTGGTATCTCAGACTCACCTTGGCTAGAGCAAATGCTGACACTCCTTTGCCCATATCCAAACTGGTTCTATTTCCCTCTCCCCTGGCTCACAGAGACACAGCGGAACATTCACTCGTTTGAGTCAAATCCCTGGCGGTCAGCCCTGCTGCTTCCATCCCACATCACCGAGTCCTGCTGGTCTCAAAACACCTCCCAAAGTTTTCAACTATCCTTCATCCCCTGGTCCAAGCCAACGTCCTAGATCATTCTACGTGCATGCATCCCTTCATCTCTCCTTGCCCAGCCCACTTTCCTTGCTCAGCTGGGAGGCTGCTTCTCTCTCTGCCGGCCACTCCCCCTGCTTGTGCTCTGTCTCTCTCTCTCTCTGACAAGTAAATAAATAAATTAATGAAATATTTTTTAAAAATGTAAATCAGATGCTGCTGCTTCCCTGACTGAATTTTTCCAGTGGTTTCCCACCTCACTTAGATTGAAATCCTTCACTCCATTGCTGTCTACAGGGCTCTGCACTGTCTGATTCCCCAGTTACAAGGTCAGTTCATAAAAGCAGCAGTTTTGCTTGTTTTCTTCACTGCTGTCTCCGGGGCCCCAAACTGTGCCTGATGGATATTTAATGCTCAGTTAAGTACTGGCCAGATGAGCCTGGTTATCAGATGGCCTTGTGCTGGGACAGGGGGATGTGTGTGTCACTTCATGCCTGAAATCTGTAAGACACCCCCGGGGACACGCCTCACTCATGGCATGGAGACTCACGGTTTTTTGCAGTGGGCGGCCGTGAGGACCCACAGCGGGTGAATGAGGACCCCTCCGCAGAGCAAGTGACCTGACGTGTAGAGGGCAGCTTGGTAGGGGTGAGACGTCTGCTCACAGGGTCCACCGTGCAGCACCTTATTCTGCTCCTCTGCCCAGGCTGAGAGAGGAAGGGTCTGAGTCAGGGAGAAGGTCTGGAGACACCAGGCGGATCCCCCAGTGTGAACCCCAATGCCGTCCCATTGTTCCAGGTCATCTCCTCCCCACCCCCATCCTCAAATTCTTCCCCACCTTCCAGACCACCTCCCACCCTTTTCCTGTCTGCACCCCCATCCCTAACCTAGCCCCCCACCTGCTTCCTCCTCACTCCAAGCCTACCCCACCTCCATACCTGTGTGAATTCCCCTCCCCAATTCCAAACTTTCCCATCAGCAGCCCCTACCTGCCCCCCCCACTGCCCCCCCCATCCCCTTTCTTCCCACCTGCAGCCATAAGGATCAGGGCTACGATCAGCTTCTTCATGCCCATTCCTGAGAAGGGAAACCAAGTGTTCCTTAGTTCCTCTCTCTGACCCCCTCAAGGCCCCTCCTCATCCTCCCCTTCCCCAGCCTCCATGCTCTCCTGACCCTTGACCTCCATCCTTCCCCTGGCCTCTTGTCACGCTAACCATGTCTTCAGTTCCCATGAAGGCCCCATGAAGGCAGGTTGAGTAAGAACCCAGAACCACGCATGGTGGTCTGTGGTTCACACTCTGCGTCTCTTACTTCTCTGGGCTCCAGCATGCCTACCTGCCAACAGGAGGGGATGGCCCAGGAGGGGTCTGGACCTTCTTCCCTCCCCATGGGATTTTTCTTCTGTGCTCCCGTGTCACTCACCCCTGCACCTGGAGGTTCTGACAGTGTGATCTTACCTGCTGGGGGCCGGCTGCCTGGGGGTCCAGAGGACTCCTGGGTGAGGGGTTCTTGGGTTGGGATGGGGACAGCACGTGTCACAGGCAGACAGACACAGGAGCAGAGAGAGTCAGGAATGCAGGGAGTTGTGGGGAGAGATGGGACCCTGAAAGCAGAGAGGATGCCCAGGAGCCAGAGCCGGAGAGACAGACCGCAGAGGATGTACAGGCTGTGGGGCCCAGGCCAGACAGACACCTGGGCTTCCTGGCCTCCCTGGAAGAGGCTGTTCCTGTCCACAGACACTCCTGGTGCTTCCTTTTAACCCCTGTCTCCCCAGGAGGCCGCCCCACCCTTTCCTCCTCACCCAGACCTCCCACACACATTCCTTGCATCCCCATGTCCCCGTGGCTCTGCTCCTGGTGACCCCTGACCGGCCTTCCAGGGAGGGGAGCGCCAGTCCCTGAGTGCACTGGGGGCCTGGACTCCTGGGTCTGAGGGAGGAGGGGAGGGGGCCTAGAATTCTAGACCTTTAGGAGAAGGACCTGGGCACCTGTACTTTGGAGTCTAAAGGAGGAAAGATAGGTGCTTGTTCTCAGTCCCTAGATTTCTAGGTCCTTGAGCAAGAAGGGATCTGAGGACCAAACCCCAGGCAAGCAAACCGTGTCCCCTGGCATGCAGGAATCCCCTCATCTCTGTCTGTGAGCATTCTAGGCCTGCAGACTCCTGGGTCTGCTGCCTTCAGTCACTGAAACCAGGCCACATGGGTCAGTGGGGTTGGGGTGATTCACGCACCTGCCCGTAAGTCCCTCTGTGGGTGCTGACGACCTCCGTGTCCCCACCGTAGCCAGCAAGCCAGTAAGAAAGCATGTGTCATCAAGCTGGCACTTGCCCCTGCCCTGGGCTGGGGTGCGGCCCAGCGCTGTGGGGAAAGGGGCCTCAAACAATCAGGCTTTGTCCACCCCCAGCACCCAGTGCCATGCTCCCAGCAGCTCCGTTTCTCAACCTCTCTTCCGGGCAGGCGGGCGGCTGCATCAACAGCTTCCCTTTGTCCCTTTCTGACAGTCCTGTGGCTGTCCTTTCATTGTCCACCCACTTCTGCCGGATATCAGAACATTTGACAGTCCTGGTCCCCCTGCTCCAAGCCTGCCCACCTGTGAGGTCTCACTGTCCACCTCTGTCCCTGGTCGTGGTGGGGGTGTCTGCACACCTCTCTCTCTCTGTCTCTCTCTCTCTCTCATGTTTTCCTGTGTTCATCTCAGGCTCTACTTGTGTCTCTGTCCCTCTGCCCTTTTCCCCATCTCTCTCTGTCTTCCTCCCAATTCTCCGAGTCTCCGTTGACATTCTCTATGTCTCCGTCTCTGTGTGCTTATCCTCCCCCTGGCTTCCCCTGCATTTCCAGGAGAAGCATATGCTTCTGCCCAGAAGAGAGTTAGGCCCCTGGGGAGCCAGAGGGATGGTGTGGGGAGCAGTGGGGAAGCCAGTGGGACACGGGAGGGTTTCCCATGAGATGCAACACTTAGGAAGAGACTTGGAAACTTGCAGGAACGCAAGAACACTCGAAAGCGATGTGGGAGTGTGAGATGGGGACCCCGGCAGTTATGGAGGGATCCAGGATGATTTGAGGAGGTGCCTGCAAAGTTGGACCCCGAAAGCTGCGCCCAGTATTGGGTGTTGGTCAGAAGCGAGGTGAGAAGGCCTGGCGTGTGGCGGCCACGGGGAAGGAGATGAGGATGGATGTGGTGAGCACCGGGCATGAGGAGGAACATGCAAGGAAGTCACTGGAGCTAAGGACAACCCTTATCAGTAATGTCATCTCAGTAGCAGCTCGGGCCCGGCACTGGGGGATGAAAATCAATATTTGGCATTCGACATACTCTAGGGCTGTTCCCCTGCCTCCAGCCTCCCCCAGGCCCTTCACATTCACGTTCCCTCTGAACTCGGCATCTTCTCAGAACCCACCATCCTCCCGGACACCAGGCTGCCTTGCTTACAGCCCAGCCCACCATCTCTTCTCCGTCCCCATGACCCTAGCCCCAGCTCAGACCTGATCTTCTCCCACCTGGACCATCACCCTGGGCTCTTGCCCCTTCTCTGTATCCTTCACCTGACCCCAGAGGGGGCTTCCTGCACCCAGAGCTGACACTGTCCCTCTCCTGCTCATAGCCCTGCCCTGGCTCCCCCATCGCTCCGGGGCAAAGTCCCAGCCCCTCAGCCGGTGTTGGAAGACCTTTGGCATCCACAGCAGTCCTGGTCAACAGAAATACATTGCCAAGTACACTTGCACTTTTAAAATTTCTAGTAGCCACACTTTTTTTAAATAGTAAAAGAATGGGATTCCTGGGTTGGCTCAGTCAGTTAAGCAGTTAAGCAGCTGACTCATGATCTCAGCTCAGATCTCAATCTCATGGTCATGAGTTCAAGCCCCGTGTTGAGCTCCATACTGGGCATGGAGCCTACTTAAAAAATAATAATTAAAAAACAGTAAAAAAAAAAAAAAGAGAGAGAGAGAGACAGAAGTTCATTTTAGTATTTCCTTTAACCCAATACATCCAAAATCGCAATGTGAAATCCAAATAAGAACAGTTTAAAGATAGTTTGTCATCTTATTTTGCGTGTCGTAAATGTTTGGACTCCGGTGTGATTTCCACTCACAACACGTGTCAGTTGAAACTTGCCACCTTCCACGAGTCAGGAGCCACCGTGGCGAGCAGCTGCCACATTGCACAGCCCCGCTCTGCCCACAGGTCTCGTGCCCCAGCCGTGAAGATTGCTCTCTCACCTCTGGGCCTCGTGCATGCTATTCCCCCTCTCCAAATGCTCTTCTCACCTTCTGACCACAACTTGTCCTTCAAGTCTTTGCTTAGCCATCGTCTCCTTCGGGAAGCCTTTGCTTGAACACCACCCAACTTCCGCCCCCTGCAGTTGGGTTAGTCACTCTCTCACCCGAGTTCCCACAGCAGGTGCATCCTGCAAGATGCCTTGCACCATGAGCATCTGGATCCGTGTCCGTCTCCCCCCACTGCACCGTGAGCTCCTTGAGGACAGGTGCTGAGGCTGACTCACCCCTGCTCTGTGTCCCAAGTGCCCTCACGGGACCTGAGGAAGGCTTAGGAAATGTTGACCAAATGACTAAATGTCTTCATTACACCCACTCCCATTTTACAAAAAAAGAAAACTGAGACTCAGAGAAGGAAGTTACTTGCTCCACATCCAACAGCCAGGAAACGGTGGGACCTTTTGGACTGGAACTCAACTTCCAACACGGAGGCGGACGTGGCCCATCTTTGGGTGTTCCTTAGCACGATGGGGGATGGGAGGGCTCGGGAGGAGTTGTTGAGAGCCTCATGGGGAAGGAGGGAGGTGATAGGTGGTGAGGGACTCCGCCTCTAAGAACCTCTAAGAGAGAGAATAAAGTCCCCAACTGCCGGCCTTTGCCAGTGACCTTTATGGTTTTGCCCTTGCCACGTGCCACACGTTAGGATTTACGGGATATTTTTCCCAACATTGATATGCTCCACAAACGCCTTCAATAAAGAAAACGTGGTATAAGAACACTTTGTGAGAGTGTAAGCAGGACAAAGTGCCAGAAATCACTGTTATACACAAACAAGGCAGCATGGAACTCTACAGCAAAAACTAATGATGTCCCGCATGGTGACTAACGTAACATGATACAAAATAAGTAAATAAATAAATAGAGTCTTCCTCACCTTCTTCTTTTTATTTTATTTTTTTTTTTAGATTTTATCTATTTATTTGACAGAGAGAGAGAGACAGCCAGAGAGAGAGGGAACAGAAGCAGGGGGAGTGGGAGAGGAAGAAGCAGGCTCCCAAGCAGAAGAGCCTGATGCGGGCTCAATCCCAGAACGCTGGGATCATGCCCTGAGCCAGAGGCAGACGCTTAACGACTGAGCCACCCAGGTGCCCCCCACCTCCAGACTTATATACAGTGGTTGCCAAATGGAAGGGCCAGGTGTCTCCAGGCGGACTTAGTATGACTGCAACATTTCATTACGTATTCAAACTTCAAGTGAATATTGATTTGAGGGTGCTGGCTGGGGGGAGGGAAAGTTTTTGAATCTTCGTGGCGATGGGTGGCCAAAAACCCTTGACAGTCCTTAAACTTGACACTAATCTCGAGGCGGGAAGGGCCCGGGGTCTGGACGCCTGAGCCTGAGCCAGAGCCTGAGGGGGGAGGTGCTGGAGGCGGGGACATTAGGTCTGAGGGAGGAAGGGCTGGTGGTCTAGACTCCTATGTTTTGTGCCAGGAACGGGCTTAGCCTTTTGTGTGCTGGGAGTTGGTGCCTGCAGGATTTCTGCAATATGGGGAGGGGTGGAGGAGTTGGGGGCTAGGAGAGACTTGCTAGGGAGATGAGACAAGGAGAGGAAGGATCCGGAGGACATTGGCTGAGGATTCTGGGGGAGCAACTGGAAAGACAGGCAGGAGGGTGAGCCCTGGGCCGGAGAGGATCCCTCTGTCAGCAGCGTCTGAGGTGTGACTGCCCAGGGAGCCTTTGATGGCGGGAAGCCAAGAGTGTGGCCAGGCTCTGAGTCACAGGGGACTCCACCCTCCTCCCTTCCAGAAGTCCCTTCCCTGCCTTCTTTGAGAATAGAAGCCCACCAACCCAGATTCCCACCTCCCTCTTCCGCTGGCACCCAGGATGCTGTTTTCTCACTCTGGGTGGGCTCCTGTGGGACCCTGGCGTCCCATCCACCTGCCAGCCCTATCCTGCCTGAAAACATCCCTCTCTCCTGTGCCACCTGTGAAATACTCAGGAACACTTTCATATCCCTTTCCACCCCAATGAAGCAGGCTTATTCTCTCCTCCCTCCGCCCTTCCTTCTTCCCCGTTGACCTTCTCTTCCTCTCTCCAACCCATTTTACAGATGAAGAAATCTGGGAGATGGATAGAAACAGATCACTAGGCAGGAGGCAGGGCGAGGGCTCAAAATCAGATGTCTCCCCTCTCTTAAGGGTTCCTCCTCCCCAGCCTTAGATCTTCAGGGCTTTCCCACCTTTGTTTTCAAGTTACAAAAGGGTAAGGAGGGAGGCACCCCATGACAACTACTGCATGCCGTCAGTATGTGTCTTTCCAGATTTTATTCTGTAAACATCTCATTTTACATGGCTAGAGTCACACACATGCTTGTATCTTTCTTTTTTCATGTTCCATCATATAACGCAAACATTCTTGCATAATACTAGCAATTCTGCCAAGTTATTACCCTTAGCAGCTTCCTCATATCCCTGTCCCAAACAGGCCTATTGTTTACATAAACCACTAATTTGGGACATGTTCAATGTTTCCACTGTTTTGCTATGATAAATAGTGTGATGAATTCAAACCTTGTTCCACACTTTGGATTTTTTTTTTTTAAGTAGTATCTTCCTCAACTAGAATCACAGGGTCAACGACCCAGTAAATAAGGGTCTCAAACCACCTTGCCAAACTGCCTTCCACAAAAATGGCACGATTTACAATTCCACTGGTTGAGAGTGCTGGTCTCGCTGCGTCTTTACCAGCACGGAGGTTTTTGTGTTTCATGCTGGTTTTAGGTCTTTGCTAACTTGATTGGTTTACACACATGGCCTATTGTTCAGGTTTTAATATGTCTTTGAGGAAAGGTAAAGTCAAATATGACCACAGTTCATCACGTCCTTATTTCTGTGAATTTCTTGCTGAGGGTGCATGGATGGAGAGGTGGGAGGTTTGCAGAGGTTAGCGATGCTTTCTCATGGTCTCATTTATCCATTTGACGTACTTGCAGACTTGGGTATAGACACCTGGGTCATTGGGTTGGCCACAAGGGAAAGTTCCCCAGGACACCAGGCCTTGCAGGGTACCTTTGCACATCAGTGGTCCCCCTGAGTCACCCTAGAGAAGAAAAAGCAGATTAGCCTCGGTTTCAGAACAACCACCACAGATTCCGCCCAGGGGAGCTCAAAAGGTCTCGGGCAGTGGCTGCTAGTGGGGCGGGGAGATGAGAAAGGGGTACGGGTGTGATAAATACCTGGGGTGGTCTGCTAAGGATACGCGTGATTAAAAGTTAAAAGTTCAAAGCCATCAGCTGCGAGGTCTCTGCAGAGCCACCTTCCCGCCACAACGGCGCACTGGCGCCGGTGGCGCCTCTGACCCGGGGAGCCACGCCAACCCAGGGGAAGGAAAAAATGCCTTCTAGACAGGTGCTGCTTTGCTTCGTGCCGCCGTGGTTACCTGGGGCTCCGGCATGTCTTCCGAAACTAGAGCATTTCTTTGTTCCGGTGGTTGTTAATAACAGTTCCCCCAGATAATATTCGAGAAAATTCGCACACCTTACACTGCACCCTTTGCAAGTCTAAGGTTCCAGGAGCGCCTGGCTGGCTCAGTCGGTTGAACCTGCTACACTTGATATCAGGGTTGTGGATTCAAGCTCCACGTTGGGTGTAGAGATTACTTAAAAATAAAATCTTTAGGGGCGCCTGGCTGGCTCAGTCAGTTAAGTGTGTGACTCTTGACTTGGGCTCAGGTCATGATCCGGGTCTTGGAATCAGCCCCACTTGGGGCTCTGTGTTCAGGGGGGAGTCTGCTTGAGGATTCTCTCCCTCTCCCTCTGCCCCTCTCCCCACTGTGTGTGTGCGCGCTCTCTCAAATAAATAAATCTTTAAAAAAGATAAAATGTAAGGTTCATGTGTTTACGAACCCCCGTTCTCCCCTCCCAGCCGATGGCAACAACTTTTATTTTCTGCTTCTATGGATTTGCCTGTTCTCAAAACCAGGGCATTTCTGCAGAACTGTAAGGCACCCGTCTTTGTGCCGTCAGACCGAGGACTTCCACCCTGGCCGATGGGAGAGACTCATGGTCCCTGGGCACCAATAGGAGAACAGGAGTTAGTGTTGTGGAGAGAACAAACTGGCTCTCTGAAGACATTGGCTTGAGCCCTGGCCAATGGGACCAATCACCGGGAAGGGGGTGGAGCTTTCAGGGCGTCAGAGCCCCATTTACTTTCCGCCTTTAAGGACTCTGCGCCAAGCCAGAGGGAGAAGGAGCATTATCCCCAGAGAATGGGTACATGCCCCTTGCGCATGAAAGGGGGACAGAGTGGCCCTGGCAAGCAGGGGCAGGACGGGTGACATAATTCAAAAACCGCAGAAATGGAGGGGGTGGGGAAGGAGCAGAGATGGGTCCAGGCGGAGACTGGGGGGGCGGGGCAGAGAGAGAGACGAATCCCACACAAAGAGAGGAAGACAATGTCATTCAGATACAGAGAGGAGGTTAAAAAGAGGAAGAAGGGGGAACAAGGAGGAGGGGGAGAGATAGTTCCTTCCCTAAAACCAGGACTGGGATGAGGTGGAGACATTAGCTCCAGGCACAAAGTCTCAATAATTGCAATACATAGCATATTAATGCAATGCTTGAAAAAATTTAGTATGCAAAAGTCCATAATGAGCACAGTATCCCAACTGTAGATAAAGACAGCATCACGACAGTGCTGTCCTGCCCCGTCACTGTAGCCCGAGGCAAATGAATCATTCAGTAGGACAGATGGCTCTTCATCAAAAATTCTGATATTTTGTTCATCGTGGACTTTTTGCATGGATTTTAATTTTTTAAAATGTTACGTTAGTAGAATATAATTTATCTTGGCACCCACTTGAAGTTTGGCCTTGAACCCAGTGCCTGTCCCAACCTTATCTTTTCCAGCCATTCTGCCCCATCCCTAGAGTCATGCCAGCCTCCCGGTCTCCCACTCCTGCCCCAGACAGAGAGCAGGGGAGAGAGAGCTAGGAAAACAGGCCTTGGGGTGAGTTGGGGGTACAAGAGACTTGCTCAGCACCAAGATCAGATGCACAGATTTCTGGATGGAGGGAAAGACAGGGGATCCGGGGCTGGGGAAGGGTGGAGTCTCACGTTGCAGGCATTGGTCTTGGAGTTGGGGATGCCAGCACACAGCATGGATTTTCCCAGTAGGTCCTTGTAAACCTTCTTGCAGTCCTGGGAGGAGATGAGCTTGACATTCGTGCACATGAGCTTTGATGGAAAGGTCACTGGTGGGGAGAGGGGAGGTCAGTCAGAGGCCTGGGTCTGCAGCCCCCTGAGTGCTGACGGAGAGAGGAAGAGCCTTGGACCCTGAAGGAAGAGGGGACTGGAGGCTCAACACTTGAGTCATGAGATGGGACCTGACTCCGGGTCTCCGGGGTCTGAGGGAGGAGTCGGGAGCCAGCGGGTCTCGGAGGCAGCCTCACCATCAGGGCTGGTGGTGGTGCCCCAGCCGGAAACGGTGCACGTGGTCCCAGGGGGTTCACAGCGGGAGGGCAGGTTGACCTTCCTCACACTCGATGACAGCCTGGCTCGTCTACTTAGCTTCACAAGCATGAGGTCATTCACGTGGGTCTGAGTGGAGTAGCCGGGGTGGCGGAAGGACCTCGTGGCCCGGATCTTCTGCGATCTCTTATCACCCAGCTGATCACTGCCCATGTGCACGTTGTAGTCACTGGGAGAACAGAGTGACATCCAGAGAGAAACACTGTGATTGGGAGGAGGGACAGGGACCCTGAGAGAGGGCTCAGTGTCCCTGCCACATACCTCATCATGCAGTGAGCGGCCGTGAGGACCCACTGTTCATTGAGCAGGACACCACCGCAGTGGAGCTGATTGCCCCTGAGCAGGGCCACCTGCCAGGGGTGCGAGCCTCTCGTACATGGCACTCCATCAATAATCTTCTCCCCACTCTTGTCACCTTGGGTTGGATGGAGACAAGGAAGAAACCTTGGGTAGCAAGCATCAAGGGGGCTGAAGCAGCAGCTGATGGATTTGGAGAGAAAGATGGAAAGAGACAGAGAGGCATGAGAAATGCAGAGGCAGTAAACGGGAACAGTGCAGAGAAAGCAGGATGTGGAGACGGAGAGCGATACAAAGGGAGCCTGCTCATAAACCCAGGAGGAACGTCTTGTCTGGAGGCAACCAGAGGCTGATGGGATGGACACTGAGTGCAGGAGATGGCCCGGAAGGCACAGAGACCCCAGGAGTCAGAAGGAAGCAGGAAGAAAGGGGGCAGGAGGTATTAGAGTCTTGTCTCCGGCGGGAGGAACTGCTGCAGGGAGAGGGTCCTGACCCAGGAAGTCCTCGGGGAGAGGGGACCCTGACAAGGGTCAGTGGGGACAAGGAAGGCCGCAGGGGTGAGGTCCGACCTCCCAGTCCAGCCCTCACCTTCTTGGCCAGCAGACCCCAGGACTAAGGTCAGTAGCAAGATCTGCAGGGGCAAGAGAAGGGATCCTGCCATGGTGGCCTCTCTCAGCCTCTCCGGGGGCTGCCGGGCAGAGCAGGGGTCTCTTCTGCTGGGGCTGGGAAGGACAAAGAGTTCAGGAAGTAGGAGTCCAAGCCCCCAGCCCTCCTCCAGCAGACCCAGGAGTCTGTGCCCCAGCCCCTCCTACGTCGGACCTAGAAGTCCATATCCCCAGTTTCTCCCCTACTCAGACCCAAGAGGCAGGCCTCCAGACCTCCCTTCCCCTTGGGACTCAGAAATCTGGGTTCCCATCCCTCTTCATCCGCAAGTCTAGATCCTCAGTTCCTTTTTTCCTAACAGACCCCAAATTCCAGACCTCCAGTCCCTCATCTCTCACAACCGGGATTCCAGCCACCCCTCCCACACCTCCGCTCAGAAAAAGGAGCCAGCAGTCCAGCCAGCCTCATCCCCCACCCCAAATGAGGCCCCTTCTCACCTCCGGAGGGTCTGATGTGATCTCGGCTCCAGTCTCAGTTGCGAGCCAAGCATGCCCAGCCCTGTGCAGGGCGGCCCTCTTATAACACCCCCGCCCCCACGCCCGCCCCCAGAGCCCTGGGGTGCAGGCGGAGCCGGCTGTGAGACGCCCCCATCCTGCTTTGCAGTTATCTCGAAGCCCTGAGGCAGCGAAAGCAATTGGCCGCACTCAATTCTTTCTCCACCCTCCCTCTCCAGGCCAGGGGCGGGCGGTACCCAGCCAGTTCGCCCCGCCCATTCTGTCCCTAGGTCCCTGGCGGCTGCTGCAGGTGTAGGACCTGAGAGGGGGCCGCCGCAGCAGGAGTCAAGGAACGGCCGGGCTCAGGGAACGGCCTCCTCTGGGGCCATTTGCTTGTCATTCCCTCTAAGGGGTGGCCTACACCCCGTACCCTAATTCAGACCAGCCTGTGGCAATTTGTGCAGGCTGGATCCCGATGGTGTTTTTGAGCCCCAACCCACTTCCAGCCCTGATGTAGGGATATGAATTAAAAAGAGGAGCTTTCCTTAACCCCACCCTACTAAATGCTCGCTATTACCAATTTAGTCTGTGTTCTCATATTATACACAGATTGCTATTGTATTTTGTATTTATAACAAAGAACCCCATACATAAGTCTTATGTAATAGAACTCTCTTTCTCTGTAAAATACCTTGAACAATTTTCCCTCTTAGTGCATTTAGATATTTCCTTTTCCTTCCTAAGGATTGAATAGTATTCCACTCTATGGTTGAAACACGATTTACGTAATGTGTGTTTCAAATTGATGTACTTTGGATAGTTACCACTATAATAAGGATGGAATGAACGTCTTTGTACATTCGTCTTTGCTCCGGCGTTCGTTCAAGGATTCATTGAGCATCTCCTCTGCCAGAAATTGTTCTGTTCCTGGGGACACAGCAAGCAGTCAACAAAGCAGACAAAAATTCCTCCACAGAGCCTCTCCTATTGGGTGGAGACCATGAATACAAAAATAAATACATAAAATGTATTGTTTGTTAGATGGTGGGAAGCACCATGGAGAAAAAGAAAAGCAGGAAGAGGGATAGGGAGTTATTGGTTCCCTCCATCCTCAGAGATCCCTGGGGTTGTAATATTTGGAACGATGATTGGAAAGACTCCATGTGAAGGTAACATTTGAGCAAAATCTTGAAGGAGGTGGTGAATGGATCTATGTAACCACTTGTGGGTAGTGAGTTCCAGGCAGAGCAAACTGGCAGGTGACCTAGGCAAGGGGTGTGACTAGAATGCTCTAACAGGGAAGACATTTTGAGTGGAGCAGAACGAGCAAGGGAGACAAGGGCAGGCCATGAGATCAGAGACCTAACAGGGCTCTTGAAGGGTCCTAACAGGACTCAGTGACATAGTCTTGAAGACCATTTTGTAGGACTTAAGCTTTCGCTTTGAGTAAGATGGGACATTGTCTGATTATTACTTGAAGGCAAATTCCTAAAAGTGGAATTGACCCCAACTTCTAAATCAGATCTCCAAAATGTAATTGGTTCCTCAACTATCAGCCCAAATCTTACCTCAATGCTGACCCAAACCCAATTCTACCTTTGTTCCATAATCTGACCCATAATAGGCATTAATGTTGCCTACCCAGGCATTCACTCCTTCTGCCCTTCTGTGAACACCCTGATTTTGCTTGGATAACCTTTTGTCCTTATCATGACAATAAGCTTTACTGCATCAAACATGAAACCTATATTCTGCTTGCCAGTGACTGGTTTAGAAATGGACATTAGAGGGCATCCTGGTCAATAAGGAGTGAAAGGAAGATCACTGGGGGCACTTCTGGGAAAGTTTTCAAAAGACAAACCTTAAGAGTTCCCATTTTTTTCTGCCAGATGATGTCCCTGATGTAAATTATGGAACTGCGGCAGCCCTCCAGGAACCATGGAGCAAAGTGGCTGGCAGACCAAGCTGGAACAGTGAAGGTGGCCAAACTGAGAGACGGAGATAATTGGTTTTTTTGGTGAGATCTCTGAGCTAGTGAAATAAACTATGGAGCCTCTTCATTTTGTGACTTCTTTGGGTTTCCTATCAGATCTGGAGTTTTTGGTTCCCGGAGCCAAAATCTTCCTTACTAAGACCTCAACAGTTAAATTCAAATCTGATCCTAAACCATGAATCCAAACCCAACTCTAACTTGAATCTGTCTCTTGAAGCCACAGTAACCAACAAACCACTCCTGCCTCCAGTCCAACTAGAGAACCACTCTCCCCAGCCCTCCTCCCACACGGTCTTCAGATCCAGTCCTTTATACACTTAAGGAATACATATTGAGCACCAACTATATACCAGGCTGGGCTAGATGCTGAGGATACAATGGCGCACAAACCCGGACAGTCCCTTCTCTCAAGAGGCTGACAGTCTAGAGTACAAGAAAGATACATAATTCACAAACAAATGTAAAATTACAAGTATAATCTGTGCTGTTAAGGAAAGGCACAGGGTATTATACTAGAGACAGGACCCAGGAATTGACAATAGGCTGAGAGTTGAAAGAGCAGTAAACATTAACTAGAATAAAATGGGAGGAAACCAGAGAGTATATCATTTAGAGGAATTAGCATGTGCAAAGGTCCTGAAATGGGGGTTATGGATGGAGCTCAGAGACTGAAGGTTGGCTGGAACCAGACAATGAAGAATGTATGTCATAACGAGTTTGACTTTATCCTGTGGAAGATGGTGAACCACTTGGACTCTAGTCAGAAGAGTGACATAACAAGATTTGTATTTGCAAAATATCACTCTCCCTGCTATATGAAGGATGGGTTTTAAGGGGATGCAGACCCATAAGAAGACCATCATTGTAGTCCAGATGAGAGATGATGGTGACTAGATAAGGCCATTTAAGAGGTGGATATAGCAGTAAGAGGATGGATTCCATATGTGCTTAGGAAAGAGAATCAACAAGTCTTGGGGGTGGATTAAATGTAGGATGTGGTGAAGGAGTCAGATGTTAAGACTTCAAGGTTTCTTGCTCGATGGATGGTGGTGCCATTCATTGAGAAGTCGTATTCAGATATGATCAAATGCTTGTGAGAGGGTGAGAGAGATCTCAGTCTCTGGCTTCAAGCATAATTCTAACTCCAATTCTTACTGTGACACAGTTCTCAACACCAATCTTGACACAAGCCCGAGTCAACCTGAAACCTCCACTCATATACCCAACTAACCCTTAACTCTGCCTTATCCGTGTCCAATTCTAACTTATACCTCAACTTGGAACCTCATTCCTGACCAAGTCCCTGACTTCAAATGTCAGCTCGAGCTACAACTCACACCTCAACCAATCTTAAACTTTGACCGAAACCCCGATTCCCTAAACATAAACCAAACTCAATCTTGACCCCAAACTGAATATCACCATAGCCTCAGTTCCAAGCCTGACCCATGCACAACTCAAACCATAGTGTCCATCCCAAACTATAATAATATTCCAGGAAGCCCACACTGACATCCTCCCTATAAGCTCATCCCCAACTCACCCCACTCCTAACACTCTCACTCCTGTTCCAGCTCTATCTCATCTCCAACCCAATTTCTATCTAAAATTTCATATTTACTTTCACGTCTGACTCTTTCCCCATCCGGTCTTCATTTTCCCAACTCCACATACCACCTTGACCATTTACTTCTCACAAACTCTAAAATAAAGTCTACCAACTGACACCATACTAACAATGACCCCATACTGACTAAATTCAAGCTAAGTACCCAAACTTTCTGAGACACTTAACTCTCATCAAATCCAAAATGAGACCCCAGAACACAGACTCCTGACCCCACCAATTCCACAGGAGGACCCTGGCCTTGAGGGGCGTCAACCTTCCTGACTTGGGCTCCCAAATCCAGTAGAGGTAGACCCCAGGCCACTTGACTTCATAGCCCCATGAGTCGTAATCTGTATCTTTCCCTCTAAGCTTCCTAAGGAGAGGAACTTTAGTAAGACTTCCAATTTGTCATCTACTGCCCAAATCTCTATTCCTGGATTCTCTCTTCAGCCCCCTGCTTCATCAGCATTCTGTTGGAAAGAGAAAGGGAGCTACGGTTCTCTGGAGCCCTGTTGTTCATTCTTACAAACCCGGAACTTCTCCTCTGCTGGGCTCTGCATATCTGTCTTTCTGTGTTCTTAACTATTTAATCTGATTTTGTTGCTGAACTCATCTTCGTGAGCAGAAGGAATGCGTCTGGTGTTCACTGGTGTTTTCTTTAACACCCAGCCCAGACCAGGGAACGTAGGAAGGACTTAAATAAATACTAGCTTGTAAACCACTGTCATCCGCAGATTCGCCAATCTTAGACTCAGTCTTTCCTTGATCCCTATGCCAATCAGCCGTGGGGTGTGAGCAAAAGAACTCGGCCTCACAAATCAGACCAACCCAGGTGTGAATCCTAATTGCTCGCCCTGTGATTTCAGGTAAGTGACTTAATTTTTCTTTCTTTTTTTTGTTTTTAAAGATTTTATTTATTTATTTTACAGAGAGAGAGACAGCCAGAGAGAGAGGGAACACAAGCAGGGGGAGTGGAAGAGGAAGAAGCAGGCTCCCAGCGGAGCATAGAGCCCGATGTGGGGCTCGATCCCCGGACCCTGGGATCACACTCTGAGCCGAGGGCAGACGCTTAACGACTGAGCCACCCAGGCACCCCAATGACTTAATTTTTCTGAACTTCACTTTGCGTCTCTTTAAAGTGGGGAGTGGGGCACCTGGGTGGCTCAGTTAGTTGGGCTGTCTGCCTTTGGCTCAGGTTGTGATCTCAGGGTCCTGGCGAGCAGGCCTCCCTGCTCAGTGGGGAGTCTGCTTCTTCCTCTCCCTCCGCCAATCCACTCAACTCATGCTCGCTCTCTCTCTCTCTAATAAATAAAATCTTGAAAAAAAAATAAAGTAGGGGGGAGAAAAATTTACCTCTCAAGGTAAATGGGAGGATAAAATAAAATTATGAAAAGAAAGTGGATGTACACATAGCACACACTGAGTTAATATTAGCTCCCTCACCCCATTATCCAGAATGAAGCAGCTTCCATTTCTTATATGCCTGCTGTGTGATGTGTCAGGCATTTCTCAGAACTCATCTCTATTCCTCACATGGGTCCTAGTGAGGACTGTCTTCCCCATCATATAGATGAGAAAATGGAGTTTTGAAAGAGGTGAGATCACTTGAGCAAAGTCTATTGCTAAGGAGTCAGAAGAGGCAGAATTCAAATGCTGAGGATTGCCCATGGTATCACGGTTGTACAGACCTACACTCCGAGAAGAGAATTTTCCAGGGACACTGTCAAACACCTTTGAAGTTGCATACAGCTCAGAGTGGACTTGGAACCCTATGGGTCTATTAATGATGCATACCCCCACGTTGGTGAGACTGCCAAACCCCAGCCCTCCTGTGCCCTTTGGGTTTAGCACCAGCACCTGTTCTGAAGTCCCACACAGATACCCAGCCTCATACCTCCCTTGCCCTCAAACTCATGTCCTGAACCATTGCCTGATGACTCATCCTCCAGCTCATGATTACACCTGAGAACTGGCATCTGGTTATCCTGCCAGCTGTGCCTTGCCCTGAGGGATCTTGGGCACTGTGACCCTGGAACCTCCTGACGCAGGCCCTTGGGTTCTGAAGGCCCATTGTTTCTGACTTCCTGGATTCCCTTCCCTCTTCTTTCAAGAACAGCTCCCCACTTCTTCTGGGAATCTGCTCTTTCATTTCGCATAACTCTGGTGAAAATATCAAACACAGTTCTCTAATCCCTCCCATCTGCCCACCCAAGCACTGAGATTGCTGAATGACCCAGGCCAAGCCAACAAGAGCATTGCTTCCTCTCTGACAACAAATATTGATCCAAGGGGTGGGCTCATTCAGAGCCAATCAGAGTTCTTCCCTGGGAGAAATATCAAGATGCAAAGAGAAGGGAGATCTTTGTTTCTGCTGTGTTTGCTTAATTGGGTGTGTCAGTAGCTGCTATGTTCCCTCCATCTAAAAAGTCTGTCTACAGAGACTAGAATGAGATCCACAGAAGGAAAGAGACAAGCAGAAATGAGAAACAATTCACACACGCCAAAAAGAAAAACAGAGGGAGAGAAGTAGGCAGGGTGACAGAAAGTGTCACAGAGAGAGAGAGAGCAAGAGCATGTGTGAGAGAGCTGATTGGCTTAAGTCACCACTTCAAGTACTTGAGACTCTGGTACCCGAGTCACATTCTGACATCATGAACCATCCCCATAACCTTCTTAAGCACCTAAGCCAACCAGCCCCTCTTTCATATAAGTCAGTTCTAACCGGGGCTCTGACATTGCTATCCAAAAGCTCCCTGACTAAGTGGATCCTTCCAGCTTTTGTCCATGCCTAGTATTCTGATTTCCTCCCAGATTCCACAGTCCACGATCCTATTCCTGAATTTCTGGTTGACCTTGGACCAGTCTCTTCCCTCCCTTGACCTCAGCCATGCCCCTCCTTAATACTATAAATCAATCTTCAAGGGTTCTCTGTTTTGTTTTGTTTTTTTCCATTGGGGACATTTAAATATCACCTGGATATTGGGTGGTATAAAGAATTATTACTAACTCTGTAAGGCGTTGATAATGTAAGGTGTTTATGTTTTAAAATAATCNTTCGTGAGCAGAAGGAATGCGTCTGGTGTTCACTGGTGTTTTCTTTAACACCCAGCCCAGACCAGGGAACGTAGGAAGGACTTAAATAAATACTAGCTTGTAAACCACTGTCATCCGCAGATTCGCCAATCTTAGACTCAGTCTTTCCTTGATCCCTATGCCAATCAGCCGTGGGGTGTGAGCAAAAGAACTCGGCCTCACAAATCAGACCAACCCAGGTGTGAATCCTAATTGCTCGCCCTGTGATTTCAGGTAAGTGACTTAATTTTTCTTTCTTTTTTTTGTTTTTAAAGATTTTATTTATTTATTTTACAGAGAGAGAGACAGCCAGAGAGAGAGGGAACACAAGCAGGGGGAGTGGAAGAGGAAGAAGCAGGCTCCCAGCGGAGCATAGAGCCCGATGTGGGGCTCGATCCCCGGACCCTGGGATCACACTCTGAGCCGAGGGCAGACGCTTAACGACTGAGCCACCCAGGCACCCCAATGACTTAATTTTTCTGAACTTCACTTTGCGTCTCTTTAAAGTGGGGAGTGGGGCACCTGGGTGGCTCAGTTAGTTGGGCTGTCTGCCTTTGGCTCAGGTTGTGATCTCAGGGTCCTGCGAGCAGGCCTCCCTGCTCAGTGGGGAGTCTGCTTCTTCCTCTCCCTCCGCCAATCCACTCAACTCATGCTCGCTCTCTCTCTCTCTAATAAATAAAATCTTGAAAAAAAAATAAAGTAGGGGGGAGAAAAATTTACCTCTCAAGGTAAATGGGAGGATAAAATAAAATTATGAAAAGAAAGTGGATGTACACATAGCACACACTGAGTTAATATTAGCTCCCTCACCCCATTATCCAGAATGAAGCAGCTTCCATTTCTTATATGCCTGCTGTGTGATGTGTCAGGCATTTCTCAGAACTCATCTCTATTCCTCACATGGGTCCTAGTGAGGACTGTCTTCCCCATCATATAGATGAGAAAATGGAGTTTTGAAAGAGGTGAGATCACTTGAGCAAAGTCTATTGCTAAGGAGTCAGAAGAGGCAGAATTCAAATGCTGAGGATTGCCCATGGTATCACGGTTGTACAGACCTACACTCCGAGAAGAGAATTTTCCAGGGACACTGTCAAACACCTTTGAAGTTGCATACAGCTCAGAGTGGACTTGGAACCCTATGGGTCTATTAATGATGCATACCCCCACGTTGGTGAGACTGCCAAACCCCAGCCCTCCTGTGCCCTTTGGGTTTAGCACCAGCACCTGTTCTGAAGTCCCACACAGATACCCAGCCTCATACCTCCCTTGCCCTCAAACTCATGTCCTGAACCATTGCCTGATGACTCATCCTCCAGCTCATGATTACACCTGAGAACTGGCATCTGGTTATCCTGCCAGCTGTGCCTTGCCCTGAGGGATCTTGGGCACTGTGACCCTGGAACCTCCTGACGCAGGCCCTTGGGTTCTGAAGGCCCATTGTTTCTGACTTCCTGGATTCCCTTCCCTCTTCTTTCAAGAACAGCTCCCCACTTCTTCTGGGAATCTGCTCTTTCATTTCGCATAACTCTGGTGAAAATATCAAACACAGTTCTCTAATCCCTCCCATCTGCCCACCCAAGCACTGAGATTGCTGAATGACCCAGGCCAAGCCAACAAGAGCATTGCTTCCTCTCTGACAACAAATATTGATCCAAGGGGTGGGCTCATTCAGAGCCAATCAGAGTTCTTCCCTGGGAGAAATATCAAGATGCAAAGAGAAGGGAGATCTTTGTTTCTGCTGTGTTTGCTTAATTGGGTGTGTCAGTAGCTGCTATGTTCCCTCCATCTAAAAAGTCTGTCTACAGAGACTAGAATGAGATCCACAGAAGGAAAGAGACAAGCAGAAATGAGAAACAATTCACACACGCCAAAAAGAAAAACAGAGGGAGAGAAGTAGGCAGGGTGACAGAAAGTGTCACAGAGAGAGAGAGAGCAAGAGCATGTGTGAGAGAGCTGATTGGCTTAAGTCACCACTTCAAGTACTTGAGACTCTGGTACCCGAGTCACATTCTGACATCATGAACCATCCCCATAACCTTCTTAAGCACCTAAGCCAACCAGCCCCTCTTTCATATAAGTCAGTTCTAACCGGGGCTCTGACATTGCTATCCAAAAGCTCCCTGACTAAGTGGATCCTTCCAGCTTTTGTCCATGCCTAGTATTCTGATTTCCTCCCAGATTCCACAGTCCACGATCCTATTCCTGAATTTCTGGTTGACCTTGGACCAGTCTCTTCCCTCCCTTGACCTCAGCCATGCCCCTCCTTAATACTATAAATCAATCTTCAAGGGTTCTCTGTTTTGTTTTGTTTTTTTCCATTGGGGACATTTAAATATCACCTGGATATTGGGTGGTATAAAGAATTATTACTAACTCTGTAAGGCGTTGATAATGTAAGGTGTTTATGTTTTAAAATAATCTACACTTTAGGGGCGCCTGGGTGGCACAGCGGTTAAGCGTCTGCCTTCGGCTCAGGGCGTGATCCCGGCGTTATGGGATCAAGCCCCACATCAGGCTCCTCTGCTATGAGCCTGCTTCTTTCTCTCCCACTCCCCCTGCTTGTGTTCCCTCTCTCGCTGGCTGCCTCTACCTCTGTCGAATAAATAAAATCTTTAAAAAAATAAAATAAAATAAAATAATCTACACTTTAGAGTTGGCAAACGTTTCTCAGAAAAGAGCCAAAAAGTGTATATTTTAGGCTTTGCAAACCATGAGATAAAATTGAGGATATTATGTAGACATTTACAACAAGAGAGAAAACTGGAAAATAAATTTCTAATTTTAATTGATGAAATCCAAAAACACAGTAAATCATTTGTTACCAATTTTTGTCATACAGGTGTATTAATGAGCAAAATGGAATTATTTTCGGGGGATAGCATCTTGCTCAATTAGAGTTCAAAATTAATGCTCCCTGTAATCAGATCAAGTAATAAAAGCTATTTTTAGCTCTTGGGATTTGGCCCATTGGCTTTAGTTGGCCATACCCTGTTTTAGAAACATGTAACAAAATATTTAAGAACAATAGGATGGTCAACATTCATTTCAGAACGTTCCAGCATTAGGGAAGTGTGTAATATAGGTGAAAGGATTAGTTTTGAGTGGGATGGTGGTATACGAGGGTTCCTATACTCTTTTATGTATGTTTCAGACTGTTCATAATAAAAATTCTCAAACAATTCTGTAGACAGAGATGACCCTTGAGTATCACCTCCAGAAATGCATCCCCGGTTCCAGGAGGTAACGATCAGACATGAAAGACTTCCTCAGGATTTCTGGTATTCGGGAACTTCCACAGAGGACAGACGTTGATTCACGAGATGCCTCTTGCTCACCCACACCGCTTGTGGAGAACTGCCCCACCCACAGCCCAGGACCAGAGATGTCTCTTGTCACGTGACTCTAAATAACCACTGATTGGTTGGGACTGTCGCCTGACCAGAAGACAGTCAAACCATTGGCCATTCAGTAACCTATCATGTGGCCGGCATTAAGGACGAAAATTGACCTGGACCAATGGGATTCTCTTGCATGAGAATATAATCTGGGAAATCCTGGGACAGTGAAGCTGTTGGTGGTAGGTGAAGGTGAAATTCAGAGGTTGGGAAGTAAGGAGAGAGACTGGAATAGCGCATGAGGGAGCCAACACTATGAAAATGCAGAAGCATGGAGAGAAAGGCGACAGAGAGTCAAATAAACGAATCAGAAGGTTGGTAGAAAGAAAGGAATGAAACAGAGGTGAAGAGAGATGAGATAGAGGGGAGCCAGTGCCCATGTTGTTGCAATTTATTTATATCCTTACAATAATACCCCCTCCACACACAACTTTCCCAAAACAACATACATTAAGCCTCTGCTCTGATGAAAACTCCAGGAAATCTCTTTTTCTCCACACTTCAGTTTGGACACCTGCAATGAAGTGACTCATTTCCTTCTACCACAGCAGAAAAGCTCTAAGCTGTGAGAAAGATTTCTCTTTCTCCTAAGGAAAGAGAATCTGTTGCTAAGAGTTTTGCAGGCTGTCAATGTTCTATTTCTCCATCTGGGTGGTGGTTCCATGGGTGCATATTTAAGCTGCTCATGTATTTCCTGCACCCTACTCTATTTTATAATGGGGGAGGGGAACTCTCCCCTCAAAGCTTAGAAACACTAACTACTCAGAAAAACGAAACAGAAGTTCTTTCAAATCTGTCTTTTGCAGGCCAGTCCATTGAGTATTTGGAAATCCTTGTGTGTCTTCTCCCGTGAAATTAACCTCCCATTCCTCCAAGCCCTTCTAGAATAAGGGAGATCACTCCAGGCAGTGGTGATAGCCAGAGTGGTCATGGGGGTCCTGGTCTCTATAGACTTTGCAGCGAGCCTCCCAGCAAGGTGCAGACCCCTGTCCTTCCATCCCTCCCCACAGGGCCAAAGCACAGACAGGGAGGGAGCCAGGCTGAGTTGTGAGTTTTATTGAAGAGGGTCCAAAGCTTGTTCTAGCATCAACCCCTGCTGCCTATGGTCTTCTTGATCCAGTCCAAGTAGCGGCAAATGTTGGTGTAGACACCAGGTCTGTCAGGCCGCCCACAGGGGTCTGATCCCCAGGATGTGATGCCCTGGAGAACACCACCACACACCAGCGGACCCCCGGAATCTCCCTGGATGGGGAGAGTAGAATACTTTTACCTAAGATGTCCTGCGGTACCCAGCAGTTAGTACTAGTTCTGTAGCATGATTGGATCCCTCTAGCCAATAGGGGTAAGAGCATTGTACCCTGGGACCAGTGGTGAGACACAGGGGTGGGGCTTCATGTACAGGGACACAGACCGGATGTCCTAGGATTGCCCTAGGATTTCCCCTGGGGGAAATCCTTACCAAGGAGGCAAGAGAATGGTGTCTCAAAGGTCCAATCCAGAAAGAAGACAGTGAGGATTACTTGGAGGGAACTGAGCTGATGTCTCCATTCCTGGTCAATGGTGAAAAGATCTTTGAATCCAGTTACCAAACATAGGAGGAAGGAGCAGAGTTCTTGTGGACACACACACACACACACACACACACACACACACAAAAGGGACAATAGCGGGAGTCTTTTGGGAAGAGATCATTGTCTCTATGGAACCAAAACCCTCCAAGAGATGAGATTTCATGGGACAACATGAAATGACTTCATTCCTGGCCAATAGGAAAGAAAGCATTGAAGTATTGTCTTCAGGGACCAATCATTAGCAAAGAGGGTGGGCTTCCATGAGGGATGCAAACCTGGGGGGCCCTGAGGACCCAAATTGCAGTCAATAAAAAGGAGTGTGTTTTATTTATGGCAAATCCCAAGATTTGTTATCTTGGGTATGGGGACCCCTTCGAGGGACCATTAAAGTCAATGGCTCCATTCCCTAGCCAGTTGGCAAGAGAGCTTTGCTCCCCGAGGGACCAATCATAGGAGAAGGCAGTGGTGCTAGGGAACCCAGTCAGGTCCTCCCAAAAAGTGGCTGACTAATTGGTCAGTGATAGAGTCAGCACAAAATCCCAAAACTAATGCTGAGGAAGGGAGCAGGGATCCTGCGTACCCTCTAGCCTCAGAGTCTTTCCCTCATGGACATCTCCTCTTACCCCCTTATCTCCTCCCCCCTCTAAGCCCCATCCTGAAGACAAGGGTTCCCGGGAAAATTATAGCAACAATTCAACATTCCTGAACCCTGTGCAGTGTGACCTGCAAGAAGAATGTGGCCTTCCCTGAACCTGCTTCCCACTCTAGAAATAGGGGTAACCTCTCTGGTCATTAACTCTTTGAGGTCACCCTCCTGCCAAGCCTCGAGCTTCCATGGGGGGTGAGGGACAAGGGAAGAAGGGGGTTTCAGAAGTCACTCACCTGGCATGAGTCGGCCCCATTGCTGTTGCCTGCACAAATCATAGCATCTGTGACTTGCCCGGGGTAGACATCCTGACACTTCTTCTGGGGAAAGATTTCTACTTCTGCGCAGTTGAGGGTGTCAGGAAAATTCTCTGAGGGGGCAGAGGTTGTAAGTTCCCAGAGAGAGCAACCATTTTTCCCTCAATACCTGTTTGGATCTAATCTCCCTTCTGTACCTCCATGGCTGCACGGGAGAGTTTTCTGACACATTTCACAGGGTACATCACTTCTCACCACATTAAACAAAGCCATGGCCCCTGCTGTTTGCTTTCCATCATCTAGAGAAGGGCTGTTGGACTCTACTTTCTGTTTCTTGTCCAGTCATTTCCAAATTAGGGACCGGGGAACTGGAAGACATGCGGGTGTCCCTTTGTGACACCTCTAACCTTGTCTCTCTAATCTTCCCAACCCCAGACCACCAGGTCCCCAATGTCAGCTAAGTCCTACTTCTTCCAAAAGTCCCCTCATCTTAGAAACCTTCCCTGACCATTCTAATGAAGACACCACCCCTCCATCACACCCTATCTTCTAACGCTCCATGATATTTCTTTATAGCACTTAACCCTACCTAATAATTCATTTTATTTGTTTATTGTCTGTTTCCCCAGCTAGCATGCAACTCCATAGGATAGAGACTTCACACAGTAAAGCAGCTGGGGCATACCAGATACTCACAAATAAATGTTGAATTAATGACTAAAAGTGGAATTAATCATGTAATGTACACCACGGGGAATATAGTCAATAATTTTGTTACAACTTTGTATGGTGACAGATGGTAACTAGACTTATTGTTGTGATCAATTTACTGTGTATACAAATGTCCAATCATTATATTTACACATAAAACTATAAGAGTGTTGTGGCCAACTACACTTCATTTAAGAAAGAAAGAAAATGGAATTAATCTTCCTTATTAACCTTTGAGCAATAGACTTGGGGCGGGGGGAACTTATATGTGGCACCTCTTATGTTCCAGACAGAAGATGTATACATACTGACAAGCTCATTGATTGTGAGAAGTCTGAACTCACAATAGCTTTTTGAAAGATGGATACTGGGATACCTGGGTGGTTCAGTCGGTTAAGCTCCTGACTGTTGGTTTTGGCTCAGGTCATGGTCTCGGGGTCATGGGATCGAGCCCCACATTGGGCTCTGAGCTGAGTGTGGAGCCTGCTTGAGATTCTCTCTCTCCCTCTCCCTCTGCCCCTCCCCCTGCTCTCTCTCTCTCTCTCTCAAATAAATAGACAAATCTTTTTTAAAAAAAGAAAGAGGGATATGTTCATCTGTTCCATCATTCATTTATCCACACATTCATTCAACAAATATTTATCAAGCATACTGTGTACCAGGAACCCTCCTGAGCACCAGGAATACACAATGAAGAAAATAGATTTAACCTGAGGCCTCATGGAGCTTAAAAATCTATTATCTATCTATTGCCTAAAATCTATTATCTAATCGTCAAAATCTATAATTTTACAGATGAGGAAAATGAGGCCAGAGATGGGAAGGGGCTTGCCCAGAGGAAAGGGCAGAGCCATGGGTTGAACCGACCTGACTGATTTATGAGCAGGTAGGTTTCCACAGCATCCCATTGTCCCCTGAGAAGTAGAAGTCAGACGGGCAGGGTCAGAATCCTGTCTTTGCTTGGAAAATCCTGGCTTTCCTGGTGAATCACATGCCTCTCTGAGCTGAGCCTCAATTCTCTCACTGTGAAGCAGGGTGAGGGCTGCCTGGACTCTGAAGTCCCAAAAGGAGAACTTCAACGGAGGTCCACACTTTGGGTCCAGAGTGAGGAGGGAGCTGGAGACCTAGACTGTGGGTCTTGGGAGAGGAAGGGACTGGACTCCTGGGTGTGAAGGACGAGAGTCTCTGGCACCAGGAATCATGGGTTCAAAAGGGAGAAGATGATTAGGAACTTGTTTTCTGGGGCCCCTGAAGAGCCCATATACCCCAAGCCTGTTAAGAAGATTATAGAAAATCCTGTGCAATGAAAGATTTCATAACATGATGCTCTCCATGGGATACCTGGGTAGCTCAGTTGGTTAAGCATCTGCCTTCGGCTCAGGTCATGATCCCAGGGTCCTGGGATTGAGCCCCGACTTGGGAATCCCTGCTCAGCAGGGAGTCTCCTTCTCTCTCCCTTTGCCTCTACCCCCTTCATGCTCTCTCTCTCATTCTCTCTCAAATAAATAAAATCTTAAAAAAACTAAACTAAACAAAACAGAAAAACCAAGGCGCCTGGTGGCTCAATCGGTTAAGTGTCTGCCTTTGGCTCAGGTCATGATCCCAGGGTCCTGGGATCAAGTCCCGGGGAGCCTGCTTCTCCCTCTGCCTCTCTCTCTCTATGTCTCTCATGAATAAATAAAAATTTAAAAATAAATAAATAAACCCGTTGTGTTAACATAAAGAACATTAAAACAAAACAAAACAAACAAAAACCAAAAACAAACAAACAAACAAAACAAAACATGGTACTCTCCACCGGGAAGGAGGCTTTCTTTTCTTTTTTTCTTTTCTTCTTTTCTTCTTTTCTTCTTTTCTTCTTTTCTTCTTTTCTTTTCTTTCCTTTCCTTTCCTTTCCTTCCCTTCCCTCCCCTCCCCTCCCCTCCCCTCCCCTTTTCTTTCTTTCTTTCTTTCTTTCTTTCTTTCTTTCTTTCTTTCTTTCTTTCTTTCTTTCTTCTTTCTCTTTTTTTCTTTCTTCTTTCTTCCTTTCCTTTTGAAGCTGGGTGTGCAGCTCCAGCCAAGGCCTGAACTCAGGACCCTGAGATCAAGACCTGAACCGAGATCAAGATTCGGACCCTCAACTGATGGAGCCCCCAGGAGCCCCAAGGAGGCATACATCCTTTATCCACTCATTCACCCATCCATTTTTTGGGGAACCTGGTTTAACAATCTTCTATTTTGCTTTCTTTCTCCCACCACTCCACTAATATTTTGGCCTTCTGGGTTTCCAACATAGGCCACCTATGAATCTCAACCTCACAATCACTGTCCCTTCCCTATCTCCTTCTGGAGGCAAAGCTTTCCCAATGGCTTGAGGTCCACTGGGCCAGCCAGCTCCTCCTCTCCCTCCTACTACCTCGGGGGCTGGTGATGGTGCCCCAGCCTGAGATGGTGCACTTCTGGCCAACTTCAGGGCAGTGATCCGCCAGGTTGATGGGCTTCACTTTGGGCCCCAGGGATGCCCGACCGCGTAGTCGGATGAGCATGAGATCATGGCTGTGGTCCTCATTGCTGCTGTTGTAGCAGGGGTGCGGGATGGATTGAGCCACAGCCATTTCTTGCTCTGAACTGTCCTTATTCTTCAGGCTGTGATCCCCCAGGCGTACTGTGTACTTCCTGTAATGGTGGAGAGTAATTGGGGACCAAGGCAGGAGTCTGGGAACCCCGTCCCCTCCTCCCTCAGCCCTCCTCTTTCAGACACTCAGTCTCCAGCTCTCTTCTTCCCCCCTTTCCCCAGGCCCCAGCCCACCTCTGCCCCAGATATCCACTCACTGTTTTTTACAGTGTGCTGCCGTAAGGACCCAGTTTTCATCGATGAGGACACCCCCGCATAGCAGCCGGATGCCCTGGAACAAGGCCGTCTGCCAAGGCTGCGAATGGGCCTCACACTCCTGGCCGCCCAGCACCTTGGACTCCTGTGCCCTCAAGCGTCCTGCAGCAGGAGGGACAGGGTTTGGATCGTCACCCCCTGGGGCAGTGCAGAGGCCAGGAAAACCCACTGTGGGTTCAAAAGGACATACAGCGAGTTCTCCGCCTGCCTCCTCTCATGCCCACACCGGGAAGGTGAGGCCCCCAACATGCACGGGCTGCCACACAGATGCGCACGTCCACTCATTGAAGCCCATGAGTCACACCGAGTCGCACACCCGAGCATGCTTCCACATGCTCCCACATGCGTCTGCAAGCCGTGTCTACTGCGCATGTCTGCTCCCCTCAGCAAGCAACCTTGCCGGCTTAGCGTGCTCACGCAGTATTCGGCACAACCCGACACACTCCTACCCACTGCCGTGTGTGCATGCCTCCGTCCACCCTCAGAAAAGCCCGAAGACGTTCCCAACTGTGATCGCACGTTCCCCGCCCCCCCCCGCGCCACCATCCCAAGCACCTGCCACACATTCCCGCAGGCTCCCGCCAGGCCCCCTCACCTGTCCAGGCTTCCAGCAGCAAGAGCAGGAACATCCAGGTCCAGACCGCAGCAGGTGAGGGATGTCCCATGGTGGGGTCTGGGAGAGGGAGAAGGCAGGGCTGAGAAATGAGGAGGGAGGAGCCCTATGTCCGAGGAGAAACTTGAAATAAGAGAGCAGAGCATCCGGAGCCATTCTTGTGGGTCCTGCAGGAGGAGGGGCGTGGGGACCCCGCTTCTTAGGTCTGAGGAAGAAGGGGGCAGACCCCAGATTTCTGAGTCTGAGGAGAGGAGGTGGGAGCTGGATTCCTACATTCCCAGGAATGGGAGAGTTAGAGTCCCAGACTCCTGGATCTGATGGAAGAGGGGACTTGGCATTAAGATTCCTAAGTCTTGGGGAGGAGGGGGCCGGGGTCCAGATTCCTAAATCTTGAAGGAGGAAGGGGTCTGAGATTGGGGTCCTGGGCCCTGGAAGAGCAGGGGCCCGAGGCCTGACGCCTGTGTCTGAGAACTGTGGCATCTCACCTTGCAGAATCCAGGGGGCGGGGTCACCGACTGATTCAGACCCAGAGGAAGAGGCCCCAATACTTCAGCTCTGTCTGCCTGGTACTAGGTTCTGGAGGCTTTTAACTGGGAATCCCCGCCTCCCGCTCCGCCTCCTCCCGCTCGGGAGCCCGCAGAGCATCAGGGAACTGGAACCGTGTGTATGAGTGAGGAGGGGCTGAGGGGCTAAGGGCCTGAAAGAGAAACTTTGAGGGGTGCGGGTGGTGGTAGCTAGGATCTGGACCTCCTCAGGCTTGGGAGAGAAGGACAGAAGGACGTCAGTGCTGTGACTTCTGGGTCTGAAACAGAAAGGGCCAGGGACTCGGACAACGGACTCCGAGGGAGGAGGGGGCTGGGGATCTGGACTCAGGGTCCAGGGGAGGTAGGGGTTGGGGGTCTGAACTCCTGGGTCTGAGGGAAGCGGGAGCTGGAACCCAGAATCCTGGGTCTGAAGGAGGAGGGCGCTGGGAATCTAGACTCTGGGGCTGGAGGAGGGGCTGGGATCCAGACTGTAGGTCTGAGGGAATAGGGACTGGGGGCCCAGACCCCGAACTGAGGGAAGGGAGGTTAGGTCTGGACTCCTGGACCTGGGAGGGGAAGGAATGGGGTTCTGGACTCCTGAGTCTGTCGGTGGAGGGGGCTGGGGACCCGAACTTTTGGGTTGGGGGCGGGGGGAATAGGCTGAAGTTTTGGTCTGAGGGAGAAGGGGGTTAGGGGCTGAATTCTTAAGTCTTTTTAGGAGTGACTTGGAGCCTGGGTTCTTGTGGGAGCAGGGGGCTGCTGCCACTAACTGGAAATGGAAGAAAGGTGAGTCTTCTGAGGGCGGAGCAGGCCGCGCCCGCTGCCCCCTGAGAGGTCCGGGATCTGGGAAGGCAGGTTTGGGAGGTAGCGTGACCTGGTTTCCCCCTCCCCTGGGGGCGATGGGACCAGCCCAAGCAGAGCCCAGCGGCCTTGCTGCAATAGGGCTGATGGAGACAGACTTTAGGGAGGACCAGTTACTAGGGGCCTAAGGGGGAATTGCTGTACGGTGGCTGTTCCGTGTGTACCCACCGCCGCCCACCCGTTGCCGTTCCTTCATCCTACAACGCAGGCAAAGGGAAGGCGCGGCTCCGCGCGTTTATTGTAAAATCTTCCATTGAATCTGAATGAATCGAGACCCTCCCCCAACTTCTCTCAGTCGGGTCCCCGCCAGGATTTAAATGCCCAGGGGCGCGGGCGGAGAGGCGGAGCCCGACCGTGCTTCGGTGGCTAGTAGGGGAAGCTACAGGGCCCCTGACGTCACGGGGGCGGGCTCTCCCACGGAGGGGGCGGGGTTACAGGGGCGGGGCCCGGAGGGGAAGTCTCATTGGGCAAAGTTCCGAGGGGAGGAGCTGTCTGAGGGAGGTGCTCCTGGACCGCAGTCACAGGTGAAGCTGTTCCACGCGGGTGGTGCCAGCTCTGGTGACGTCACGGAGGCGGGGCTACAGAGGCGGAGGTGTCTCCCCGCTGCTTTCCGACCCGGCAGGCCCTGAGGGCGCCGAGCCTGAAGATCCAGAAGGCGTCTCGGGGCAGGTGAGGCCCCGCGCCGAGACCTCTGAGGCCGGAGCTCTGAAGTTCCCCGCTACCCTCCTCTCTTGTCGCCCACGGCACGAGGGCTCAGTTGTCTTCCATGGTCTTTCGGATCCAGTCCACGTAGTGGCACACGCTGGTGTACACAGCCGGGCGCCGGGGTCTGGAGCAGGGCTCAGCACCCCCAGACACCACACCCGCCAGGGTCCCATCGCAAACCAGGGGGCCCCCAGAGTCACCCTGTGCGCGGCAGAAGAGCAAAGAAAACTGTTAAGCAGGTGTATTCATGATATTACACTGGCCGCTTCCTCTCAGGAAGCCCCCAGTTTCCTCCTCTCCCAACACCTTGGCATCCAGGCGGCCAGTCCCTCCTCCCTCAGACCCAGGAGTATGAGCTCATAGCCCTCACCTCACCCCTGCACTTAGGACTCTGGGATCCTAGTCCCCTCTTCCCCCAGAACTTAAAGTCTGTCCTCCCAGTCTCTCCTCCTTTAGATCCTGAAGTCCCGGCCTCCAGTCCCCTTTATTTATTTTTTTTTTAAGATTTTATTTATTTATGTGACAGAGAGACAGCCAGCGAGAGAGGGAACACAAGCAGGGGGAGTGGGAGAGGAAGAAGCAGGCTCCCAGCGGAGGAGCCCGATGTGGGACTCGATCCTGAAACACCGGGATCACGCCCTGAGCCGAAGGCAGACGCCCAATGAGTGCGCTACCCGAGCACCCCCAGTCCCCTTTAAATCCAGGAATCCTGGCCTTGGCCCCATCCTCTCCCAGCACTCAAGTGTCCCGGATCCCTCCTTGCTTTCATCCAGGAATTCTGGGGCCCCCAACTCTCTAATTCCCTAGGATCCAGAAACCTGGCAGGATACCCATTTCCCTCTTCCCCAGAGTAGGTCTCACCTGGCAGGAGCCCCGGCCGCCCTCCCAGAGGCCAGCACAGAGCATACTGTCCGAGATGTGGCCCGGATATGCCCGATGGCAGAGTTTGTGATCCAGGATGCTGATGTTGGCACATTGTAGTGTGAGAGGGTACTGCACTGTTGGCAAAAGACAGCCACCCACAGAGTATCAGCAGCTGTGCCCGTCACACTCAGCAGCCCCTCCCCCCAGACCCTTCCCTAAGGAGGATCCCCAGAACCACTCTCAAAGAAAGACTCTCAAAGATAGACTCTCTCTATCTCAAAGATAGAAACAAGAGATGGTGACAAAGAGAATCATAACAAAAGAGAAACAGATGTTTGAGGAGAGGGAGAGAGCCAGAGAGAGAGTCAGAGAAACAGAAAGATGGGAGAGCCAAGAGCCAAGAAGAGATACATACATGACCCACAGAGAAAAATAGAGACCATGGCAGGAGTCAGACCTCTTAAGGGGAAAGAGATTCTCAGAGGAAGCAACGAAGAAAGAGAAAAGAGCAAGAAACAGTCCCAGAGATGCTAGGGGAGAAGGTAGTGAGAAAGGGAGGAGACATTTATGGTCATTGACAGAGACAGAGATAAAGACTTAAGAGATACTAGACACAGACAGGGAGATAACAGCGTGTATAATATAGAGATGGATAGAGATGCATATACCCACATATATAATCTAGGGGCATGGATTCACATGGGCTTGACAGGCAAATAGAAGTGGGTGGAGGAGGGCGCTTGGGTGGCACAGCGGTTAAGCGTCTGCCTTCGGCTCAGGGCGTGATCCCGGCGTTATGGGATCGAGCCCCACAATCAGGCTCCTCCGCTATGAGCCTGCTTCTTCCTCTCCCACTCCCCCTGCTTGTGTTCCCTCTCTCGCTGGCTGTCTCTATCTTTGTCAAATAAATAATAAATAAAATCTTAAAAAAAAAAAAAAGTGGGTGGAGGCGACTTGCGGACACAGCAGCCAGTAGGGGGCACTAGAGTGGCCCCGAGAACGGCATCTGGTCCATTGATGCTGCCCAATTGTCACTATTTGGGGAATGTGTGTCCCGCGTTGCCAGTTCTTTGAATTTTCCCAGCAACTGCAGAAATTTGGCTTTTACGTAAAATCTCCCAAGCTCAGACTATTTTTTCAAGGCATTTTGAAAACAAAGACTTATGTGGGAGGTTAAATGTGGTTAATGGGTTGCTGATTTGTGACTCTGAGAGACGTAGGCCTCATTTCAATTCTATGAAGTGTATATTTTCATATTCAAACATCTCTGAAATCAGATGCGTCTTCCAGCAAATGGTGTCATACAAGGATCAGGGGAACTTTTTTGCCCTGTTTTTAGTGGTTGTAAATAATGATACGTCTAGTAATTTATAGCATCTTAGATTTTATCTATCTATCTTATCTATCTATCAAGAGAAGAAAAGGCAGAGACAGAGAAATAGGGGGGATTCAGACCCTCAGCATGAGACAGAGGGATTGGGTTGTGGGCAAGGCTATACCCCTAGGACTGGACACGGCCCCCCAGCCTGAGATGAGGCACTGGGCGCCTGGGGGGACACAGGTCTGGCTGAGGTTGAGGGGCTGCACAGCAGGTCCCAGGTAGGCCTTCCTGGGCAGACGGATCAGCATGATGTCATCACTGTGGTCATGCGCCCTGAGGTCTTTGTTGAACCCAGGGTGAGGGAAGAAGTCCGTGGCCCGGAACAGTTGCTCTGGGCCCTCCCATTGCCAGAGGTGGTGCTCCCCAAGGCGGACCCACAGATACCTGTTGGGACAGGCCTCAGAGGTCAGGCTGGGTGTCCATCAGGATGATATGGCTCCACAAGACCTACACTCTCTCTGGGCCCCCATCGTTTCTGTGTGACTCAGAGTGCTGTGTGACTTAAAGCAAGGCACACGCCTTCTCTGGGCCCCACCTTCTCACTCCATCCCTTCGTCTGCCTTTACCTTTGTAGCTCTCCCCTAAAAACTCACACCCCTTCCTAGTGCCATACCAAGTGAGCCACCTTCCTTCCTGCCCCACCTGGAGCCTTGGTGGTGACCTGGGTCCCCTGGAACTGTGTAGGCACATGGGGGCTCCACCTACCATACAACAGCCCCACCCCCTGCCCCCACAGGTCTGGTGGCTTCTGTGGGGAGTGGCTTTGTGTGTGTGTGGTGTGTGTGTGTGTGTATGTGTGTGTGCATGGAGGGGGATGGGAAATGGAAAATCCCCAAGCTGGGGTCATGCATGGCCTTAGGCTTCTCCTGTCAGCCATATCCCTCACCCTCAATGCATGTCTCTCTGAGGCCTTACCTCAAGCTCTCAGTTCACTTGTTCTGCTCTGAGCCCCTGCCCTGGACAACTGGGGACTCTCTGGGGATGTGCATGTCTATTCCTCGGCCTCTGATCTCTGACCTTAAGGACCAGGCTTATGACTGAGAATTCAGGATTGGAAAGAGTATGAGACATTATTTCTATCTCTGTCACCTCGTTGCCTGGGCTCCGTGTCTGGGAAACCAATCTCCCCCAACTCGTCCTCAAGCCTGAATCTTTCCTACCTCCATGTCTCTGCTTCTCTCCTTAGTCTTTGGAACTGAAGTCTGAACATTCTTCTCCTGGCCTTAAGTACAGACCTGAGCTGAAAGAGCCCCTATTGTGGAGCAATGCATGATGGGAAATTCCCACACAGCATTCTGTGCTTCATTCAGCACCTATCTTTCATTCCTGGAGAGAAGAATATCAGAACAAGATGGGCTATCCCTTTCCAGAGGTAATATGGAAATTCTGGGGGCGCCTGGGTAGCGCAGTCGTTAAGCGTCTGCCTTCGGCTCAGGGCGTGATCCCGGCGTTCCGGTATCGAGTCCCACATCGGGCTCCTCGGCTGGGAGCCTGCTTCTTCCTCTCCCTCTCCCCTGCTGTGTTCCCTCTCTCGCTGGCTGTCTATCTCTGTCTCATAAATAAAAAAGATCTTAAAAAAAAAAAGAAATTCTGGATTTCTGCATCAGGTAGATGCTAAGATTCTGTTGGAATTCTAGAATTCCAAGATTCTAACACCCTAGGAATCCACGATTCTAGAATTCTATGTTCTAGAATATTATGAATCCAATATTCTAACATTCTAGATTTCTCTAGGTCAAAAGTCTGGGGTTTTAAAATTATCTGAATGAAATCAAGGACTTAAAGAGCCTAGAATTCTAGTATTCTGTGTCTATAAAATGAATTTCATCAATCTAGAATTCTGTAATTATTTTTTAATGGATTTTTAAAAGATTTTATTATTTATTTATTTGCCAGAAAGAGAGGGAGGGAGAGCACAAGCAGGGGGAGTAGCAGGCAGAGGGAGAAGCAGGCTCCCGGCTGAGTAAGGAGCCAGACACAGGACTCGGTCCCAGGACCCTGGGATCATGACCTGAGCCGAAAGCAGACGCTCAACCAACTGAGCCACCCAGGCATCCCTAGAATTCTGTAATTCTATGATTTTAGAAATTTAAGAATCTAGGGTTCAAATAGTTTGAGACTCTAGAATTCTCTCAAAACTTTGGGGATTTTAAGACTCTGGAAGGATAGCATTCTAAGATGTTTAATTCAACGGATTCTAGACATTTATGAATATAAACTTCTAGAATTCTATCGATTCAAGATTCTAGAATTCTGCAAGTCACAGTATTCTGGGATACTGTGAATCAAAGATTCTAGGACCATGAGCTTCTATATTCAATGACCCTAGTTAGAATACTGAACCTAAGATTCTAGGGTTGTGCTGGCCGATACAACTATTGAGCACTTGAAATGTGGCTGGTCCAAATTGAGACATGTCCTATGTGTAAAATGCACATCTGATTTCAAAAGTGTAGTATTGAAAAAAGACTAAACTATATCATTCATAAGTATTTAAAAGGGATTGCATATTAAAATATTTCTTTGGGGGCGCCTGGGTGGCACAGCGGTTAAGCGTCTGCCTTCGGCTCAGGGCGTGATCCGGGCGTTATGGGATCGAGCCCCACATCAGGCTCCTCCGCTATGAGCCTGCTTCTTCCTCTCCCACTCCCCCTGCTTGTGTTCCCTCTCTCGCTGGCTGTCTCTATCTCTGTCGAATAAATAAAAATCTTTAAAAAAAAATAAAATAAAATATTTGCTTGACCATGAGAGACTCTTGACTCCAGGGAAACAAACTGAGGGTTGCGGAAGGGAGGGGGTGGGGGGATGGGGTAACTGGGTGATGGGCATTAAGGAGGGCACGTGATCTCATAAGCACTGGGTGTTATATGCAACTAATGAATCATTGAACACTATATCAAAAACTACTGATGTTGGCTAATCGAATCTAAGCTTAAAAAATAAATAAAATAAAATAAAATAATGGTTTGAGGGTGTCAAGTTAAATCTATTATTAAAATTAATGTTAATCCTTTCTTTTTTACTATTGTAATATGTCTACTAGAAAATTTAAACTTGGGGCGCCTGGGTGGCTCACTTGGTTAAGTGTCTGCCTTTGGCTCAGGTCGTGATCCCAGGGTCCTGGGATCAGAGGGGGCTCCCTGCTCAGCAGGGAGTCCGCTTCTCCCTCTGCCCCTCCCCCACCTGCGCGCGCGCGCGCGCACACACACACACACTCTCTCCCTCGCTCTGCTCTCTCTCGCTCAAATACATAAATAAAACCCTAACAAAAAAAAAAAAAAAAGAAGAAAAGAAAATTTAAACTTAACTATGTGGCTGGAGTTTTTACCCACAGGGCCGCGCTGCTCTGGGCTCCTATGATTCTACCAGTCTGAGTCTCAACTCTAGAATTCACCAAAACTAATGTAGAATTTCGTGGATCTGAGATTTTAGGAGTCCGTGACTCCAAATTTTTCTGGGTCAGAGTCTAGGTTTCCAAGACTTTTGAATTTTAGACCCTTATAATTAGATTCTTTGGGACTCTAGAATTTGGAGGGTCAACTCTGATTCTAAGAGGTGAACTTTTGGGAACAGAAAAGAAGGCGAAATCCCTCGCAACCACAGCTCCCTCCCTCCTCTGCCGAAGGCCCCTTGCCNATCCTAACCCCCCTCCCCCCTCCCCAGTGGTGCTCGGGTCACTCACGGCTTTTGGCAGTGGGCAGCTGTGAGCAGCCAGCGGTCACTGATGAGCGAAGCCCCGCAGAAGAGGTGGGTGAGGTAGAAAAGGCCGGCCTGCCAGGGCTGCGAGTTG
The DNA here is from genome assembly GCF_002007445.2 of Ailuropoda melanoleuca. Taxonomy (NCBI): domain Eukaryota; kingdom Metazoa; phylum Chordata; class Mammalia; order Carnivora; family Ursidae; genus Ailuropoda; species Ailuropoda melanoleuca. The sequence continues at coordinate 29,593,233 of NC_048229.1, read as the reverse complement.
GGGCGGCATTCCTCAGCCCCGATGGCTCGGGTGTCTGCCCCGCCATGCCCTGGGGTGAGGTGGAGGCAGAGGGGTCAATGACAGGCACGTGGGAGGGCTAGGGGAGCCGGGCTGGGCTAGACGCCTAGCAGGAGAGAGCGGAAGCCTGGGAGGTCAAGGGCAAGCTGCCTGGTGGGGCTCCCGGGACCGCGGAAGGGCAGCAGGACCGAGGGCTGGAGCCTCACCTGCCAGGAGAGAAAGCAGAGCACAGACGAATACCAGCCTCATGACCTCGGGGTGCCTGGGTCTTGAGCACGCATTCAGGCTGCCCTGTGCTTCTTGAAGGTAAGCCATGCCATCTCCTTCCTCTTCTCTGGGGCCGCCCCTGTGATTAATCTGGGTTGGGAAACGTCCCAGGGGGAGGGGGAAGCCCTGGGGCCTTGACTGGGGGCCTTGGAAATGGAGGCAATGCAGGGGGACCCCCCCTGAGCCGGATGAGCTGGGCCAGGGCTGGAATGAATGGGGGAGGAGCCCTGGGATGCGGAGTCCTCCTGGGATCTCCAGCGAGGGGAACCCTCATTCCCATGATCTCGGGATGCAGGACCTGGATATGGGATGTTCTGTGGCCTGGAGGAGGAAGAGGGAAAGATGATCCCTAAGGCTGGGTCCTAGGTTTATCTTGAATGAAGCTGTGGTGAGCTAGGACCTGTGTCTGGGGCAGGCTGGAGGGATACGCAGGAGGAGACCCCCCCCCAAAAAAAAGCAGGTGAGGATTGGGAGAAAGAACAGAGACTCAATAGGAAGAAGGCAGGCCAGATGGGGCAAGGCAGGGAAAGAGAGAGAAAATTAAAAAAAGGAGAGAGGAACAGAGGTACAGAAGGATCCAGGGTGAGGGAAGGAGAGAGAGGGAGAGACAGAGACTGAGCAAGGCAGAGACCACAAGAGCCACACACGTGTGCACCCCTACAGAGCCCTCCCTGCCCCGGGCACGTGGGTCCCTTCCTGCAAGGACAAAAGCCTCTCCTAGAAGGTTGAGGAAATATGGTTCCAACTGGATTGACTCACTCTTGTCATAAACTACTCTACCTCCTTCCCTACCACCCAAGACCCACATGCCCAACCTGCCTGGAATAAAGCACTTTCCTTTTCTCTTAATACCACCAGATCTGGGACAAGTCCTGAGAACATTGCCCTGTTTTTTCATCTCCTCCCCTCCATTGTCCTTCCCATCAGGCCATCCTACCTGCCTCTCTCCCCATCCCTCCTCCTCATCAGATGGGCAGCCCCTGCAGGGCCGAGCCCAGCTCTGAAGGTAAGCCATGCCATCCCCTTCCTCCATCTCCTGTCCCCTGATCTGAGAAGACTTCCCTGACTCCTTCAGAAAGAGTCCATGGCCTGTGGTCACCCTGTGCCTCCATCTGGTACAGCACTGATCAATTTTTGTTAATCCAATGGTGTATTGAGCAGCTTCTGTGTGCCAGGCACTGTACCAGGTGCTTAAGAAAACTCACAGTGAATAAATCAGAGTCCCTGCTTTCACGGACTGAATCGGGAGAGAGAGAGGGGACAGACCATTATGCAGTAGACAAGTAAATGAAGTCATTTCAGCTCTAACAAGTGCTGCAAAAGAAATAAACCGAGCAATGGATCATTGTCTTGATGAGGGCAGGGGACCCCTTTAGCTGAGGCAATCCTGGAGGGCCTCTCTGAGGAGGTGACTTTTGAATAGAAATCTGAATGACAAGAATGGAAGTCTTGCCTGTCTCCCTGACCTGACTAGCAGCTCCTTGAGGGTAGAGCTCGGGCTGATTCATCTCGAGGACCTAGAGTAGGACACAGCTCAGTAAACACTTGTAGCGTGATGACTAAAGGAACCGGCGATGTGCCTTAAAAAATGAATCGAGTTCCCACCTCCTTCTCTTCTGAGTCTTGCATGACAAACTCAGCTGATATGCCTGAGTGGCGTTTCCTGGGTGTGCTAATGGGGGCAGAGGAAGGGAGCTGGAGACTGTGTGCCAGCCTTCTGCGGGCTCTGCGAGGGCAAGGACCTTGTGGTTGTGTGCCCAGCATTCGGCCTGCCATATAACAGGTGCTCAGTAAATTGGCGTTTGAAAGCGGAAACAAGGGCAACCGGTGCTGGATGGAACATTTCTGTTGTGTGTATGTTCAGCTGAGGTTACGTCCCCAGAGTCTGGGCTAATTGGAGGTACCCAGACATCCGTTAGCTCCGTCTGGGTGCGTGTAGAGCACCCCCAGTGTAGGAATATTTACATGGAGACACTTCCAGGGAGAGGAAGAGAACCTTTCTCCTTCTGAATTTTCAGGGCGAAATTTCCAAGCCAATTTGGGCTAGGGTGGGGATGGCGGTGGGCTGGGGTTTGTGGGTGTCGGATTGGAGGAGAACGGGGATACGGTGGAGCAGGACTGCGGTTTGCGGTTGGTGAGGTGCTAGATCTCAAAGGACTTCTTTACACGAACTTAACACCTAAGGCGGGGAGGGTTCCTCTGGTCTTAGAGGCTGGGATGAATCCGGGGTGAGGTCCCTTGGCTTCCAGCGGCCCCAGGAGGGCAGAGAAGGGACCAGATGATGCAGAGGTGGCCCAGCTCCTGCTGGGACAGGAGGAACTGGTATTGGGTGGACCCAGACATGGGGAACAGTGGGAGGGAGGAAGGAAGTGGTTAAGGGGCGCTTCACGGAACTTGAGAGGAAGGTGGGGAATGTGATTCTCTCATCAGCCCTGAGGGATGGCGATGCTGAGGATAGGGCGAGGGGGCTTGGGGCTGGGGGCTATGCCTGTGCTTTTCTCCTCAGGACATGGAGTCATTCTCACCAGGACCCGTTCACAGATCATGACAACAGGTAGCATTTATCAGGGCTCACTACCCCCTGCGTTAATGCTTTACTGATAATTACCATAGCAACCTATGCACACGGGTGATGTGATCGTCTCTTTACAGCGCATCTGTGAGGTAGGCACTTCATTGTCCTGGTTTTCCACAGGAGGGAATAGAGGCCCAGAGAGGATACTTAGCTTGCCCAAGGTCACACAGCAGGGAGGAGCAGAGGGAGGCAGGCTGAGCGTGTGACAACTTCTCTCAGACACTGCGCAACCACCAGCTTCCTCGCTTCTCTTGAATTAATTTTTGCCACCACTTTTGGCCCTTTGGCTTCAAAGTGCACAGACAGCGGGCGGTGGGCGGGGGGAGGTGAGGGAAGAGGAGAGATGTTAGCAGGTGTGGATGGGCGACGGTGGTTCTAACGGGGCAGGGGGAGACTCCCTGCAAATGCGGAGGAAGGAGCAAGTGGGCAGCTGGTGGAGTGGCAGGGCCTCTGGGTCAGTTGGAGCGCATGGTTTTCTCGATCCAGGAGCTGTATTTGCAGATCTGAGTGTAGACAGCTGGACGCTGAGCGGAGCCGCAGGGGTAAGCGCCCCATGAAAGGATGCCCTGCAGAGTCTCATCACAGACCAGAGGGCCACCAGAGTCACTCTAGGGGTGGGAGGAAGAGAGATCAAATAAATACAGGGACCCAAGGGCTGCCCCTTGGGGGTCTGGGAGACTGATGGGGAAGGGAGGGGTTTGGGCAGGGCTGGAGTTACGTTTGGGTAAAGATGGCCTTGGGGTTGGGCTGGAATTAAGCATGAGCTTGGGTTGGGATGGGGCTGGACTGGGGGTTGTGGACAGCAGGTGGGGGGATGAGAAAGGAAACGTGATGGCGCTGGGATTGTAGCTTGTGGCAGGCGAGGGGATGAAGACGGGTGGAGAGGTAAGGATGGAGTCAGGGTTTAGGAATGGCCTGAAGATGGGAATGCAGTTGAGGATGGGGTGGGAAGTGGGTCGAGCTGGGAACGAATAGGGGGAGCCGAGGAGATAGTCAGACACGGGGATGACACTGGGCTGGGGTTGGGGACGGGCCCAGGGCCTTCTGATTTCTCATACCTTCCCTAACCTAGCTCCCATGAGTCAGAGACTCAAACCGGCCAGTCCCTACCTGGCAGGGGTCCTGACCCTGGTCCAGTCCTGCACACATCATGTTGTTGGTGATGACACCAGGGAAGAAGACCTCGCACTCTTTAGGGCTCAGGACAGTGACCTTGGAGCAACTCAGGCCCTTGTTGTACTTCACTGATGGGAGAAAACAGGCGGTAAACCCGTGGCCAGCCCCTAATCCTCCAGGACCCAGGAGTCTACACCCTCAACGCCTTCCTCCCTCAGACCCAAAGTCCCGGCCCTCAAGGTATTTCCCAGGGACCCCCAGCTCTTGCCTCTTCGTGTAGCCGTGGTGCCCCAGCCAGCAACCTGACACTCGTCTCCAGGCTGGGCACAGCGGTAGGGCAGACGCAGCGTCTGGATGCGAGGCCCCAGCACAGCGGGCCTGGCCAGCTTCAGCAGCATGAGGTCATGCTCGTCTGTCCGCCTCGGCAGGATGGGGCCCGAGCCCTGGTGGTACTTGGGGTGGATAACGTGGCGAGTGGTCCGCCGGAGCTGCTCACCCTGGAGCAGGAGCAGGTGGTCGTCCCCGATGCGAGCCCACAGAGGACTAGGGAGGGAAGAGATATATGGGGGCAAAGGCTTCTTAGGGACTGGGACCAGACTCTGAGTCCCTGGGAAGGAGGGTACTGGTAGCAGGGTAGGAGCCTGGACTCCTGGGTCTGAGGAAGGAGGGGTCTGAGGGTGAGGACTCCTGGGTCTGAGGGAGGAAGTGGCGGGCGAAGAAGGGAGCTGGGGACCTACGTTTTTGAGACACAGATAAGAACGATCGGGTGTTTGGGTGCCTGAGTTCTGCAAGAATTGAGGGCTGGGGGTCCACCTGGGTAAGCCCCTCTTCCTTCCTTTCTCAGTAGAGACTCATGAGGCAAACAATTTCCTTAGTTCTAAATTCCTAACCACACCAGACCCTGACTTCCGTCAGTTGCATACAACTATCTACCCCTCAATGGAACCCAAGGAGTATCAACAAGACCGGGTGGTGGACGGGCCCAGAAACGCTTAGAAGGACCACACCGCCCCCTGGCGGCCACAGCACCCCCCACTCTCCTCCTACAGGAAGCCCTCCAGAACTGACTCCCACATGGACTCAAGCGCCGCAGCGCTTCCCGCCCCCACCCCTGGGCCTGCCTCCACAGCCCCTCCGTGGCTGCCCCGAGGAGCTAGCCCTACTTGCTGTTCCCGCAGTGAGCGGCTGTAAGCACCCAGCTCTTGTCCACCAGGACGCCCGCGCAGTGGAACGAGAGGCCATTGAAGAGGGAGACCTGCCAGGGCTGCGAACCGCGTGCGCATGGAGCGCCCGAGGCCACGAGGTCCAAGCCCGTGTCGTTTCTGGGGAGCAGCACCGCCTCCGCGGCTGGAAAAAGAAAAGGGGTGGAGATCAGAGCAGGCAAGACAAGGGCTGAGTTTAGGGCCGGAGCTGGGGGGCCCACAGCCAGAACCAGGGAAGCTGGGGGGTGGAAATTGGGGGTCCTGCAGGAACCGAATGGAAGTGGGAGGAGAGGGACGGCGGGAAAGGAGGAGGAGGCAGGAATCGAGCGGACTGGAGTGAGGAGAGCGAACTGGGTGCGTCTGGAGGGACAGGGACAGAGCGCCGCGCTCGGAGCAGAGCGGGAATGGAAGGCGACGGGGCCACCAGGGGGCGAGGATAGAACGCGGCGGAGCTTGAGGAGAAGGGGCGGGGACAGAGCAGAGGGTGGAGAGGGGCGAGGGCCAAAGCACCGAGGCAGGACTGGGGAGAAATGGGCGGAGCAAGAAGGGGCGGGGACAGCATGCGACCGGGAGAAGGGCCGGGGTGACTGAGGGGCTGGGAAAGGAAGCCGGGAGAAAGGAATAAGGTTGCAGGCGGAATGCTGGGGGCGGGACCCCCTGGAGCGGAGCTCGGAGAGGGGCGGGGCTGACTTAGGGGCGAGCCTGCTCCGGATCGGCGGGTGGGTGCTGGGGTCCCCAGAGGAGGAGTGGTGCGCGGGCTTGGTGATGAAAGCACACTCTCCCAGGGATCTCCCGCCAAGCCCTGTCCCCCGCCTCACCCCAGAGTTGCGTCACGAGCAGCGGCAGCAGCAGCCTCGCCAGGGCCCGGGTGCCAGAGGCGGTGCACAGGTGGAAGTGCGGGGGTCCCATGGCCAGGACCGAGGCTGGGGGGCGAGGACGAGTTAAAACAGATGCCCCGTCAGAGACACCCCCGCACCCACCCCACCGCGCCGGTCCGCCCGGCCTGGGCCAACCCAGCCCGCGGGGACCCGCTTAACCTTCGGCCCACAACCTCGGGGGGACGGACGGACGGGCGATTCGGGCCGGAACACGCGATATGGGCACAATGACCGTAATGACGCCCCTCGTGGCGTCCTCCTGACCTCCCTACGCCCGAAGGGGGAGCGAGGTCCCAGCCCGAGCTTTCCTGGACTGCCCGTCAAGCAGCGTTTGGGGTTCGCCCTCCTTCACAGGTGGGCGGAGGTCCGAAGCTCAGAGGCGTGCGCCATCGATAGGGAAACTGAGGCTCAAACAGGGCTGCCCGCGACCCGAAGTTACCCACCCATGCTCTCGCGACCCGTCCCTACTACGGGGAGGTGCATCCCTCACCTGGGAGTCGCTGCTGGGAAGAAAGGAGGAGACCCAGAAGTGCCTCTACCCCGCCGGAATCCGCCTGAATCCTCAGCCCTGGGACCCCTGGCTTGGCCTTCCCTTTTAACCTCGAAGAGCCCGGAAATTTCCCCACCCTACCCCCCCGGGGACTCACTCCCTCCCTTTCCCTCTCCCTAATTATGCTGTGGGTGGGACTGGCACCCAACCTGGGCCCCAGATTCCTGCCCTGGGAGCGGCCCCGGGAATACAGGCTTCTTCTGGAGCCCCAAACACCCTTTTTGGAGCTGGACTCCATGGGGATTCCCCAGGTCTCCTGTTTCAAAAAGTCTTCCCAGGTGGGGGGAGAGAGGATGCCAAGTTCCCAGGTAGCCTCAGGGTCTCAGAGAGAATGTTGGAGGGAGGCGATGACGACCGCGAGAGAGGAAAATAAACAGGGAAATGCATACTTAGGGACTGAGAAAAGCCAGAATGCTGGCCAGGAGAGAGGGAGGCAGAGAGATAAGACAGTTGGAAGGAAAGGGTCGAAGTCGCACAGAGGCACACAGACAAGGAAAAGAAGAAGTCACAGCAATAGAAAGGGGGCAGAGAGAGAACGAGACAGAGCCCCAGAGCCAGCGCGAAGCTCTGTGCTGAGCCCACTCCCATAGCCCAAGCCGTGGGCTCACTGTGTGTCCCAGTGATGAGCACCCCTCTTCCTTCTGCTGGGGGGGGGGCACTGCACATCACACCCAGGTGTGCTCACATCACGTCCTCCCTGCCATCAGTGTGCCTTCAGGTGACACACGGGTCCATGAATCATGGGAGGCCAAGGCCACAGAGGACCGTCAGTATCACCTGCCAACTCCCTCCTTTCAGGTGATGAACCGAGGCTCAGAGAAGGCAGTGACTCACAGAAGGTCACACAGCAAATCTACCCAACAACCGGGAGGCCCCAGTTCCAGCTCTGGGCTCAGACTCCTCCTGCCAGCAACCTCCCCTGAAAGGCGAGCAGGACATCAATAAAGATCCTGAGTTCTGGACAAGCTGTGGGGCATCCTTTCCAGTGGGAACTGAGTTAACTCCAGAGGCTGTTGGGCTCTGCACTACCCGGTGGAACTCTCTACAACATGGAAGTGCCCTGTATGAGCCACTTAGTACAGCAGCCAGAGCACACGATGGGTGGGGAGCATGACTGAAGAATTCATTTTCTGATTTTCGGTCATTTTCATTTAAACGGCCCCATATGGTTAGTGGCTATGGCACCGGCCAGCACAGGTCCTGGAGGAACTACCTCGCCTGGAGGTTGGAAAGGAAAACCAGTGAGAGCTCCTTGTCTTAGGTCTTAATTATGTGCAAGCTGGCTTACTTTACAGATAAGAAAACTGAGCCTCAATCACGGCAGTTTCGCTTGGTAATTAAGAAATCACCTTGCTTAAAAAAAAGAAAGACAGAAAAAAAGAAAAGAAAGGAAGGGAAAAGGAAAAGGAAAGACAAGACCTTGCTTTAGATTCCTTGCTCTCCTCCTTACTGGCTGTGCGACTCTGAGCACGTGACTTGTTTCTCTGTGCCCAGTTTCCTCATCTGCGAAATGGGCATAATAATGGCACTTAATCTTTGTGAAGATTCAGTTGGTTGATATGTTTAAAAGCCCTTGGATCGGGGTCTGGCATATAGTAAGCAATCCAAAGATTCATTCATTCATTCAGTGTTTATTGAAACCTTGGTGAGAGCCAGAAACTGTCTTTGGGGCTTGGGGATACAACAGCGAACCAAACAACTCTTCTCTCTCCCAGAATCACAAATTAGTACAAGTCACGATTTGAACCCGGGCCTCACTGATTCCAAACCCCAAGTTGATTATTAAGCTACAGCATCTCTCATCGTCAAGGAGGCTGAAAAGAAAATACATAAAGGTGTCCTCGCTCAGGCTTGACTATTAACAGAAATGAACAAGAGCCACGTCGCCAAGTAGGGATCGGGGTGTTGGGCTGGTCCTGGCTAGTTGTTCTCCATAGTCTTCTGGATCCAGTCTACATATTTGCAGACCTTTGTATAGACACCAGGCTTTTTGGTGACAGCACACGGATCCTGGCCCCAGGAGATAATGCCTTGAAGAGATCCATCACAGACCAGAGGGCCCCCAGAGTCACCCTGGGTATGGAGAGAGAGATAACCAGTCAGAAAGGAGGAGTGGCCATGGGAGGGGGGCAGGGTTGGGCACTGTGTTAGGGAGGAAGTGGTGCTGGGATGTTGTAGGGATGGTGTTAAGAGTGGGGTAGAGATTAAGGATGGGGTTGGTGAGATGATTGGGGACGAGGCTGGAGCTATCAGGGGAGGATTGGGGCTGGAAATTGGGGTGGGGATGGGGGTGGAGCCGGGGTCCCGTGGAGGTCAGGAATGGGAACTAGGGGTGGACGTGGAGTTGGGGTCGCAGGGGGAGACGGAGTCAGGGTTGGGAATGAGATTGCGGGTGTAGACGAAGAGACATTGAGGTAGGAGACGGGAATGGGGATGTGGTTGGAGACCCAGGCCCTGCCCCCTGACCTGGCAGGAGTCCTTGCCCTCTTCCCGAACACTGGCACACACCATGGTGTCTGTGACGTTGCCGGGGTAGGCCGTCTCACACTCCTCGTGCTTGATGATAGTGATGTTGGCGCATCGCAAGGTATGGGGCAGGTGCACTGTGGAAACGGCATGAAGGGGTGTGGAAAACGAGGGCCCCAGGTCCCCTTCCCCACACTGCTGTGCCCGCTCTGCACCCACACCACAGCCAGTCCCTGTCCTTCTTGCTTGCAGCCAACTCATCTCTGCGCTTGTAGCAACAGCACTGGTAATGCGAGCGAGTAAATGTATTATGGCATTCGTTCTGTCCGCACTATCTCTAATCCAGCCCTGGTAGGTGCGGGTGATTATCCTCATTTTATAGAGAAGAAAACCAAGGTTCAGAGAGGTAAAGCCATGTACTGAGGTTCTACAGTGAGGATCTAGACTCACACATCATGTCTGTCTGACCCCAAGGCCCAGACTTTAGTCTCCACCCTCCCCTGCTCTTATGTTTCCCCTCTTCTTTTTGACTTATCCCACTACTGACACCCCCAGGGAGCCCCCTCTCATACTCTAGGACCCTCCCTTCTGAAGGTTCCTCTGGTTCCCTCTGTTCTTCCACAATCGGGATAACCCGCCCCCCTCCATGTCCCGCTCTGGAGCCCCTACACTGGGGGCTGGATGTGGTGCCCCAGCCAGAGATGAGGCAGCGGGTGCCAGGAGTGACACAGCGCGATGACAGGGTGAGCGGTCGCACGGCCCTGGTGATGAAGGCTGCTGTCGCCATCTTGACCAGCATGATGTCGTTGCGATGGTCTTTGTTGGGGAGGCTGTTGTTGAAGTCTGGGTGGGGGAAGGACTCCGTGGCCGTTCGGGTCTGCTCACAGCCATCCCGCCGCTGGAGATTGTGTTCCCCCAGGTGAACTACGTATCGGCTGAGGTGGGAGAGATGGCGGTCAGAGGTGGAAGGTCGGGGAGAGGCAGGAGAGGGCAGATGGGGAGAGACGTGGAGGAGGGAGAAGGGATAAGAGCACCCGAGAGAACAAAGGAACATAGCCCCACTTCTGACCTCATCTGCACTTCCCACCCAAGCCTCCTTCCCAACCCTATCCCCATTCCAGCACCCAACACCCTTCCCAGCCCCATCCCAGGTCCGAGGCTTTCCATCTTTCCCTCCGATCTCAGTGTCCATTGTCCACACTACCCTACCCACGCCCATCTTGGACCCCATCATACCCTCCCCCGCCCCCAAGCCCCTCTCCATCCATCTCTCCGTCTCCAGCCCCCTGCCGGCCCACCCCAGCCCCCGCACCCACGGCTTGCGGCAGTGAGCGGCTGTCAGGAGCCATTTGGGAGCGATGAGGGTTGCCCCACAGAGCAGCCTTGTCTTCTGGAATAGAGCCACCTGCCAGGGCTGGGAATGAGGAGAGCACTCGTACCCCTTGATGATCCTGGTCTCTCCCCCTACATGCCCTGGAGGGGAGTGAGGGCAAAAGAGGGGGCTCAGGCATGAGACAAGTCCCAGAAGTGGGGTGGGGAGAACAGAGAAGGGGTGGGTGGTCTGGGTGCCAGCCTGGTGCCCCGCGGGGATGCACTTTCTGGATGAGCCAGGTATTAAATGATTGAAATCCTTCCATATGGGTTGGTCAGTAGCTACTGTTCTACGCTGTTTGAGTGTCTCCGGCCCCACTGCAGCTGCCCTGCCCCCCCCCACTCTCCTTGACCTCTCCCCATTCTAGCATCTAAAGGGATTATTCTTGGCCCAGCAAGGGGCATTCGGGACCTTATTATGGCTCCTATATCCATTTAGATGCCCTATGGGTTATTCTGTGTTTTCAGCATTGGCTCAGCCAATATCCAGACATAGAGGGTTGAGGGATCCTCGAGATTGGAGTGGGAGGCCCCTGCCCTCCCCCATCCCCCACCATACCTGTCAACAGAGCAAGCATGATTAATCGTAGAATCATCATGGCCTGGAGAGGGGAAGGGCAGGCCCCAGGTTCTTCTGGGAACAAGAAGGGACAAGGGGCCCAATCACTTCATGGGGAGACGCAGGAGGGACTGGTTCATGCCCTCTCCTCCCTCCCCTGCCTGCTCTGGCTCCCCCCAGGGAGAAACAACAAGGTTGGAGGAACCCCCGAGTTCTCACAGCGTTCCAGCCTCCAAACCTTTAAAATAAATCTTTGGAGTCAAGGTGGCCTTGGAGGAGCCTAATCTCAGCTAGAAACTTCTCAGAGCCATAGCCAAGGAAGATGTGGCAGATGCTGGGAGGGGCTTTGGCGGGGGCAAGGGATTGGCTGGCCCTGTGTTAAGTCAGCCATGGTACCTGTGAGATGCAGCTGGGAGAATGTTTTCCTTCTTGCCCACCTGAGAGGTGGCTAGGCCCCACCAGTGCCATTCCGCATCCACCCCAGGGTGATATGGGCCCTCTGAGGGCTGCCCGGGGTGCAGTAGGGGGCCCAGCCTGAGACAGGGTTCAGGCCCCGTCCTTCTGAATCCCTGCCCCTTCGAAGGACAGACAGGTGGAACTAGGTGGGGCTGGTCAGGGCAAGGGCCAGTGTCCTCAGCTGCCCTGGCCTGCAGGGGGGTGGGGTGGAGGGCTGGATTCGGCTATCAAAGCGGGACCTGAAGTTGGGGGCAGGGCAGCCAGCTGGAGAGACAGAGAGGCAGAGAGCACCAGCCCAAGCCCAGAAGGACAGAGCAGAGGGAGAAATGGTGTGGAGGCAGAGGCGGTCTGACTCGCTCCAGGAGTGCAGGAGCCGGCGAGAGGGTCTTCCCTTCCCTCCCCGACTCACGGGCTCTGGGACTGGGGCTCTGGGCGCCAGGTGGTGGCGGTGGCCGTGGTGGCTGCGGCGGTTTGGGTCAGAGGCAGATTGGGTCAGAGCATCGGGCGGAAGGCAGGTGCTGGGTGGCCCGATGACTGGGCCTCCTAGCCCTGCCTTACTACCCTGGGGGTGGGGTTTGTGTGCCCGCCTGCCCGCCCCTGTCACCTCTCCAAGCCCCTCTTCTCGCAGTTTCTCCCCTCGCTCGCATCCTTTGGGGTCTGTCTCTCTTCATCTCTGCCGGTTGCTGCCTTCTTGTAACTCTGTGGCCATATTTCTCTTTGCCTCTCTGTGCCTGTGCCTTTCTGTCTTTTTGTCTATCTCTGTGTCTCTCTCAGTCTCTCTCTGCAGGACTCCTTTAATACTTTATCTTTCTTTGTGTCTCTCTCTGTCTCTGCCTCCCTCCACCTCATTCTCCCAGGCCCTGTGTCTCTCCTCCTGTCCCTGCCCTTCCCTCCCCACAGCCCAAGCCCAGGTGGGCCCCTGGCTTCCTCTGGGCCCTCCCTTCCCCGCTCCAAGGAGGGGGGGAACTGGGGCGTCACAGAGGTGGGGCTGCTGCCAGCTGAAGGGGCAGGACAGAAGGGTGGGGGAGGCAGGTTGGGGCCTGTGGGAGTCAAGGCCCAGGAAAGGGAGTCAGCCTCCACAAGGCCCCAGCCCCTAGGGCTCCTCTGGGGCTTCGCTTCTGTCCCCCCCCCCCCCCCCCCCCCCCCCCCCCCCCCCCGCGCTCCCCTCTCCTGCCTCCGCCTCCCGGGAACCCTGGGGCGCCCATATCCAGCTGTGGCACTTACTCGCTGTGAGACTTAGGTCCGATGACTTCCGAATCTGAGTACCTCAATTTCCCGTCTGCCGATCCCTCTATCTCCGGGCCTGCTTGTTATCAGTGAGATCTCCTGCCTCTCTGTCTTGCCCTCCTCTCTCCCCTAACCAGAAGTGGGGCAAGACGACTGGGTATGGGTTCCTAAGGCAGCCAGCCCTGGCCTCAAACCCCGGCTCTGCCTCTTCCTACCACAGTGACGTGAGCCAAGGAACTCCACCCCGGTGAGGCTCAGTTTCTTCATCTGCGAGATGGGGGGACAGCCCTGCCTTGGGGTGGTTGGGAGGAAGACTCCGGGAGAGCAGAGCACAGCAGGCACCCAGCTAGTATTCCCACGCTGTCACCATCACCCCTCACTCTCCCACCCCAAATTCCCCTTCCATTCACTGGGGAGAAGCTCCCTTTGCACCTCCTGGCCAGCAGTGAAGACAGAACCCAGGGGGTGGGCAGGACTATTTTAAGACCTAGGCTGGGTCCTCTAGCTTCCCAAGGCTACACCCCGCGTTCCATCATCACAGACATATTAAAACGAACCCACATCCCACATTAAATGTAAAGTGTGCCTAACAGCTCCAGCAAAGCCGGGCTGGAATGGGCTAGGTGGAAGAATGTTACATTTTATAGACATTTAATTAAATGGTCGTGAATTTTGATTTTGCAATTTTCATTTGGTATTTTGGGGCCACTAATTCCACCCCCCCCAGGTCCTTCATGGGCACTGTTCCGAAAGTGCTGGATAGAGAAAAAAAAATGGCCCTCATTTTTATTGTTATAAGTAACGTTTTCTCCTCCGTTCCTGCGTGACCCCTAAGGGAAAACTCTCGGCTCTGTGGTCTCTACTCCTACATCTGTGGGTAGGGGAATGGAGGGGCCTCCCTTCTGTGTCAGCCAGCACTGGGACATCAAATAGACAGACATAGCTCCAGTTACATTTATTCCAGGAAGACACACCTTCCTTCCTCCCCCAACCATGGGACTTAGAAGGGCTGGCTGGAGTTGGAGTTCTGCGAAGATCATCTCCAGCCTAAGAAGAGGGGGTGCCAGGGGTGATAACGGAGGAGGCGTTGGTGCTCCGAGGGTCAGTGTAGCCCCCAAGCTGAGGGGTGGACCCGGGGGGGAGCAGGTTAGTTCTTCCTCATGACCATCCGGATCCAGTCCACGTATTTGCAAATATTGGTGTAGACCCCTGGGATGCCTTTTTGCCCACAAGGCTCCACGGTCCCCCAGGACACCAGACCCTGAAGGACTCCTCCGCATACCAGGGGGCCCCCAGAGTCACCCTGGAATACAGAAGGAGAAGAAGCACCAAATGAGTAAGGGAGAAATCCTGTTCCCATTGACCTTTCCCCGACTCCCAAACCCATTCCCAGGTCTTGAAGACAGAGGCTCCAAGCCTGGTTATCAGAGAAGAGCATTGCTGTGTTCCCTGAATTCCCTCCACGGCAGGGACTGACCAACAGGGACGAACACACTGTCCCTAGGGCTCCAATCCCGGGGTAGGCAGGGCTTCATAAAAGGTGGGGGAGGGGATTCTCTCAAGGACAATGGCTAGAGCTCTGACCAATGAGTGAAGAGAGTATCTTCAGGGGCCAATCCCAGCAAAGGAGGTGGGGAACCATGGGAGTTCTATAAGGACGATTGGCTGGGGTCCTGGCCAATGAGGGAAAGAGCACTGCCATCAGTGACCAGTCCCAGCAAAGGAAGGCGGGATCTATAAACGTTGTCTCAGGCACGAAGGCTGCAGCCTTAGCCAGTAGGGTGGGGCTGCCTCCAACCTGGAGGACCCAAGAGAGCGAGGTAGCCGAATTCGAGGGCAGGAGAGGCCAGCAGCCTCTTTTCCTGCCTCCATCCTAGATTCTCTCACTCTCGCCTGGGGGATGGTATAGGGAGAGACGACAACCGGTTACACATCTCAGTTCCAAATCCCTGCCAGCTCTTTGCCTTCCCCTATCTTCCTCTCTTACGCTCCCTCTCCTGTGCCCCTCCCATCTTTCCTTCTCTGTTCCCTCCCCTTCTCTATTCTCCACCCACGCCCCCTCTCTGTCCTCCATCACCTGGCTCTCCCTGCCTTATCCGGCGCCTCCCCTTCTTTCTGACCACATCTGCCTCTCCCCCATCCCCCCTGCTCTGTCCCCAACTTCCTACCCCGGGTGACCATGCATTGCCCTCAGTCACTCACCTGGCAGGCATCCGCCCCTTCCTTGCCACTGGCACACACCATGTTGTCCGTGATTCTCCCCGGGAACACAGCCTGGCAGGTCGCACTGGAAACGATGGAGACGTTGAGGCATTGGAGCAGGTCCGGGAATGGGTCTGGAGGTGGAAGATAGAAGCCACAGGGTTTCCCAAAGCTTCCCACTTGGGGGCCACCTCCCTCTACTCAAGGAAGCCAAATCTAAGTCTGTACCCTGCCCTTTTCCTGTGACCCTCCCCACTACAATCCACAAACTTCTGAATTTCAGATTTATGACTTCTTTTCATAGTGACCTTTGCCCCAGTTCATTGGCCCAGTCCCCGGACCTTTAACCTGTGACTCTGAGTGCCATTACTCAAAATACCCTATGTCCCTCCAACCTCAGAAGCAATGAATCCAGACCCACTTTTCTACTTAAATTCCGGATGCTGTGACCTTTGACCTCCAATCTTACTATACTTAGATCCCAACTTGACCTCAGGTTCCCCCTCTGTCTCCAAGACCCCACATTCCTTGTCTTCTCTTAAATTTCCAAAGTCAGTGATAAACCATTGGTCCCAACTCCAAAGTGACTTATGATCCCTGTTTATTTGACCCCAGGCTTCATGACCCCTAACCTCTAGGGCGTCTAATCCCAGATCAGTGGTCCCCAGTAGAATCCCAGTTTCCACCCTCAGATTATGGCCAGCTTGTGCAACATCTGGATCCCACATCCTCAACTCTACAATGACCTCTAACACTAGAGTCCATGACCCATGACCCCAAGATCCTATTTATGTATGCCTTTTGCTCCAGTCTGATGACCCCTGCCATCACTCTGGCCTCTAACCACATCCCGATCCATGACTTCTGACTCTGTACCCAACCCCTGCTCCACTTGGACTCCCAAGACGCCTGGTCCACCATGATCTCCGACCCCAACCACAGTCCTCACGTTTGACCTTGATCCATCCTTCTGCTGAAATGGCATGCCTCCTGCTCTCTCGCCCTGCACCCCAGACTCTGCCCATCCTGACCCTGACCCTGATGTCCCCTTACTCCATGGTTGATTCGTGATGCCCCAGCCCGAGATCTGGCACTTGGTGCCTGCCGCCGCACAGGTGGTGGGCAGGGGCAGGGGCTGGACGCTGTGAGTCAAGGGGACGGGGGTGCCCAGTCGCAGGAGCCGGAGGTCATTGTCATGGTTGTGCCGGGCTCCCTGGTAGCCGGGGTGGGTCACGGAGAAGCCGCTGCGCCGGATCTGCTCCGTCCAGTCCAGCTTACTGAGGCTGTGCTCCCCCAGGCGCACCCAGTACCTGCTGGGGGTCAAGGCAGCTCAGCGGGGGTGGGTGGGGGGCCCTGGCTCCCAGGCCCTCCAGCCTCTCTCTGCTGCTCTGCACCTCTGTCTGTCCTCAACTCTCTCGCAAGCTTGCTCTGTCTCTCCCCTCTGTCACCATCTTTCCATTTCCCGTTTGCCTGCTTCTCCTCCCTGAGCCCCTGCTTCTCTGTCCCTTTCTGATTCTCTTAGCTGAGGCAGAGACATCCAACTGTCATGCTCACTGCTCTGTTCCCAGCACCTAGAGGCTGCCTGGGCTGTCAGCACCCTCAGCTCAAGGAACGAGTGAGTAATGCGTGGATTCTCTCTGTTCTGTGCCCGAATCAATCCGCCTCTTCATGTCTGAAACTTCCCTTTTGAAAAAACCTCGGTGTTTCAGACCTAGAAAGCTCAATCCCCTCATTTTACAGATGGGACCGCTGGGGCCCAGAGAGGTTGCCCAGACTGGGTCAGAGAAAGGCTGGGATGGTGACAGAGGTCATATGGGAAGGAAGGGCAACACAAGGGAATGGGAACAAGTAGGTGGGCAAGTTCCAGGACCTTTCCTGCCCTCCACCCCTACCACCCCACCTAGCCCCACCCCAGGCCCATTGTTGAGGAAGTCCTACTCTTGGTCTAACCTCAGACCTTCTAATTGCAGGACCATCTCCTTAATCCTTGACACTCCCCTCTCCTGGAGCCCCTACACTGAGGGCTCCCTTTCCCACCACCTTTCCTTTGCATACCCCTGGAAGGGACCACCCAGACAGGGGCTTACCTGCCACTGCAGTGAGCAGCTGTGAGGACCCACCTGCGGTCAATGAGGACCCCCCCACAGCGCAGGTTGGTACCCTCAAACAGCCCCACCTGCCAAGGCTGCGAGTGACGGGCACATTCCTTGCCTTTGACAATCTTCTCTGTGGCCGGTTGACTGAGCCCTGAGGACAGGGGTGTGGGCCGGAGAGATGGGGTCAGAGATCTGGAGATTGGGAGTCAGAGATAGGAAGAGAAATGCAGAGATGAAGACACAGAAAGGCAAGAGAAGGGCAGAGGCCCTGAGAGAGAGTTGGAGACAGGCAGACACAGACCCAGTGACAAATATGAAAAGACCCAGCAAAGCCCAGAGACACAGAGAGAAAGAGAAAGAGAAAAAGATAGAGAGATACTTAAAGATAAGATGGAGACAGAGACAGAGATCCAGAGAGAGAGAGGGAAAGGACAGAGGCATAGGGAAAGGACAGAGGCATAGTGACAGGAAGACACAGAGGACAGATGGATCAAAAAATACTGGGGGACAGAGGTACCAGGGCCCTGAGAGCTGGAGGTGAGCGGAGGCACAGAGGCAGCCCCCTGCCCTCCTCAGTGCCAGGCTGGGGACCAGACCTGGGAGATGGGGCCCCCATGCCCCTGGGGAACTCACCAGTAACAGAGAGGAGGAACAGGATGCTGGAACCCAGGGTGGCCCGCCTCCAGGTCCTGGGAAATGTGGGGGAATCTCAGAGATGG
Source organism: Ailuropoda melanoleuca (assembly GCF_002007445.2). Lineage (NCBI taxonomy): Eukaryota > Metazoa > Chordata > Mammalia > Carnivora > Ursidae > Ailuropoda > Ailuropoda melanoleuca. The sequence goes on along the minus strand of NC_048229.1, from coordinate 29,575,531 downwards.
CCCTTTCCCTGTCAGCCCACCCTTACTTTACCCACCCCTCCCACCAGCGACTCCCAAGAGGACAGGATGCCGGCCCATCCCCCTCTGTCTTGGGTGTCACCCCACTGGTGACCACCTGCCCCCTCCTCACCTTATCCCTGTGCCCGCTGGGTCCTCCATGTGGCTGTCACAGTTTCAGCCTGTCTGTCTCTGCTATCTGTCTGTCCACTACCTGCCTGTCCTGTCAGTCACCCACCTGCCACCCTGCCAGTCAACTCTCCCACTGTCCACCTGGCTTCTCAACCACCTGTCATGCTGCCCCACCGGTCCCCCTCCTTCTGTCTGTCTGCCCCAGACCGGCAGCTGACACAGCTTTTAACTCTCTTTGTCCCAGCCCATGCAATTTCCGGGTAGAGGGAAGGGGACCAGGAAGACGTGGGGTGGGGCACCCTTTAATCCTGTAGAAACTCTCCTCAGCTAATGGCACCTAATTGAGCTTTACAACTAAATGGGGGGGAGGGGTTGGGGGAAGGGCCCGGGATGGTTGTGGAGGAAAGACCCGACCCCGCTCCTTCTCCACTCCTCTCCAAGCCAGCACCCGAGACCCATGACTCAAGGTGATCTGGGAGCTGAGTTCTAATCCCGATTCCCGGTGAGAAGGCTCAGGGAGGGTGGGGCGCCAACACCCGGGCCCCTCCCCACCCTGCGCAGGGAATAGGCAGGAGGGTGGGTGGCTAAGAGCTCAGGACAGTGGAAGGGAGAGGCAGGGAAAGCAAGAACAGAGAAAGCCCAGACAGAGACGAGAAGGAAGAGATTTCGAAACAAGTGATCAGGAAGAGACTGGAGAGGTCTGGAGTTGATTCTATTGAATTTTCTAAGAACGCAGTGCACCCTGTTTCCTGCGAAGAAGCCCACTCTTCCTATACGCATGTGGCCGATTTATCTAATTCCGTGAAAGTTTGTGGGGTTTTTTCTGCATGAGGGCTTCCACGGAGAAAGAAAGGGACAGGGGACAGAGAGAGAACCAGGGACGAGACAGTCTGTGCTGTCTTCAACTTTTGATTTGTTTTGAGACACCACCTAACTCAACCCCTCTCTGTTTCTGGATTTCTGGGGGGCTCCGCTTTTACCGAGATGCGATTTACATGTCATAAAATTCACCCTCTGCTCCAGTCAGGAGCTGCCCTCTGGAACACACGCCAGCACTGCTCTTCAAGAGAACCTGGAAATTTAAATTTATGGTAGGACATGTCCTGATGTTAAAAGACTGGCGGGGCGCCTGACCGCCTCAGTCAGTAGAGCGTGCGACTCTTGATTTCGGGGTTGTTGAGTTCAAACCCCATGTTGGGTGTAGAAATTACTTAAAAATCATAAGAAATCTTTAAAGTAAAATAAAATATTGGCAAAAACCCCAAAACACCTATGATTCCCACACAGATTTCTCTCTCTCTCTCCCACTCACTCTCTCGGCTTCTCTTTCCGCCTCTACTTTTTTAAAGTAAAACTCACATAACATAAAACTTAGCACCTGAACCATTATCAAGTCCACAATTCTGTGACTTCCACCACACTTGACACACTGGGCAACCATCAAAACAATGTAATTCCAGGACATTTTCTTTACCCCCAAAGGAGACACTGTACCCACGAGGCTGATGTCCATCCCTTGATGAATGGTGAATAAAACGTGGTCTATCCATACCACGGAGTATTATTCAGCCGGAAAAAGGAGTGACACACTGTCACCCGCCACAATGTGGATGAACTTTGAGAACAGTATGCTAAGTGAAAGGAGGCAGTCACAAAGGCCATGTATTGTATGATCCCACGTATGTGAAACGTCCAGAACAGACACATCCACAGGGACAAAAAGCAGATTGGTGGCGCTGGGGCTGCAGGGAGTGGGGAGTGACTACCTAGTGGTTCTCTTTTGACACACAGTCTTGCAGCTTGCGGCTTCTGGAAAAAGTCAATCCCTTCTTTTGTAGCTGGAGGCTTCAAGAGGGCATGGACTGGCTCACAGCTTTATGCTCACACCTCCCGCAATCAGGGAAAGCTCTGAGCACTTTTGCCACCTCCCCTGGGGACCCCCCCCCCAATGAGCTCGCAAGTCCCGAGCTCCATTGTAAGCTCAACATGCCACCTGTTCCCTAGAGAGAACTCAGCTATGCCAACACCTGGGGCGAGGGCCCACAGCATGGAGACCATCACAGATGTGGAAACTGAGGCAGGACGAGACAAAGTCGCTTGCCCACAGCACACAGCTGCCAAGTGCCAGGACCGCAGTTTGACCCCAAGCAGGCTGGCTCCAGAGCCTGTCTCGTTAATCATTGTCCAAAGATACAGATGAACAGATGAATGGCTAACTGAATGAGCACAGGGGTGGACAGAGGAACATGAATGTTCCCACAGGTTTCAAAGTAGGATAGCTTCTGGAATCCTACAGACGGGGCTTAAACCTCAGTTCATGCCATGACTCACTGGGGGTCATCACGCTTTGACTAGACCTCAGTTTGTTCATCTGAAAGATGGGGCTGGGAGGCAGCTCCCTGTCCACACACCACTTCCTCTTGGGATCATCAAATAAGGCAATGAAAGATGGGTGAGGATATCAGGTACATTAAGTAAAGACACTCTCAAAATTGCCCTTCCCAGTTTCTTTCTGAAGAAGGAATTTCCGAAGCTGACTTAGATGACAGAATCTTTTTTTCTCAGCTGCAAAGGACTATCAGTTATGGTGCTGTTCTTTCTCTTCTGTCTCTGTCTCTCTCTCCCTCCCCTTCTATTTCTTTGTCCCCTTCATTCACTCATGCATTCATTCAACAAACTTTCAAGATGCCCTGTGTGCCTGACCTTCTGCCGGGTGACACTGGGACCACAGAGTTGCGTCAGAACCAGTGGCCCCCACCGCTCTCAGACCCTGCCTTGTTCCTCTTTCATCCTTCCCAGCCAAACTTATCCACGGGGATCTACTCACAGCTTGCCCTCCACAGCCGTGGTCTTTTTGGGTCTCCAGAGACTTCCATGTTGAGCAATCCCGTGGTCTCCTGGTCCTCACCTTACTCAGCCTTCAGGCAGCCTTCCACGTGGCCTGCCCCTTCCTCCTTCATGCATTTCTGGGTTCCCTCCCACTTTCTGTCTCTCAGTTATGAATAGGCCTTTTTTCCTCCCCCGGTGCCTTTACAAACAAGGGCGTTCCCAGGGCCTGTCCTAAGCCTTGTTCTCTGTACTGACTGCATACACGGGACGGTTCACCTGTCACCTGGGTTAGGATGGCTCTTAGTCTCTCCCTAGCTTCATGTCTGTGCATCCCACAGCTTCCTGGATCACCCAAACCCTTACTGTCCCACCAACCTGTTCTCAGACCCTGCTTGCTCCATCTCCTGTCCCCACCACCCAACCAGTCCTCTGGTCCGGACCCTTGGGACACTGATTCTCCCTAGGAGCCAGTGTCCCTTCCTTCTTCTGAGACACCCCATCCCAAGACTGCTCCCTGACTCCTGGCCCCAAAATCTGCTCCAGAGCCTGGCCCTCTGCAGCAGTTGGTGTCTTGCACAGATAAGGGAGGGAGAGAGACAAGCAGACCCCGCACTGAGCCCGGAGCCTGCCCCAGGCTCAATCGCAAGACCCTGAGTTCATGACCTGAGCCAAAATCTGCTTGTAACCCTACCAGAAGGCATTTATGCTGCTGAGGTGACTCTTGGAGGAAAACGCAGTCTGATTCCCAGGAGAACCGACACATGATTAGAGGGTTGGAACTTTCAGGTCCTGTCCCCCTCAACCCCCACCCCCCGGGCCCGGCCCAGGCCCAGAACTCCTGGGCTTGCAAAGGCACACAGATTCGTCTCGGCGCAGACATGCTACCCAGGGCCACTTGATGGAAGCCCCCAGTCCCACACCTCTGTTCCTGAAGACCAACTGTGGAAGCTTCTGACTTGGGTCGATTAAGTCTACGGCAGACGCAGATCTCAGCAATGAGTGCCAGGCAGCCGAGCCCCAAACGTTCACCAGCAGACAGCAAGGCCAGCGAGCGGGACAGCGCGGTGAGAAAGACCGTGGTGGTGGTGATCTAGACTCCTGTTCACAGCGCCAATTGCGGTCACCCCACCGAGGCAGGAGGGACCCTGTGGCGCGCGTGTGACAGTCTTGACCATTGGGCCAACTTTCAGATGGAGGGCTCCATCCCGTTTCCGTGGGGTGGCTACGACATTATCCTTCACTATCTCTCCTCCAAAAACCCTGACCTGGGCTTCCCACCCCCTCTACCCTCCCACAGCCTGTCTGCTTCTTTTGTCTTGCTATTGAACGCATCAGAGTGGAAGCTTGGGCATATATGCCCATTGCCCCCGTGATACTGGGATTTAGGATAAAAAGTACGTTTTATGGTCTTAGTCCCCATTCCTGGCACAGAGCTCCTAAAACTCTTGGAATTTCCTAAGAAAGCAAAAAAAAAAAAAAGCGGGGGAGTCTTTTGTTATGTGAACGTGTGACTTTAGGAAAGCACGGAAGAATGGGAGGGGACTGGGGCTGCGGGTGGAATCAATCACCAATGGACAATGAGTTAATCAATTGTGTCTACGCAGTGAGGCCTCCGCAAACACCGGAGAGGACGGGGCTCGGAGAGTTTTCAGGTTGGTGGACGTGTGCAGAGAGAATGGCGCACCCAGACAGGGCAAGGGAGCTCCGTACCCCTTCCCGCAAATCTTGCCCTACGCGTCTCTTCCACCCGGCTGTCCCGAGTTTTATTCTTTTACTGTAAACCGGTAATCAAGTAACTAAAATGCTTCTCTGAGTCCTGGGAGCCGCTCTGGCAAATTAATCAAAGCCAAGGAGGAGGTCATGGAACCCTCCAGTCTGTATAGCACTTGGCCCGAAGTACAGGTAAAGAACTTGGATTTGAGATGGGCATCTAAAGGCAAGGGGGGCGGGCAGTCTCTCTGCTCTGAGCCCTTGACCTATGGCATCTGACACTACCTTCTGGACGATTGCTTGATGGTGTTGGGAGAACCCCACCCCCACACACTGGGATCAGGTACGAGACCAAGACCCCTGTGAGGCTGGGAAGTCCAGCCTAGTCCCTCATACAAGGCCTCCCAGGAGGGGATGTGGCTGAGGTTGGCCTGGAGCCTTCAGACTAGAGGGGAGATCTCCTTAGCCTAAGTCTAGTCTAGAAGCTGACATCTCCCCACCCGGGGCCTTGGGAGAATAAAAAGCAAGGGCTTGACGTGCCAGGCCAATGCTGGGAAGCATGGTTACCCCCCCTGACACACTCCCCTTCTGAAGGCTTTCCGTCTCTCCTCCAGTCTTTTCCAAAAGGCTTTTCCAGCCCCTCCCTCACAATCGCCAGCTTTCCAAATCCCTCCTGCACAGGATCCCATTGTTATTAAAATTCCCCTGAGCCAAAAACAGGAAGAGGAGGGCAAGTGGCTGCAAAATCCCAGGAGAGGGAGGGCGGGTGGAGGGCTGCCTGAGAAGCCTGGCCACCTGGCCAGCCTTCCCGAATTAAGGTGTTGGTGGCAGGAAGAATCTTCAACTGAGGTATGTCATTATTTTTTGTTCCACAGGAAGGATTTGGGCGGCCGCCTCCCATTCTCCCAAATCCCCAGCTGGCTGCTCTGGCTCTGGGGCCTTGGAGACAAATCGTCATAACAATTTTGTCAATAAGAACAATGACCCTACTAACGAGAGCGCCTCAGTAAGCATTCACCCAGTGCCAGGTGTTCTCCCGAATGCTTTGCAAATATTAATGCAATTAACCCTTCCAAACCCCTCTGACCACGTAGGCTTTTTCTTTTTTTAATGTATTAGTATATTTAGATCTTTCCTTTCTTTCTCTTTATTATGTTCGGTTAGCCAACATAGAGTCCGTCGTTAGTTTTTGATTATTTAGACGGTTCTAAAGCCTCAGGTGTGGAGAGAGGAATTCGCTGGTGGCAAATTATTGTGAGTGATATGTACAAGTCCCTCTTTTGTTTTCCTTATTCCCTTCTTTATTCCCTTTGTCTCCTTCCCCTTCTGCTATTGTCCTCACCATTGTGGATCTTTGCTCTTATCTTTGTTATACTGTGTATCCTTGCTGTTATCTTTGTCACTAGGTATCCTCTGTTTATTAATGTGTTCCCTCTGCTATTGTATTTTTTATTGCATAGCTTTTTAAAAGCTAGGATGAGAGTCACATAAATAAAATTTCTACATTTTTAAAATTAAAAAGATAGAGTTACACTCACATAAATAGTTCACCATTTAAGGTGCACGGTTTAGTAGTACTTTGTAAATTCACAATGTTGTGGATTTTTTTTATTAGCATATGTTCTTACAAACTGTATATTGTTTTATGTGCAAAGTGCTGTGTAGTTTGAATTTATGTCAACAGTATTATGGTATACAGCTTTTCTTTTTTAAGCTCAGAACTATGTGGGTTTTTTTTTCATTTTTAAAGAAGGTATTATTTACATAAATTAAAATCCATTTATTTTAGGTGTTCGAGTTGATGAATTTTGGAAACGATACTATCGGGCAACCTCCACTATAATCAAAACACAGAATGGGTACCTCTCACCTTCCTCCCCATCCTTGAGCTGCCCTGTACTCCTGCAAGCTTTCCCTCCCTCCTCTCCCCCATGCTACCACTGATCCCCGTTCTGCCACTATCATTTTGCCTTTTTTAGATCATATAAATGTTTGGCTTCTCTAACATAATGCATTTCAGAATCACCCATGTTTCTGCATTTTCCTGTCAATAGTTCATTCCTTTCGGCTGCCGTGCAGTACCGCACGGTATGTATATACAGCAGCCTTGTCCAAAGTTCACCAGTTGTTGACTATCTGGGTTGCTTCCGGTTTCCAGGTTATTCTTGTTGTAAACATTCATGTACACATCACTGTGTGGGCCTATGTTTTCATTTCTCTTAGCCAGACACCTAGGAGTGGCCTGGCAGGATCATATGATGTATATGTTTAACTCTATAAGAAATTGCCCAATGTTTCTTTTTTTTTTTAAAAGATTTTATTTATTTATTTGACAGAGAGAGAGACAGCCAGTGAGAGAGGGAACACAAGCAGGGGGAGTGGGAGAGGAAGAAGCAGGCTTCCAGGGGAAGAGCCTGACATGGGGCTCGATCCCAGAACTCCAGGATCACGCCCTGAGCCGAAGGCAGACGTTTAACTGCTGTGCCACCCAGGCGCCCCCCCAGTGCCCCGTATCTTTGCCAACACTTAATAGTGTCCATCTTTTTAACGTTCACCATGGAAGTTGGTAGCGCTATACCTTTAAGACTCCGATCACGCGTGCATCTAGTCTGTGGCTGGTGAGTGCTGCATAGCCTTCCACGGCACTCGCCAGCTTGTCCTGACATCCACCCCCACCCTCATTAGCCGGTGCTCAGTTTTCCTCTGATTCCCAGCACAGCAGAGAGATGAGTGAGTGAGGGACACTTCATTCTTTCCTCTCTGTGATTTGCATGATTATTGCCCTCAGGAGTGGAACTCCTGGGTCCTAGGCAGTGCCTATACTTAATTCAGCCAAGGAGTGCTACATTCCTTGCCAAAATAACTGGACAGGGTCCATTCGTACCAGCTGCACCCCAGAGTACTGTCTCTGCATCCCTGCCAATACATGCGTTATTTCAATTTAAAGATTTCTAATCCATCTAATAAACATAAAGGGATTGTTGTTCGTATTTGTGTTTCTTAGATGACTAATGAGCCTCTCCACCTTTCATCTTACCTTCCTGTTTGTTTCCTCCTCTGCAAATCCATTCACAGCCTTGAGTATTCTTGTTTACGTGCAGGATTTCCTCGCACATTTTATTTTATTTATTTATTGTAAAGATTTTATTTATTTATTTGACAGAGAGAGACAGCCAGAGAGGGAGGAATCACAAGCAGGGGGAGTGGGAGAGGAAGAAGCAGGCTCCCAGCAGGAGGAGCCTGATGCAGGACTCGATCCCAGAACGCCAGGATCATGCCCTGAACCCAAGGCAGACGCTTAACGACTGAGCCACCCAGGCACCCCTCCTTGCACATTTTGGATACCAACCTCGGGTCAATATTACACTTTGCCAGTATCTCCATGCATTGATTTACTTAGTTCTTGTCTTTTGTTGAACAGAAAATCTTTACTCGAATTAACCAATTTTTGCCTTATGGTAGTCCATCTGAAGTTTTAAAGTCTTTCCTCACCCCTGAGTAACAAAAATTTTCTCTGCCATTATCTCCCATAAGCTTTATGGTTTGACCCTTAGCTTTTAGGTCTTTATGCAATTTGGTGTTAAGTACCAGGGTTATACCCATTTGAGTGATAGGAAAACTGAGGCATAAAGAAGGTTAAGTCATGGGGTTAAATAAGTGGCAGAGCTGGAATTCATACCCAGGCAGCCTGGCCTCAGAAACTCCACACCAACCTCTTCACCATCTTCTCAATCTTCAGATGCACCCTGCTGGCTCCTGCCTCAGGGCCTTTGCACTTGTATTCTCTGCATGGGGTGCTGCTCCCCAGATGTGCACTTGGCTCTCTCCCTCCATCCTTTCAGTGTTTGTTTGTTTTAAAGATTTTTTATTTATTTGAGAGAGAGAGAGAGCACAAGCAGGGCGAGCGCCAGGCAGAGGGAGAGGGAGAAGCAGACTCCCTGCAGAGCAGGGAGCCCACATGGGGTTCCATCCCAGAACCCTGGGATCATGACCTGAGCCGAAGGCAGATGCTTAACCAACTGAGCCACCCACCTGTTTGTTTGTTTTTAATGTCACCACCTCAGGTCTCTTCCCCAGACGGTCCTATTTAAAATAGCAACGCTGGGCCACCTGGCTGATTCAGTCGGGAGAGCATGTGACTCGATCTCAGGTTCATGAGTGCAAACATCACGATGAGCATAGAACTTGCATAAAAAATAAAATACAATAGAAACTCCACTCACTCCCCCAACCCAACATTCCTTATCCTTTATCTCTGCTTTTTCTTGCCATGGTTCACATTGCCACTTCAGCCTATCTCCTTATTTTAATTGTGTGTCTCTGCAAAGAACGCAAGCTCTCCAAGGGCAAAGTTGTATCTAATTCACTGTTTATCAGCTGTGCCTGCAACAGTGCCTGGCTTGTGATGAGTGCCAGTATTTGCTAAATAAAATTGTATTTACCAACACCCAGGAGGGTGCTGGCAGGTGGTCAGCATTGAATAAATGCTGAAAAAAGGAACTTCTTTGTTGTTTGGTTTGGTTTGAAGTCAGCTGTACACCTCTACACCCGTGAAGTGTGAACTCAGCACCCTGAGATCAACAGTTGCATGCTGTACGACTGAGCCAGCCAGGCGCCCCAAATGCAACACTTTCTGGACGCTGCAAATTTGAGAGGTTGTAACACCCTAAGGTGATATTCTATAGAGAACCGTGCAAATACTACTACTCGTGGAAGTGCTTGACATTAATCGTAACAGCGCTATGAGGAGACATGAGAAACCCCATTTACTGATGAAAACACAGAGGGGCAGTGAGTTGTATGTTTTGTTCAAAGCAGGGACTCAGTAGCTTGAGCATTTAACCATTGCATGTGGGGTCACTGAACAAAGATGCTTGTGGGGGAGATAAAAGGACAGAATACTTGGCCAATAACAGGGTCTAGGCATGGAGACCCCTTCGGGTACTGAACCCCAAAATGCTAATCTCGGGTGCTCTTGACCTTTAGTGGGCATGGGGATTCAGAGACAGGGAATACTGGCAAAATGTGGGATGTAGGTAGAGATGGGACCCTTGGGGGACCCCAGACTATGTGAGAATGAACTCTTATGAGGATTCAGTATTAGCTGTGATGTGATTAATCATTCAGATGTGCCTAGAATATTGTGGGGGCCGATCCCGGGTACAAGAGAATATTTTCAGGGTGAAATATCACAGAAGTCTAGAACCTTCTTGAGCACCAAACACAGAAGCGTCGAGAATGTTGGCAATAAATAAGTATTTGAAGGGGTATAGGATGTTGTCAAGAAAGTTGCATTCACGGGACATAGAATATTGTTGAGATGGGCCAATGGATGTATTAAGGGTGTTTCACAGAACATTCAGATGGCTATCTGGGATTATGTTGAAACAGTGGGAGTCCTGGAACGTCGTCTGGGTTGGATTGTTGAGACTACCGAGGTGTTTCAGGATGCAGTACCTGGGAGACCATGATGTTGGAAGTGACTGAATGCTTTTGAAACACAAAATGTCAGCTGAGATCAGACATACTGAGAACATGGATCACTGGTTCAGGGGAGCTTTGGGAGGGGCCGAGAAGGGCTGGGCTAACCAGGCAAATGGACTGAGGAGGGCACGGAGGGAGGAAGCAGGCAGGTGAGCCAACCCGGCTTTTATTGTGGGCCCTTTGTCCATTTCTGCTCCTGGGTTTTGTGTTTTCGAATTGTGTCTCGGATCCATAGAACATATCGAGAGACTCGAGTGTAGACGCCAGGCCGGTTGGGCTGCCCGCATGGGAAGTCTCCCCAGGAGATGATGCCATGGAGTGTTCCGTTACAGATCAGGGGGCCCCCGGAGTCGCCCTGAGTGGGGGAAGAGACAGAGGTGGGGTCCTCGGTGGAGCCAAAAAGGCACAGGCGGGGGACATGGGGGAGAGAGTGAAAGACGGAGAGAGACACACTCAGAGGCAGAGACAAAGAAAGACAGGCGCACAGAGAGCGTGAGAGAGGAACAGACAAGACAAAAGAGACACAGAAAGATGGGAGCTGGACTCACACGGAGACCGAGCGTAAGAGACTTCTCTCTCCACGTGATTCTCAGCTCCTTGGTCTCCTTAGAGTGGTGACATCTTACCTCAACACCCACTCCTGGTTCTCTGGCACCCCCTCCCCCCTGTTGTGGCTTTAGGGCCCCTGGGGCCACCTCGCTACTGAGTAAACTCATCCACATCTGGTAGGGACACGTGTGCTTCCACGTCTCCCCGGGGACCCAAGACAGACGTCACTGACTAGTCGGGCACACATCACAAATTCATTTGTTGCTCTTTCCCACTGAATTTCCCATTCCCGCTCATTCCCTTCTGAATCTCAGAAGCCTTTTTTTGGACATAGGTTTTGTTTCTTGTGTTTGTGGAGTGTTTTACCCATGTAGGATCATTTCCCCTTCTTCTGGTAACTGCCCTCCTCATTTGCTGTTTTGGGGAAAGGCCCCTCCCTTTCCCTCAATCCTTGCTTGTCCCTGCCCCTTCCTGGGCCACATAGTCCTTGCCATGACAGACTTGGTCCCTCAGAGGATCCCACAGCTCGGGCCAGAGTGACGGTCCAGGACACATGACCGAAGTCAGCCCAGTGAGACACACACTCAAGATGTTCATGTAAACAACAGGAAAACTCTTTCTAGTCGAGTTGCTTAGGAGGGTGAAATGTAAGCCCAAGGCTGCTGGGGCCATCTTGCTGTTGAATGGGAAAAGCTTCACTGAGAATGAAGACAAAAACAGAAGAGAGAAGAACAGAGTTGAACGGAGACAGAGTCCTAAACACATTACTTGTGCAGCTGGATCCAACTGTGCCTGAAGCGAGACACCCCCGGACTTTCAGTTATAGAAGCCAGTGTGTCTTGCTTAAGCTGGCTGGAGTTGGGATTCTGTCACTTGTAATTGAAAGAACGCCAACCTTTATGAAAATCTTAACTCGGGGATCTGCAGCCACTGTCCGTCAAAGCTGAATTATATTCTCCGGCCACGGGTGCTCTCTTTTTGTCTTAACCCTCTACGCTAGGTCATTTTGTTTTTGTTTTTTTTGTTTTTTTTTTTTTTTAAAGATTTTATTTATTTATTTGACAGAGAGAGAGAGACAGCCAGCGAGAGAGGGAACACAAGCAGGGGGAGTGGGAGAGGAAGAAGCAGGCTCATAGCAGAAGAGCCTGATGTGGGGCTCGATCCCAGAACGCCGGGATCACGCCCTGAGCCGAAGGCAGACGCCCAACCGCTGTGCCACCCAGGCGCCCCTACGCTAGGTCATTTTGAAGGATTGCTTCCCCCAAGGTTAGAAGCAAGTCCTTTCCCCACAGCATTTGGCCCCACCTCCATCCTGGCTTCCCATCCTGACCCATGGCAACCCATCACCCCCTTGTTCTCACCTCGCAGGAGTCCTTGCCGCCCTCCTTTGTGCCAGCGCAAAGCATGTTGGGTGTGATCTTCCCCGGGTAGACTTGACGACACTCCTCGTCTGAGCGTAGCTGGATGTTGGCACATTGTAAGGTTTGGGGGTAACTCACTGGGGAGGAGAGAGAGGAGGGTCTAAGGATGTCTGTCTAGGACAGGCTATGGGGTGGGAGTTAAACGGGACATTCGGTAGGAAATGGATGGAAAGGGGAAGATGGGGAAGAGATGGGACATGTATCTGGGAAAGCGATGGAGGCGGCAGGTGTGGAGAGAGACAGGAGGAGGGGAGTGGGGGGGAAGAAGAAAAGAATGCAGGAGATTGGGAAGGAAGAGCAGTAAAAGGCAGGGAGCCCAGGGGAGGGATGGTGGGAGATTGTGAGAGACAGAGGACTGGGCGTGGGGAAAACAAGGTAGAGAGATGGCAAGTCAGGGAGGAAGCGGGAATGAGATGGGAGGAAGCCCCGGCACCAGTAAGGAGATCCAAAGGACCCTCGAGGATCAACTTTCTATTCCTGCACATGTAATTTATACACGAAGGACACACCTACATTTCCTATGTGTTTAACAAACACATACCTGCCAATATATCACATTTATAAGTTACATATTTATTTAAATATATTTATGTATGATTTGTATAATACATAATTTATATACAAACATATTTAAATAAATACATAAATATAAAACTTAGGATTTAGAAAAATCTATATAATCTGCATATACAAATTATAGTGATGTATATTTATATAAATATATATGTGATATATAGCATACATTATAATATTTGGTTTTTTATTTATATATTTATATAAAGGATATATAAGTTTCTATATTTGGTCTATAACATATATAATATATAAATTTACAACTCTGTACATTTATATAAGGGATAGATAACTTTACATATTTAAAAATTCATATGTATTTATAAAGGTTATATAACTACATAATCTATGACATATAACTTTATACTTATAAACATTTGTATAAAGGATCTACGTAACATAATTTTATATATTTATAAATTTATATATATATGAAGGATATAACACATATATGCGATATATAACTATACATATGTTATTTATATATATATAAAGGAATCCTCCTCCCACCTTCCCTCCCGTTTCTGCCCCAGTTTTCCCAGTCACAGACATCAGGCCACCTGTGAGGGTGCCTACCCTGGGGGCTGGTTGTGGTGCCCCAGCCAGACACCCGACAGCAGGTGCCAGCAGGGAGACCGTCGTTGTGGGAGAGAGGCAGGACACGGATGTGGTTCGTGGGCTGGACGGGGGACTGCAGCTCCAGAAGCATGATGTCGTGGTCATGGTTCAGGTGGGTGGAGCTGATCTGGTATTGAGGGTGGGGGATAGAGCGCACTACCTCCCTCACCTGCTCTCCGGCCTCTGCGCGCCCCAGGGCATGCTTGCCCAGGTAAACTCTGTACCCGCTGTGGGTGCAGGAAGGGGGATGATTAGAGAGGATAAGCCCGTCTCCACCACCTTCCTCCTCTCCAAACATCTTCCACACCTCGACTCCAGTCCCATTCCCAACCCCAACCCTAACTCCGACCTCATCCTCAATCCTGCTCCACTCCCCCACCACCCCAGTCCTGTTCTCGTCCCTACCCTCATGCTGCTCTGACCCCCACATACTCCTTCAGACAATGTGCTGCAGTGACGACCCATTTGGGGTGGACCAGGACTCCCCCACAGAGCAGCCGCCCTTGCACTAGCAGGGCTGCCTGCCAGGGCTGAGAGTGGGGGCGGCAGGTGTAGCCACCCGGGAGAAACCCGCTGGTCCCATTGGTGCCGTTGAGAATCTTGGGATATTCCTGAGAGATGCCTGGTGAAGAAGAGAAAATGTTAGGGAATTGGGGCCCAGCGGGGGAAGGGGGTGCTGGGCTTGGGAAGAGGGTCAGAATTTTGCTGTGGAAGACCAGGAACTGATGATTCATTTGTGGGCCTCTGGGAGTTGCCATCTTCCATGCAGTGGAGATGAGTCAGGGCAAAGAGATGATGATGTCCTTTACTCCATTAGGGGTTCAGAGTTCATGGAATAAGGAAGCTTCTGATGGGTAAGCGGAAGCCTGACTTTCTCCCCACCTGCATTTCCTCATCCTACCATGGGGACGGATTTCAAGAGATAGGAATGAGACTGACCTACACATCTACGTAGGCAGTGTGTATCCATCCACCCACCCATCCATCCGTCCATCCGTCCATCCACCCGTCCACCCCATCCATCCGTCCATCCATCCATCCACCCATCCATCCATCCATCCATCCATCCATCCATCCATCCATCCGTCCATCCACCCACGCATCCGTCCATCCATCCGTCCACCCCATCCATCCGTCCATCCACCCGTCCACCCGTCTGTCCATCCACCCGTCCACCCGTCTGTCCACCCATCCATCCACCCGTCCGTCCACCCATCCACCCATCCATCTATCCATCCATCCATCCATCCATCCATCCATCCATCCATCCATCCACCCACGCATCCGTCCATCCATCCGTCCAACCACCCGTCCACCCCATCCATCCGTCCATCTACCCGTCCACCCGTCTGTCCATCCACCCATCCACCCGTCTGTCCACCCATCCATCCACCCGTCCATCCACCCATCCACCCATCCATCCATCCATCCATCCTTTCAACACAAGTTTACTGGGTGCCTCTAGAGCTTTAACTACAACCCATAACCTAACCACTCTCAAGTTCAAAGTTTGTAGCACTCTGTATCATCTGACTCTTGCAAGCCCCTTTGGCCCCATCTCCCACCTTTCTTCTTCACACTCTGTTCCAGACTCATGGACCCATTCTCCAGACACACCAGACCCTTCGTACTTGCTGCATCTCTTTCTGGACAGTTCTTTCTCTAGTTCTGTGTTGTTCAGTGTGGTAGCCACTAGCTACATGTGGATATTTAAACTTAAATTAAAATGAAATAAATTCAGTTCTTCAACCACACCAGTTACGTCTGACATGCTCACGAGTCCCACTTGGCCAGCGGCTACCATATTGGACAGGGCAGACACAGGACATCATATACAGGAAATACTCCCCTTGAGGGCACTCAGAATCTACAGGTCACGTGTCTGTGTCCTTCTTGACTCTGAGAGCTCAGTTCAGCTCAAATATCACCTCCTCAGAAGCCATCCCAGATTCCTTGCCACTTGGTCTAACACTGCCCCTCCCAGCCCCCCAGTCACGTCCTGTTACATCCCCCCAGTTGATTTGCATCAGAGCCAGGATCACTATTCATTTACATTCGTGTGGCTTTTTTTTTTCTTTTTTAATCTCCCCAACTTGACTGTGGGTTCCATCAACAGCAGATGCCTTCACTGCTTTACTCAGAGCTACATCCCCAGGACCGAGCACAGCACCTGGCACACAGTAGGTGTTCAATCAGTAAGTGTTGTGTGTGCCAGGCACTGTGGCTGGCACTGGAGACGCAGCAGTTGACAACCAGAGAGAAAGTCCAATCGTAAAGCTACCATTTTCTGTCTGGGTGATCCTGTACCAATCGCCAGCTTTAGCTTCCTCAGCTGTAAAGTAGGAAAACGTCTCTCGGGGCACCTGGGTGGCTCCGTCAGTTAAGCGTCAGCCTTTGGCTCAGGTCAAGATCCCAGGGTCCTGGGATCGAGCCCCATATCGGGCTCCCTGCTCAGCAGGGAGTCTGCTTCTCTCTCTCTCTCTCTCTCTCCCTCTGCCCCTCCCCACTGCTCGTTCTCACTCTCTCAAATAAATAAAATCTTTAATATACTATAAGTTAAAAAAAAAATAGAGTTGATTCTAAGCAGACCATTAGATCTAAAATAATGAAGATGGTTGCCAGGATGTAAAGTCTAGGATGCTGGAGACAGGGCGGGCAGCATGGATCAGGATCCTGACTCAGGTGCCACCAGTGTCTTTGGGGCCGAACCTGCTGTCTCCAAGTCCCAGGTTTTTAGCTGTGAAACTGGAGTCATTACAGTACTCCTACCTCCTCAGGCTGTTGAGGGCTCCACAAGACGCATGCGAAGCTCCTAGCCCAGGGCGTGGTACCCAGGAGGGGGCTTGGGACACGGCACGAGTCCTGGGAGTGGTGCCAAAGGAGAGAAACCACCCCACCTTCAGGCCAAGGGTGGTGCCGGTGTTCCGTGCCAGATGCCTAAGGACTCCTCCCTCCTTCAGGTCTCAACTCAGGGGTCTAGTCCTTCGGGGTGGGGTGGGGGGGCTGCCAGACTAGGAGCTTCCATTACATCTCTAGGCTGCTGGCTTGGCTCCTTGAAGCCATCACCTCCTGTCACAGTTGTAACTAATTATTAACTAATTATTTGGGTAATTGTTTGAATCATGCATGTCCTTCCCCGCTAGGCTCTGGGTGTCAAGAGCAGGAACTGTCTATGCTTGTACAGCACCCAGCACAGTGCCTGGTGCTCAACAGCTGTTGGTGAAATGGCTGGTCGCTTGGATGGACAGACGGACAGACGGACGGATGGACGGATGGATGGATGGATGATGATGCCTGAATGGGGTTTCCAGAGAATTTGCCTGCAAAAAGGCGCTTAAACGTGAAGAGAAATCTTTGGGACTGACTCAGGGTGGAATCAGGTGTGGGGTCACCCCCCGGATTAAAGGAAGAACAAACTAGAAGTTTCTGGAAGGGGCTGAGAATGAAGAGCAAATACTTCTAATAAAGTAGTAACAACGAACTTGCCAGCCCCTTCTATCTGCTGTGCACTAGCTTATTTTCATATTCACAAGAACCTTTTGTAGTAGGGACTTCTATGTTCTCATTTCACAGATGCAAAAAACTCAGAGAAGCTAAGTTACTTGCTCAACGTGGCAGCATCAAGATTTGAACCCGAGTCTCACTTCTCTCTCTCTCTCTCTCTCTCTCTCTCTCTCGCGGAGGCCTTGAATGTGAGAGGGGCTGCTGCGGGGGCAGGAGATGCGGATGGCAGTGGGCTTCCCAGTGCGAAAGGCAGGCAATCAGGGAAGGGGCTGGTGGGGAAGATCCAGAAGCCTTAAAAGTAGAGAGGGCCCCCGCAGAACTGGGACGCCCCAGGGAGGAGCCTGGGGTCGGCGGGGAGAATGGGCTCACCCCATCGGAGAAACCAGGTCATGCAGGGACAAGCAGGAAGCTCAGGGCTGTCCCCGCGGGAGCCGGCCCCGAGTGGGCGGTGGGCGGAGCTCCGGGCTCCCACGCCCCCTCCTCCTGGCCTGACCCCTCCTACCATTGTTCCGGTGGCCACCCCGCCCCCACCCCCGCGCATTCTTACCGCCTGACAAGGCCACCGTCAGGAAGGCGATCACAGCGGCCAGGGGCCACATGGCGGCTCCGGGGTGGGGAGCAGGGCGGGCGAGGCCTGAGAAGTTGGGGGGGTGTTGTTAAGGGCTGGCTGAATCCCCATCTCTGGCCGCCCCTCCTCCCCATCTCTGCACTTCCCAATCTTGAATGTCCTCTCCTTCACTTGACCCTAGAATCTGCACCCCCTCCCTAATTTCCATCCTCAGTGGGGAGCCCAAGTAAGGAGGTAGGAGGGGCTGGGGCAGCGTGCACCTGCGTCCACCCGTGCCCTCCAGCGAGCGGGTGCCTCAGTACCCTCTCCCGCCGCGCTCCACCCCCTCCTACCCTCTCAGGGTCGTTCCGCGCACCTGGCCTCAAGCAGCTCATCTTTGAGCGCGCTTGAGCCCTCTCCAGCTCTGCAGATTTCTCTCTCTATAACTGAACCTCTGGCTTCCCTCTCCATCTCCCTGACTCAGCTCTTCTCCCTCTTTTCCTTTCCTTCCTCACCTCTGCTTCCTCTCCCCACTCCTCCCCTCTGACGCTCCCTGCGCCAGGCGGACCCTACCTTGCTGAGAGGCCCGGGTGCAGAGCTTCGCCGCGGGCTGCCTCCAACTTCAGCCCGGACCCATGGCTTTTAACCCCTGAATTCCCTCCCCCAGCGCCTTCAGCATTTCCCTGTTGCTGGCCTCCCCCTCTCCACCCCCAATAGCTCAGTAGGCTGCTGCCAGGCACCCCCCAAGCCTGGGCTTGGCCCTTCCGCTTGGGGCGGAGCTTCCAGGACAAGCTGGGACCCAGGTCTGGCCCCGCCCAGGCCCCAGTTGAACCCACTGCGAGCTTTGGGGCAGCAGAACCCACCTAGAGGAAAGGGGAAAGCTGTTTCCTTCCGCAAACTCACCCGAAATTCCCATGACTCTCCCTAACATCGGCCTATTTTTCATCCCACTTTGTAATCTCTCCAGCCCTGTGCGCGTCCTTATATCCATCAGCTCCCAGATGGCCATTTTCTACCTTATTCCTCTCTCTCCTTGCGGTCAGCTTATTCCGCAAACCCAATCCCATCAACAGCCTTATCTCAAGTTTATCCAAACATCAAACCCAACACATCCAAATTCCAGTTCCCAGCTTCATCTCCAGCACCAACCCCATCTCCAGCCCTTCTGAAAAACACAGGCATGCCTAAATTCACTCCCACCATTCCCCTTCCCCTACCCCACCGCCACAGCCCTCAGGTGCAAGAAGGGAATCTTCAGATAGGCGGATAGAAAGTCAACTGTACTTGGACTTGGACGTGGCCCCGGGGAAAGCAATATTTTGGATAAATGGTCTTTTAGGAACAGGGCCAGCTGGGGTGAGGGAGTCCATGGGGATGTAAGTGGCTAGGGAGAAGCAGGAATCGGAAAGCTCTGGGGGGCCAGGACGATGGGGAAGAGGAAGGAGGAAGAGGTGGTGTTTGGGAATGGGTAGGTCCCTCCTGGAACTGTGACTGGGTGGGGCCGTGAATTAATCCTAGGGGGTGGAGGGGGTAGGATTAAGGATTAAGGAGGACAGAGGTGGGGTCAGAATTTGGAAGAAAGCCAGGGATGGAGATGAGATGAAGTTTGGAGAGAGAGCAGTGGTATCATAATAAGGACGGGGCTTAAGATGGGCAAAGGGAGGGTTCACATCAAAATTGGCGTAGTCCATGTTGGAGGAGTTTAAGTTTGGATACAGGGATCAAATCTAGTGTCAAAAGGTGGTTGTTGTTTTTTTTTTAAAGGTAAGTTTTTAAAAAGGATCTAACCATGACTTTCATATATATGTATATATACACGTATGTATATATATGATAAATATATGTCAAAGATTTTATTTTGATTCATTAATAAATGGTGGAGCTAGTAAGATAGTACAAAGAACCACACAGGTAGAGGCAATAAGGAATGCTGAAATGAATTTATAAATAGATACAAAACGGGTTTAATTCTACATAGGTGGGGGGAGGGAACTTCATTGTACTTCCACTTGCCAAAACTCATTTGCACAGTTATGGACAAGACTGATTTGCATGGCTATCAGCTGTCTATGATTTACAGAGTTGTAAAGTAGCTCGAAGACAATACTAGAAGCAGAGACCCCATAAAATCAGATAGCCCGTTTAATTTTCCATCAGAGACATCTGTTGGGTCCATCTGAAAGCCTTTCATGTCTTTTCCCTACATTAGAAACAAAAGTTTGTGGAGAGGTTTAGGATGGGTCTGATGATAGCGTTTGGAATGCAGGTGAGCTCGGGGAGGAGAATAGACACAGGGGAGGATGGGCTGAGGAGTTGGTTTTGAGGATAGGATTGCGTTCCGGATGGGAAGGATCCGAGGATAAGAATGTTGATGGAGTCCTATTGGGTTGGGATTGGAGAGGGAGCCAAGAGTGAGGATTTAGATGGGAAGGGTTGAAATATAGCTGAGCTTGTGTTGGGGGTTGATGGTAATAACGAGGACGAGATGTGAGGTTGAGTGTCTGTGTTGGGGTAGGGTTTTGGTGGGAGTGGGCTGGTTCATAGCTGTGGGCTCCTCTCAAGGTGACAGAGCATTGTCTTTCCCCACCTTGAAATTTCCCCCACCCCACAAGGCTGGTGGCCCCAGGGTGGGCACTGAATTCGCTCTTTTTGAGAAGTGTTGGGTTCAGGTTGGGTGGAGGGAAGATGCAGGAGGAGGGAGGATGCAGGTTAAGTAAGGTGACTGACAAGCTTGTGTGGGAAGTCAGGGTACCTGTGCCCTCTTGTGGCCCAGGTCCACACTTCTGGAAAAGCCTTTCTTGCTTGGGAAGGGCTGGAACCTGGAGTGGGGGTGGCTGGCTTTGGCGTTTGCTTCCGGAGGAGTACCAGGTCAGCGCTGATGTTAGGGTTTATGACTGGCCTGGACTTAGGTTGGCTGACTCACGTTGAAGTGAGGTTATGGGCCCACCGAGAGCTGGGTGCATTCCACCCCCTCACCTGATCAGTAAGGCAACTGGAGCTCAGGAAGGGCGGTGAGCTGCCAAAATCACGCAGCTAGACCAAATCCAGGTGTACTGTCTCATAGATCAGGGTCTTTCCCCCCACGGAGGGCAGAGCTGGAGAAAGGGCTGGGAAAAGAGGCAGTGTCCCTAGTGGTTCAGAGCTGAGACTGTGGAGCTAGACTGTTCAAGTGACATGAATTCCAGTGACATGGCCACTCTGTGCCTCAGTGTCCCTATTTGCAAAATGGTGCTATCAATAGCATAGGATCTCTCTATCTGATCCAGGATGGTTAAATGAGTTAATATTTCAAGGTGCTTGGATGAGAGCCTAACACACACCAAGGGCCACACATGTGCTTGTTAAATAAGTAAAGCAGGAGATGGAGGTAGCCTGAGGTTTCCGGAGGCCCCACCCTAGCTTGGCTTCAAAATGGGGTTCTTTGTCAAGCAAGGACTGGAAGTTCTGGTTGGAAGTGCTGGCTGGGATGAGAAAGTTGGCCCCACACCCAGGCTCAGAGGAGAGGCCCCGATGCAAACGTGAAGGGAGGGGGAGACAGAAAGGTACGAAGGGATAAAGACATGGAGATAGAAAGACAGGGTGGGTGGGAGAGGGCAGAGGGAAGGCAGAGGGACAGCGAGGCACGGAGACATAGAGGCGGAGAGATGGAGAAGCCTGGGGAGAAACCGGCTTGTGCTCTTGGAGAGAAAGAGGCACACGGAGTGGAGACCCATGAATTCTTCTCTAGAGCTGGGTCCATGTTGGGAAGGATGTCACCCCAGTCACCATCTTTCCCATGCAGCAACAGCAAACCACATTTCACCCATCAGAATAGCAAGAGCTAGAAAGGTCAGTCTTGCCACCTACCGGCATCTATGCCCACATCCTTTGCCTCCTCTCCTATTTCTATAGATGAACAGTCTGTGCCTCCGTCTAAGACAGACCCCTTCACTTGTGCCTGCTCTCCCGTTCCCTGTCACCTCCTTGGGGACACTGTTCCAGCCAGCAACTTCTGTGCTCGCTTGTCTATGTCCATTTTTGTTCCTCCCCAGTGAGCAGGCCCATCACAATACGAACGTGCTGCAACGACTCCCATGTTCCATTAAAGGAATTAAAACAAAAACAAGGGGCACCTGGGGGGCTCAGTCGGGTAAGCGTCTGTCTGCCTTTGGCTCAGGTCATGATCCCAAGGTCCTGGGATCGAGTCCCGCATCGGGCTCCCTGCACAGCGGGGAGTCTGCTTCTCCCTCTCCCTCTGCTCCCAACTCATGCTTAGTCTCTCTCTCTGTCAAATAAAATCTTAAAAAAAAACAAAAACAAAAAATGAAACCTCTCAACCTTCAGGCTCTCCTTCAGCCTTTTTTTTTTTTTTTTGGCTCCATTCTTTTTCCCCATGACTACAATTCTTCTCTAAAAAGTTGGCAACACTCACTGTCTGCAGCTTCTGTCCTGTTCTCTCTTGAGCCCTCTCCATGCTTTCTCCCCCACTACCTGCCGGACCCCTGTCGAGGGGACCAGTAACTTCCATGTTGCTGAACCCATCTTACTTGAGCAGCGTTTAACAAGTGGATCACTCCCTGTTCCTTCCGAGAGATTTTTTCCTCGGCTTCTGGGGCTCTTCACCCCCTGGTCTTCCTCATAGCTCAGTGGCTGTTCCTCACCCGCGTCGGGTGCTGCTTTCTCCTGTCCTGTCTCTACATGGCGGAGCACCGCAGGGCTTGACACTTGGTCCTCTCCTCCGTCTACACTCACTCGCTCGGTGATCTCATGGTTTTAAATATCATCTACGTGCTGATGACTCCCAAATTTAAGTCTCCAGCCAGACCTTGCTCCGGAACTCTGAGCCTGACGTACAACTGCTTGCTTCCCATCTGCACGTCCAAAGCTAAGCGGGCTCCTCTTGCAATCTTGACCTTCTCCATCGGTGGTCTCTCCATCCTTGCAGTCCTCAAAAATGAAAACCTTCGTCTCTCCTTTGGATTCCTTCTCTCACATCACTCCTCCGTCTTATTACCAAACCCTATCAGCTCTGCCTGCAAAATAGATCCCAAATCTGACCATTTCTCAACACCCTCCATCTTTGCCACCTGGCCCCTCCCAGCCAGTGTCATCTCCCACCTGGATTATTGCAAATTTCCTATCTGGCCTTCCCGTTTCTGGCCTGTCCACCTACACCCTACTTTTGACACAGCAGTCAGAGTGACCTTTTAAGAGAATGTGAGTCAGGGCAGGTCAGTCCTCCTCTCAAAACCCCGCAGTGCCTCCCATATCACTCGGAATGAATGTCCCATTTCCCGATGGTGGCCTACAAGGCTCTGGACATCAACGACCGTGTCCTCTTGCTCCCCTTCTCATGCCAGGCTCACTCTCAGAGCCTCGTCCAAGCCAGATGTTTGCGTCGTTTCTGCTCTACTTGTCCTCCTCTCTCTGGAGATTTCCTTGACCACTAGAGGGGGGAATTCCCAGGACAGGTTCAGCGGATCGCTAGAACTCACAGAACCCAGAGAAGCTTCTATGCTTTTGCTTTTGGTATATTGCATGTACAAATATGGCATCAAATAAGCAGGGGAAAATGGCCCATAGGGCAGAGTCTGGGAGAGACCAGCCACAAGATTCGGGATGACCCCTCTCTGTGGAGTCGTGCAGACAGTGCTTGCTTCTCCCAACAGCGATGCGTGATAACACATGCAGAGTACTGCCAACCAGGAAAGCTCCCCTGAGTCTTGGTGTCCGGGCTTTTCATTGGGGGTCAAGCACATGGCTGTCTGCTTGCATGGCTGACCTTACTCTCTCTCTTGCCCGCGCAGGCCAAACTAATACAACATGCCCCAAGGCCTCTACCATGTCATTTTTATTAGGATAGACTATCTGGCATGACCAAGGCCCCCAGGTCAACAAAGACACTGTTATCAGGCAGAAGACTAGGCAAGGGCCAAACCTTTCTTTCTGTACAGGTTTTGGACAACCCTGGGCCTGCCGAGTTAACCCTTCATTGCACAGCCACCTACTTAAAACCCCTCCTCTGACATTCTCTATACCCCTTACTCTGCTTGACTTTCATCCAAGGCACTCCCATCTGTAATGCTCCATGTTTTACTTATTCATTTACGTATTTCCTGTCTGCCTCTCGTTTCACAGTGAGTTCCCTGGGGGCAGAGATGCCTGTCTGTTTTGTTCTAGAATAGTACTCAGTGTACAATAAAATCCAGTGACTATTTGCTGGATGAATATTCAAAAAATATTGAATAAAGATGAATAGTCAAAAAAATTCAGTGAATATTCACATTTGTCACATGCAGATATGACTTACATTTCCAGAATGAACGTTAAGCGTTGCTGAGGGTGTGGGGAGATAGGAATCCTTATCTAGACAAAAACCTGCCAGTTCTTGGTGCAATTGATTAAGAGTAAGCCTTTTGGTCCAATGGTCCCACTTCTGTGAATATTCCAGAGAAGTCTTCTATAGGCATGTAAGGGGCATGCCACCAAATAATCATTACACTATGGCTTGGGTAGTGGAGGGAACCTAGTTGTCCATCATTAAAGAACTGGGTCGTTAGGGGTG
Source organism: Ailuropoda melanoleuca (assembly GCF_002007445.2). Classification (NCBI taxonomy): domain Eukaryota; kingdom Metazoa; phylum Chordata; class Mammalia; order Carnivora; family Ursidae; genus Ailuropoda; species Ailuropoda melanoleuca. The sequence goes on along the minus strand of NC_048229.1, from coordinate 29,551,623 downwards.
CCTGGGTGGCTCAGTCGGTTAAGCATCTGCCTTCAGCTCAGGTCATGATCCCAGGGTCCTGGGATCCAGCCCCGCATCAGGCTCTCTGCTCAGCGGGGAGCCTGTTTCTCCCTCTCCCTCCGCCTGCTGCTCCCCCTGCTTGTGCTTTCTCTCTGTCAACTAAATAAATTAAAAAAAAAAAAGTCTTAAAAAAAAAAAAAGAATTTGGTCGTTAAATGAGGTGGATGTACCCGGTGAGGTGAGGTGGTGCTTCTCGAACTTTGATATGCATTGTGTCCCTGAGGATCCTATTAAAATGCAGATTCTGGTTGGTTTGGCCTGGGGGGGGTGGAGCCCAAGATTCTGACATCTACTAAGTTCCAGGTAATTCAATGCCGCTGTTCCCTACACCACACTTTGAGAACCAAGGGTGTAGACCAGAGTAGTGCTTGCCAATTGAACTTTGTACGATGGTGGAAATATTCCATTCATCTACACTGTCCAAAATGGCAGCCACTAGCCACGTACACTTATTGAGCTCTGGGAATGTGGTGAGAGCAGCTAAGGAATGGAATCTCAACATGTATTTAATTATCTAATTTTAATTTAAAAATTAAAGGACCACGTGTGGCAAGTGGCTACCATATTGGACAGCACAGATGGAGAACACTCTGTGGCAGTGAGAAGCAATAAACTAAACGAGCAAACGGCAACATGGAGAGATTGTTAACACAGTGTTTGGTTGAATAAGATCATGTATTTTACACCACGACCTTGGGGCTCCTGGCTGATTCGGTCGGTCGAGCATGGGACTCTTTTTTTTTTTTTTAAGATTTTATTTATTTATTTGACAGAGAGCACAAGTAGGCAGAGTGGCAGGCAGAGAGAGAGGGAGAAGTAGGCTCCCTGCAGAGCAGGGAGCCCAATGTGGGGCTCGATCCCAGGACCCTGGGATCATGACCTGAGCTGAAGGCAGACGCTTAACCGACTGAGCCACCCAGGCACCCCGAGCATGTGACTCTTGATCTCGGGGTTGTGAGTTCAAGCCCCATGGTGGGTGTTGAGCCAACTTAAAAAAAAATACCTCAACCTGACTGCTCACTGACACCCACCTTCCACGTACCTTGTGTCATCACACTTAAGATGCTGGTGATTGTATTTGCACTTTTATGTTGCATATCTCAGAGACAGAGAAAGAAGCTGTCCATTAAATGATGATACAATGCTAAGACACCTTTGGTTGTAAGATGCCTCCTGATTTCAGAATTGTGAAAAGTGCGAAGGAATGTGCATCTGAGAAGCAATAAAAGGGGTGCTCAACCATCATGGTGGGGAGTATAGTTGGGAAATCAGGCTAAAGTAATCTTTGATCTAATCTTTGATCGAAACTGCTTTTATTTCGCTTTATAGGATACAGGCTAAGAATCACAGCATGGGCTGTATCTCCATCTCACTGGGGGCCCGAATCTACCCCAGGACCTAGCTGCTCTTGTCCCCTTTCCTCCACAGACCTTGTATGGCTACTGTGTGGGAGAGCCGAGCTGTGTCTGCATCACCCGGACGGAAGGGGCAGACTCCATGTCTCAACAGCTCTTTGGAGCTGCCGTAACCACGAGGGTCCCAGACCCACCATCTGAGAACTCTCAGGTCCCGTGCTGCCCCCTGCAAGAGAGCAAGTGAACGCTGGTGCCAATTTCTGTGTGGAAATACTCCTGCTTGGGCTGATATCAACCTCCCAGTGCGATGTCAGTGGGCACAGGGTTGGAAAAGCTCACAGTTATAGGGGCGCCTGGGTGGCTCAGTCGTTAAGCGTCTGCCTTTGGCTCAGGTCATGATCTCAGGGTCTTGGGATTGAGCCCCGCATCGAGCTGCGCTCGGGCTCCCTGCTCACCAGGAAGCCTGCTTCTCCCTCTCCCACCCACCCCTGCTTGTGTTCCCTCTCGCTGTGTCTCTCTCTGTCAAATAAAAATCTTAAAAAAAACAACAACTCACGGTTATAGACATAATGCAACAGACAAACATAACTTCGAAGCATAACTATTGGTGAAAATAATTAGGAATTAAGGAATGTTGAGTATATATTGACCTTCTTTTTAATATTCATTATTTAATTATAAGTTTATAATTTAATTTTTAATAATGGTTGTGTCTACCACCTGGCTTTCCAAATTCCTAAAAATTGGCCAGCTGGCTCTGACAGGCTGGTACGAGCTGGTTCTAACACACACTGGCCTTGTGGCCTGACTCAAGCTTATTGACCTTTTACTCTTAGGGGTTCTCTTCTTTACTTTACTTTTATTTTTTTAAAGTTTTATTTTTATTTATTTATTTTTAAAGATTTTATTTATTTATTTGACAGAGAGAGAGACAGCCAGCGAGAGAGGGAACACAAGCAGGGGGAGTGGGAGAGGAAGAAGCAGGCTCTCAGAGGAGAAGTCTGATGTGGGGCTCGATCCCATAACGCCAGGATCACACCCTGAGCCGAAGGCAGACGCTTAACGACTGCACTACCCAGGCGCCCCCATAAAGTTTTATTTTTAAGTAGTCTCTACACCCAATATGGGACTTGAACCTACAACCCCCCAGATCAAGAGTTGCACGCTGCACCCACTGAGCCAGCCAGGCGCCCCTCTACTTTACTCTTAAATTATGTTTGTTGTTTCTTTCTTTTTTTTTTTTTTTTAAGATTTTATTTATTTGACAGAGATAGAGACAGCCAGAGAGAGAGGGAACACAAGCAGGGGGAGTGGGACAGGAAGAAGCAGGCTCATAGCAGAGGAGCCCGACGTGGGGCTCGATCCCACAACGCGGGGATCACGCCCTGAGCCGAAGGCAGACGCTTAACCGCTGTGCCACCCAGGCGCCCCTGTTTGTTGTTTCTTGTCTGTCACCTCTTGCTGGAGTCTAAGCTCTGCGAGGGGAAGCATTTCGATTTATCTGGCTTGTTCACAGCTCAACTTGCAGCACCTAGAACAGTGCCCACTGCACTCTAAGTGCCCAGTAAATAGTTTTTGAGGAATGAAAGTAAGAAAGTGAACGAGATTCGGAACACAATGGCTTCATGTAAATGAGAAGCAACAGCTTATGACGAGGCATGTTTTGCAAGAATGCACGGTATTCAAGGCCGCTTGGGTTGGTGCCTGTGGGGAGGGAGGGGACTGAGCCAGGGATGACAGATGGAATAAAGAAATAAAATGAGAGCAGGTCTCTGCCAGGACTTGAACGCCAGAGGGTGATTAACTCAACTCTCCTCACCTGAGATCTGATTAGGAAAAAGAGGACTTTTCATTTGCATAGAGTTTTCCAAGAAACAAAGGGAGTCTCTGCCCTCCCTGCCCAGGACCTCGGCAGTCCCTGCTCACAGGACCCAGAGCCAGAGCGGAGGCTCAGGGAGGGCAGTCTTGCTCGGGGCCAGGCTGCAAGGCTGGGTGTTTCCTTCCACCACACCGCACACCGTGGCTGGGGAGCGCCCCTGGGGAGCAACAGGCACCCCCGTTCAGCCACTTGTCAAGAACGCGGTTCCTGACCGGGCACAATGAAGCCGCTCTTGGCATATCCGTGGGATGAATTCAATGAACAGACAAATGAAATTTAGGATTCTTTGATTTTCATTACTATTTATCTGGTTTTTATTTTTATTTGATTTATTTATTTTTAAAGATTTTATTTCTTTATTTGACAGAGAGAGAGGGAGAGAGAGCACAAGCAGGGGGAGCCGCAGAAGGAGGGAGAAGCAGACTCCCCGCTGAGCAGGGAGCCCTATGCGGGTTCCAACCCAGGACCCTGGGATCATGACCTGAGCCGAAGGCAGACGCTTAACTGACTGACTGAGCCACCCAGGCGCCCCTATTTATCTGGTTTTTATTTTTTTTATTTTTTTAAAGATTTTATTTATTTATTTGACAGAGATAGAGACAGCCAGTGAGAGAGGGAACACAAGCAGAGGGAGTGGGAGAGGAAGAAGCAGGCTCATAGCAGAGGAGGCTGATGTGGGGCTCGATCCCATGATGCTGGGATCACGCCCTGAGCCGAAGGCAGACGCTTAACCACTATGCCACCCAGGCACCCCTATCTGCTTTTTAGAGACACTAAGAGTTTTGAAAAATGTCTTCTTTGGGGGTTGGTGCCAGTTTTGTGCCTTCATGCTCCTGTTCCTGCATCTAAGGGGCCTTGAATAATGGTGTTGTGGGGTTGTGGAGAGAAATCCTGCAAGAACGTCTCTGGGAAAGGAAGAGTCCTGGGCCAGAGGTCTGGATCAAGAGGCTGGGGCCCAGGACTCCTGGGTCTGAGGGAGGAGGGGGCTGGGGGCCGGGACTCCTGGGTCTTGAGTGCAGAGAGCAAGGTCTGGGCAAGCAAGGGGGCAGCTGGTGTTCAGTTAAACCAGCAATCAATTGCTCTGTATGGTTTTCTGGATCCAGGTTTGGTACTTGCACAGGTTGGTGTAGACTCCGGGATAGCCGGGCAGGGCACAGCGCTCCATCCCCCAGGACACAAGGCCCTGGAGCTGTCCTTTGCACACCAAGGGTCCCCCGGAGTCACCCTGAAGGGGAGAGGCCGAGATAGAGATACCCATGAACAGATGGTCAGAGTCATGGGTGTGGAAAACCCAAGAGGCAGGAATGGGGAAGGAGGTGGGCTGAGATCCCCGGCAGGGCTCCGAAGATATCAGCCCGAGGAGTTGGGGTCAGTGACTTCCCTCTTCCCTGGTTCCTGCTGTCTCTGCCTCTTGCGGCTCACTGCACCCCCCCTGCGTATGCCTCTTTACCTCCCCGTCTCTGGAGTCACCTCTCAGGGATGGAGTGAGGTCTCTGGAGCCCCTGAGCACAGACTTCCCAGCGCCCATATGTGGTAACAGCAGCTAGAGCAGGGATGAGAGCTAAGTGCAGGGACCGCTCTGCACTCTTTCCGTGGGCTACCGTCTCGTTCCACCACCTACCCTAAGAGGGGCTGCCCCCATCTGACACGTGAGTCCACTTAGCCACAGAGGGATTAGGTCCGTTATCCAAGGGTGGACAGCTAGAAGGCAGCCCCGCTGTTACAATCTCTCTCAGTCTCTGCGGAGGCCTCTGCAGATTTTCCGGCTCCTGAGATCCTTTGATACCCCAGTCCCAGCCCCAAACAGCCCCCCTCCTCTGGCTGTCCCTGGGCCTCACCTGACAGGAGTCCTTCCCACCTTGGGGGGAACCTGCACAGACCATGCCCGCGGTGATGGCTTGGGAATAAGCCTGCCGACACTCCTGATCCGAGGAGATGTTGATGTTCACACATTGCAGGGAGTTGGGGTACCTGACTGGGGGCCACGGAAGGGGTACAAGCGGGGTCTACCTTCCAGCAGGATCAGGAGTCTGGGGATCCACCTTCTCCTCCCTCAGACCCAGGAGTCAAGGCCCCCAGCCTCTCCTCCCTCAGACCCAGGATCTAGACCCTCAGCCCCCTCCTCCCTCAGACCCAGGAGTCTAGACCCTCAGACCCAGGGGTCCAGCCCCCAGCCCCTCCTCCCTCAGACCCAGGAGTCCAGCCCCCAGCCCCTCCTCCCTCAGACCCAGGAGTCCAGCCCCCAGCCCCTCCTCCCTNGTCCAGGCCCCCAGCCCCTCCTCCCTCAGACCCAGGAGTCCAGGCCCCCAGCCCCCCCTTCCTCAGACCCAGGAGTCAAGGCCCCCAGCCCCTCCTCCCTCAGACCCAGGGGTCCAGGTCCCCAGCCCCTCCTTCCTCAGACCCAGGAGTCCAGGCCCCCAGCCCCTCCTCCCTCAGACCCAGGAGTCCAGCCCCCAGTCCCCTCCTCCCTCACACCCAGGAGTCTAGACCCTCATCCCTTCCTTCCCAGTACTCACCAATGGGGCTTGATGTGGTGCCCCAGCCTGACACGTGGCAGGGAGTCCCTGGGCCGGCACAGGAACTGGCTATGGCGATGGGTCTCACCGCCCTCCCCAGGCGAGCGGGCCGCTCCAGCTGCAGCAGCATCAGGTCATTATTGTGGGTCCGGGGGCTGTACTGGGGGTGTGGCACCTGGCGAACCACGCGCAGCACCTGCTGGGTGGCCTCCCAGTTCCTCAGGTTGTGCTTGCCCAGAGCTACGTGAAGGACCCTGGCCCATGACCCCCAAAAGTAGCACTGCTCAGGGTCTGACCTGGAGACCCCTCCGCACCCTCCGGCCCCGTTGCCTTCCCTGGTGCTGAATTGTCCACAAGCCTGAACTGCTTATGGAGTATTCAATGGACCCCTGCGCTCCTTCCCACGGCCTGGGCATCCTCTCTTAGGCCTATCCCACCATCCACCCTTCCTATCTTGAGCTGTGCTCTGGTCTCTGGCTTGGGTGTAAGATGACAGTTGGGAGCTCTTGGCTCAGTGCTGGGTTCTAGGCTCTGCGTTCCAAGAGGGAACTTGGGCTATGGTTCTAGGCTCTAAATAAGAATTGATATCCCAGAGTAGGCTCCAGGGAGGCTCCATTCTGGTTCCAGCCTGGCCCCTGGGTTCTAGATATTTTGAACTTTCGAGTCTAAGCTAGGATCTGGGCTCTCTAGCTGAGTCTGGATCGTGGCATACTTTCTAGATATGGGTGTGAGCTTCCGTGTTCGGATAGGATGCGGGTTCTAGTCTAGGCTCTGGATTAGGGTTTGAGTCTGGGTTCTATTTTTTTTATTTATTTTATTTTTTTTATTTTTTTTTGACAGAGATAGAGACAGCCAGTGAGAGAGGGAACACAAGCAGGGGGAGTGGGAGAGGAAGAAGCAGGCTCACAGCAGAGGAGCCTGATGTGGGGCTCGATCCCATAACGCCGGGATCACGCCCTGAGCCGAAGGCAGACGCTCAACCGCTGTGCCACCCAGGCGCCCCTTGAGTCTGGGTTCTAGACATTGATTTGAGCTTTTAGTCTTCGGGTAGTCTCAATTCTATGCGGAGCAATGGATTCTGGACGTGGATACGAGCTTCAGTTTCTACACTGAGTTCTGGGTTCTCACTTAAGTTCTGGTTTATGACCCGGGTTTTAGACAATGGTTTGAGCTCTGTGTTTGAGCTTTGGGTCCTAAATGTCGGTCTGAGTTCTTGATTCTTGGCTAGGCTCTGTTTCAAATTGAATTGCAGTTATGGTCTGGGCTCTCGTTGCTGGACTCTGGTCCAAGCCCTTGACCTTAGGTTGAGCTCTGAGTTCTAGATGGAGCTTCAGGTTCTGGCTTGGATCCAAGTTTCTAGATGTTGGCTTGCATTCTGAGCTTTGCATTCTAGACCCTGGGCTGAGTTTTGGGCTCTGGGTTCTATATCGAACTTTAGTTTATGAGATTAGATCTGGTTTATAAGCACTGGGTGGGCTCTTGTCTTGGATCTGGGTTCTAGGTTGAGGTCTAGACTCTTGGAGGGGCTCTGAGTTCTGTATGGGGTTTCAGATTATGCTCTGCATTCTGGGATTTAGACCCTGGGTTCCAGGCTGCTAAAAAAGGAGCTATAGACTAGACTCTGAATTAAACATTGCATCGAGAATAGGTTCTGGTTCTGTCTCTCCTATGCTCTGAGCTGTGTGTTCTGGCTGTAAGTAGGGTTCTGGATTTATGGCTGGACTGCAGGTCTGGACTAGACTTTGAATTTAAGTTCTGAGAGGGGTCCTGAATTTCTGAATGTAGACTATGGCCTAAACTGAACCACCAGTCTGGAATGGGCTCCTAATCTTAGTCTCTATGTAGAGCTTGGCCTCTAGATAGATCTCCAGATTATGTTAGGTTCTAGGCTTTGTGTGGGACTCTAAGCTGGCATATGGGTTCTAAGCTGTCAATCTGCTTTCAGAATCTAAACTGAGGGGCGCCTGGGTGGCTCTTTGGGTTGAGCGTGAGACTCTTGATTTTGCCTGGGGTCGTGATCTCAGGGTCGTGGGATTGAGCCCTGCGTGGGGCTCTGCTCTCAGCTCAGAGTCTGCTGTAGATTGTCTCTCCCTCGGCCCCTCCCCCTGCTTGAGCTGCTCTCTAAATAAATAAACAAAATCTTAAAAAAAAAAAAAAGAATCTAAACTGAGTTCAAGGTTTATGGCTGGATTCCATATTCCGAGCTGTGTCGGTAATTCTAGGCTCTTATCTAGACCCCAAACCTTGGCCCAAGAGTAGGGGAAGAGGTTACTCACGGGCGTGCGCAGTGAGCGGCAGTGATGGCCCACCGGCCTGACAGCAGGGCCCCTCCGCAGAGGAAACGACGAAAGGGACCTGCCAGTAGGGCCGCCTGCCATGGCTGAGAGTTCTGGATGCATGTGTAACCACCTATTATCTTGTTCTCATCCCCTTGGCTCTGTGCCATGGCTAGGAACAGGCAGAGGTGGGGTGGGGAAAGCAGATGAACAAACGCCCTCCACCCCCCAACTCTCTCGGACGTCTGGGACCCACAAATCCCCTTTCTTTACCTAAGCCCTAAACCACCCACCTCTATCTGCCCCACATGGTATGAGACATCCCCGGTGTTGCCCCTATTATTGCCCCAACATAACAGGGAGTTTTCTGACAACCTCTCCATCACCTCCATAGTGTATCACTTGATCCCACGGCCACTTCATCCGGGGCACTGACATAGCTACTACCCTGGACTTTACTCTCCCATGAATAGTTTCTATCATCACTTCTCACAACACACCACAGTTCCCCCCATTAATCCTTCTCCAACACATTCAAGGAGCTCCCTGTCCTTTTTCCAACCTTCCCACTCATACGGCCCCCCAGGACCCACCATCTTGCCCCACACCCACTCCATCTGCCAATCCACACCCCTCCCTGTGAGCCCACCCCCACCCCTCTACCATCACCCCTGCCCCCCATTATCGCCAACAACATGCTGTCTTTCCGTTAGTTCTGCAGCCCTCCTTTTAAATAAAACCCAGACAGGACTGGACACTTCTCCACAACTCCTCATTCAGTCTCCCCCATCTCCTTCAACTCCTGTACCCTGATATCTCCTGATACCTCCACAACTCAGGACCCAGGCCCCTCCTAAGGGCTCCTCAGCCACGACCCCCAAAACTACGCCCATCCTTCTCACCAGGTCACCCATGAGCACACTGAGTCCCTGGGAACCCTCCCCATCTCTTCTCAGCATCTCCAGGGGACTGTCCATACCCCAGACCCCACTGCTGTCTTACCTAGAGCCACGATCTGGAGTGCTGTCAGCAGAAGGAACATTCTGGGGGCTGGGGGTCGGGTTCTGGTAAATGCAGAGAGAAAGTGAGAGAGAAGCAGGCTGCAAGAGACCCAGAATTTGAGGGACAGAGACAAGAGAGGGCCTTACACAGAGACCAAGCCCCTTAGAGACATGGATGTGCCTCTGGGTGTGGAGGACGTGGGGGTTGTGTCTTGCCTCCCTGTCATTCCATGGAGGCCTTTTATCCCTGTTCTGGGCAACTGGCCCTGCCCCCCCCCGCCCTTCTCCTGCCTTTTTTTTTTTTAATAGCCCAGGTCCCATTCCAGGGCTCCCTGGTCCTATCTCCTCCCTCCCCTCTCTGGCCAGAGAAGCAGCGCCACATTAATGAGAACCCGCCCAGTGAAGGTGTTTAATTTGGGAGGAACCCAGGGAGGGGGAACCCTGGGGCAGGGTGGACAGGGTGGGGGGCTCAGGGGAAGGTGCTGGGT
>NC_048229.1:29531055-29541948 GCF_002007445.2 Ailuropoda melanoleuca | reverse complement strand
AGGCTGGGAAATGAAAGAGAAGTCACATATGAAAGTGGAAGCTGGAGACAGGGTCAGAGAAACACAGGCCAGAGAGACAAGAGTCAGAGACAGAGAGACTAGGGAAAGATGGGGAAGGGGAAGGAAGACAATGTGGACACAGGGACAGAGGAGGCAGATGGGGAAAGACCAGGGACCAGGGAAGCCCAGAGACAGAGATTCCTGGAGAGGGCAGAGTAGGAAAGCCAAGGGTGGGGTGGAACAGAGGGAAGAGGCGAGGGGGGGGGGAGCGACAGGGAAGGTGCAGGCGAAGCGCTGATACACTGGAGAGGAGGAAGAGGCAGGACAAGGCAGAGGAGGGGGAGACAGAGGGAGTGAGGGGTACACAGGTGATGCGGATGCAGACAGAGGAGACAGGGAGGCAGGCATGAAAGGTGACAGCAGCCAGGAAGAGGGAGGCAGGGGGTGGGGCTGGGAACTGGCAGGAGAGAGCAGGGGCGGGAGGCACCTGGGACTGTCTGTCCCCTAGGCTTTCTCACTTTGTGGTTTTCACAGTCCTGGGAGTTTGGGGAGCGGGGGCCCCAGCAGGGAGGAGGAGGGTCAGTGCAGAACTGGGGCCCCCCACCTGGGGTTGCAGAGGGCAGGAGCAGAGTGGGGGACAGAGACAGAGATGGAGACCCAGAAAGAGGGAGAGACAGCGGTGAGGTGGGGAGGGTCTCCAGCGGCCGAGGAGGGACCCCTCCTAATTTGGGGCAGGACCCGCTGCCCTCAGCACCTCCCCAGCCTCTTAAATGCCCTAATGACTGCAATTTGTCCCTGGGGCTGAGCAGGGCACGGTGACTCAGGAGGCAGCCTCTGCACTCTCCCTCCCCCAACACCCCAGCACCGCCCCCCACCCCGCACCCAGGCTGGCTCCCAAACCACTTTCCTCCCTGTCTGCCCGGGCTGCTGCTTAGCCCTGTCTCTGTACCTGGGGGCTCACTCCGTGCATCTAAATCCACACGCCGACCTCCCCGTGTGCACTTCTGTTTCCTGGGATCCCGCTCTGAGGGGCTGGCAAACCAGAAGGGTGGGATGCTGAACAGAAGGAAAGACACCCCCCCCCCGGGGAGGGCACAGGGGGACAGGGAGGGGGCTGCTGTGCATCTGGGGGCCCTTGTGGTGACACAGGTCTACAGACGAGGTAACACTTCATAGAAACCCCTGTGCCCCTGGGGGGCTCAGTCAGTTAAGCGTCAGATGCTGATCCCAGGACCACGGGGAGCCTACTTCTCCTTCTCCTCTGCCTGCCACTCCCCCTGCTTGTGCTCTCTGTCTCTCTGTCAGATAAATAAATAAAAATCTTAAAAAAAAAAAAGAAAGAAACAGCTGTGCACACACGCACACGGGCAAACATGCACAGAGACACGGAACTAGGCTTATGGTCTAGCTAATGGCCCTCAGGGATTTCCTGGGGCTGATAGAGCCCTCAGGTATTTATCTGTGACAACATCGCCACCAAGGGAAGCTGAGGGAAGGAGCCCGCAGGACTCTGTACTATTGGACCAATTTCCTAGAGTCCATAAATATTTCCTTTTTTCCCCCCATAATTTATTTCAAAATAAATAAGCAACAAAACAGAATTTCCTGGTCAAGGCAAGCCTGTCCCCTCCGTCTGAGCATAAACCTTCATGTGATGGACTCATGGGGACCCTCCGCTGAGCTGGAAGGCTCTGGTAATCGTGCGGTCTTCCCCCCCGCTCCCCACAAAGAAGGCCCTGAGGGGTGCCTGGGTGGCTTGGTCAGCTGGGCTTGATCCTGGGGTCCTAGGATGGAGCCCGCGGCAGGCTGCATGCTCAGCGGGGAGTCTGCTTCTCCCTCCCCCTCTGCCCCTCCCCCTGCTTGTGCTCTCTTTCTCTCTCCCAAATAAATACAATCTTTAAAAAAAATTTAAAAAGAAGGCTCTGCTTAAGCAGAAGGCTTCAGTGAACCCTAGGGAGCCCTAGCAAAAGGCTGGCCATGCTCCAGAAATATGGTCCCTTCACCTCCTTCTCGCTCCCCAGCCCCGCCCCCAACACCTGCAGGCTCCCACCAGGTTACTCAGAGCCTTCCCGCCAGAATCTAAAACCTGGGCCACTTGCTCACCACTGCACCCATCACCTTAGCAGTGTTGTTTGCCCTGACACGGGTGCACAGAAAATATTTAATGAATGAATGAATGAATGAACAGATGGCCAGAGTCCTTGGTTTCAAGGAGCTCACGGTCTGGTGGGAAAGGCCAATGGGGCAATAAGAAACTCGGTCTGGGGTGATGTGCCCTCTGACAGGGAATGTGGAAGGGCCTGATGGAACCCCAGGAGTGGGGAAGGGTTCCCGAAGGGCGGGCTGTCTAAGCTGGGGCCTGCAGGGGATGAGTAGGAATTCACCAGGAGGGTGGAGGGAGTGTAAGGGGTTGGGGGGAAGAGGTGAGGGGCTTGAGTAGAGACCTTCAGACAGGAGGATGGTGACAGAGTTCAGAGGACTGGAGGGAAAAGTGGCTGGGAAAAGCAGAAGCCCAAGGGTGAGTCTGTGCAGGGTAGAGAAGAGCCCTTGGGGTCCTCAGTGGAGACCTAGGTCTGGAGCTTAGGAGAGCTGTCTGGTTAGACAGAGGTGGGGCGCTATTAGCACAAGTGGTATGGAAGCCTGAGCGCCTGGAGCCCGCACGGGGAGACTACATCTAGTGAGAGGACCGGGGACATCTGCCTGGGACCCTAAGGAAGACCCCGGTTTAGGCGGCAGGGGCCTGAAAAGAAGCAAGGGGAGAGCTAGAAGGAAGGCCGGGAAAGGGTGGTGTTGGGGAAGTTGAGATAACTTTTTAGGAAGGAAGAGACACGAGGGTGGGACACAGCTGGGCAGCCACTGGGAAAACGGAGAGGGGAGACTGGAAGGTTTTGGTGGCTGGTGGGACTGGAAGCAGGGGAGGAGGTGGTGGGTGAAGACCGCTCTTACAGGTGGCAGGGGCGAGAGGTGTGCGACCAGCAAAGGTTGGTGAGGAGAGAGGGAAGGACAAAAACACCTCCCATTTACTGGGGCTTGGCACAGCCAGGCATGGTGCTGTGTTCTTTTTATTTTGTGCTTTAATGTTCAAAACTTTTTAAAAAAATTGATTTGCACGGTGCTTGGCTGGTTCAGTCGGTGGGGCCTGCAACTCTGGATCTCGGGCTAGTGAGTTCGAGCTCCATGTTGGGTGTAGAGATAACTTAAAAATAAAATTTAAAAAATAAAAAAAAAATTGAGGGACGCCTGGGTGGCTCAGTTGGTTAAGCAGCCAGCTCTTGATTTTGGCTCAGGTCATGATCTCAGGGTCCTGGGAAGAGCCCCACGGTGGGCTCTGTGCTCAACAGGGAGCCTGCCTGAGGATTCACCCTCTCCCTCTGCCCCTCCTCCTGCTCTCTCCCTAAAATAACTCTCTCTCTCTCAAATAAATAAATAAATCTTCAAAAGAAATAAAATTTAAAAAGTTGATTTGCTTTTTTATTGTGGTAAAATATACAGAACATAAAATTCACCACTAAAATCATTTTTAAGCAGACAGTTCAGTGGCCTGAAGTACGTTTGTGTGGTCGTACAACCATGGCCGCCATCCATCTCCGAAAGGCTTCCATCTTCCCCAGCCGGAGCTCTGTCCCTGTTCAACACTTCCTCCCCATCCCCTCACCCCAGCCCCTGCTCACCTCCATCTGCTTTCTGCTCACAGAAGTGAAATCACTTTGTGACTGGCTTATGTCCCTGAGCACAATGTCCTCAAAGTTCGCGTTGTAGCGTGTGTCAGAATTTCCTTCCTTTCTAAGGTGGAATCATCTTTCATTGCACATTTTGTTTGACCAAGGAAGTTCCTCGTGTGGGTTAGCATCTTTCCTCTCTCCCTCTCCCTCCTGCTTTCCTTCACTCTCCCTCCTTCTGTTCAACAACTCAGAGCACCCACTATGCGTGAGTCACAGTTCTAAGCACTGAGGATAGAGACATGAACAAAACAGACAGAAATCCCTGCCCTGCTGAAGCTTACATTCTGGAAGTGGAAGCAATCAAGAGAAAGTTAAATAAGTACAACACATAATATAACAATTTATTGGTGCTTTGAAAAATAATAAGAAAGTAGGGAGTGGAGTAGGGTCAGGGAAGGCCCGACTGAGGTGACCTTGGGGCAAAGACCTAAAGGTAGTCGGGGACCTCTGGGGGAATACTATCCCAGACACAAGGAGCAACAGTGCAAAGGCCCTGAGGTGTGTCTGGGGACCAATGAGGAGGCCAGCCTGCCTGGAGCAGAATGAGTCATGGAGAGTGTGGACCCTATGGGATAGGTACTATCTTGTCCCCAATGTACAGACTGAGAAACTGAGTTGGAGGGGAACTGGCTGGTCCAAGGTCACTGAGCTGGTCAGCACAAGAGGAAGTGCACAAACTCCAGGACTATAGGAATCTCTGCTCCACTGCCGGAATCTTCTGTTGTCCTCCAAGGCGATTTGAGGGTCAATTCCATTTATACACTGATTTAGGTGTCCAACCCCGGTTTAGTGCATTTTTCATCAACTGACTCACCGAACCCTTCCCATGGTTTCGTGAGAAAGATGCTCTTATTATCTTCGATGTACAGACGAGGAAGAGAAGTCGCCCGCCCAAGTTTACACAACGCGGAGTGGTGGCACCATGGTTCCATGATTTTAACCCAAGCGGAGAGCTCTTAACAACCGCAGGGAACAAGATGCCCAAGAACAAAGGGGCGGATGGTGCAACCGCCAGAGTGGTGGGATTAGCTCCCGACAGGAGGAAGGACGCCTCTTCCATTGTTCCAGGAAGGAAGAAGGAAAGGGCGGGTGAGGTTTCAGGTGGGGTGTGGGTCCTGTGGCAGGAAGAGGAGGGAGGGCCCTTGGGTTGGCTTCTGTTTCCTCTGGGGAGATCGATGCCAGCTCACCTCAAGGGGCACCTGGGCGGATGGGGTGGGGGAGGTGAGGGTGGCGGACAAGGTGCCCAGGTGAAGCTGTCGATCAGCAATTTAAAGGGGCATCATTGGAGCAGTCTGACGATTTTGTTTTGTTTTTCTCCAGCAAAGAGCAGGCACATGTAGGGCTGGGCGATGGTGGGAGGGATGCTAAAACAAGGGAGTTAAGGACTCTGGGGGCGGGGAAAGGGGTGGACTGTGGGGTGTAGGAAGTGCAGACAGAAGGGGCTTGGTTGGAGGCTGCATGAGGGGGTCAGGGTGCCTTTGAGTGGAAGAACAGGTGTGGCAGGGCCACCCGCAGCTCTAGAAGCATGGGAGGCTGTGGTCAGGGAGTGGGATGTGGGGTTTGTGGCTTCAGAGGTGGAGCATTTCTGGATGGAGATAGGGGCCAGGGTGCTACCGTGGGAATGGGGGAGGCAGTCTCAGACCACACGGAGGTTGGGGGACTGAAAAACCAGGGGGTCCTCTTTCTTCAACGCCCCTGAGTCCTTGTTGCCAGGGAAAGCCTGTCTCTGTCTTCACTTACAATAAATATCAGGCGGGTTGCCAAAGACCTCGCACACATCATCACGTTGAATCCCCACAGCAGCTTTAGGAGGCTTAGAGACTCTTACTGGCACCATGTCACAGGGAGGGAATGGGGTCTCAGATAAAAAGCACTCGTGCAAGTGGCATAGCCAGGATTGGAACCTGGGTCATCCAGCTGTTAGACGCCATGCCACTTTGCCTTCAAATCTGTTCGTAAGCCATTGCGGGCAGGGAGTCCTGTGCTGGGTCCCCAGCCCCTGGGACAGCCCAGCAAGCGATGAATGCTTGCGGGACGAGCACATGGACCCTCCCGTCTGCCTTGTTGGGCCCCTGACCAGCTCTTGGTTGGCAATTTTTCTAGTACTTCCATGTGCCACATCGCTCTTAATCCCCCCATTGGCCTTGCATGGTGCACATGTAATCGCTCCCATTCTGTAGATGGAGAAAAGCCAGAGAAATGAGGTAAGTTGCCCAACATTGCACGGTGAGCAAGTGCTGTAGCTGGGATTCAAACCTCAGCCTGTCTGGCTCGATGCCCCTCTGCTGCTGATCTCACGTGTCTCTGATTACCCAAACTTTCTGGGTAATCTCTCAGATGTCTCTGACTCAGCACCTGTGTCTGCTACGTGCCAGGCAGTCTCTGTATGCACACCTGGGTGCCCTTGATGCCAGGTCAACAGGCAGCAAACATTTTTGCCCCACCTCCCTCCATCTTTATTATCTCCCACTTATTTCTGTTTAAAAAGTGGGAGAAGATGGGGCCACCCCCAAGATCCCCCTGGTCGTCCCCTTGTTAGTAAATGACACCATCCTTTTTCCTGTTGGCTCGCGTCAAAAGCTGGGAGTGGTCCTTGATTCCTCTCTCACTCCCACCTCCCACTTTGGCAATTCCTGTCAGCTTAGCGCCAAAATAGTCACGGAATCCACACACGTCCCTCCTCTCTTACCAAGCCACATTTCTCTCTCCCCTGGACAGGTGCAGTAGCATCCGAACTAGTCTCACTGCTTCCACATTTGACCCCTGTTCCCACCTTCCGCACCCCATGCCAAGTCCAAGTCCAGCAGCCAACGTGTTCCTAAAATGTAAAACAGTATCATGATTCCCCGCTGCAAATAGAATAAAACCCAAATGCCTCCGAGGCATTCTGTCCAGCTTATGTCCATCCCTCCAACCTCATCACTCCATCATGCACTGTGCCTCAGCTCCTTGGGACTTCTTTGATTTTTCTCAGCATGGTAGCTGCCTTCCCAATTTAGGGTCTTTGTCTTTGCTGTTCCCTTTGCCTGGGACACCCTTCCTGCCATTATGCCTATGATCACCTTGTCTGGAGCAGACATTCCCCTCTAGTTTCTATCTCAGCCCCTCGTTGGTTTTCCTTTTTATGCCTTATTCCAAACTATAATTGCTTTATGTGTTTGCGGCCTTGTTTATTGTCTTTTTTTCCCCCTCTATGGCATTTATTACCATCAGATGTCCTCATGTTTTATTTACTTGCTTTATTGTGGATTCTGTGTCCCATAACTTGAGTGTCATCTCTGACAGGGCAGGGGGTTTTGCCTTCCTTATCTGATCTGTGCCCTGGCACATAGTAGGTACACAGTAAATATCTGTAGAATGAAGTAACATCTCTCTCACTTGGACTGAGGCTTCATGAGGGCCGGGACCTTGTCTTGCAGGGTCACTGCAGAATCCCCTGTGACTAGTCTACTACCCGCCATGTGGTGAGGCTCTGTATAAACAGGCTGAAGGAGTGAGATTATCTCAAAGCCTTCTTCTCTCCAGAGTCTCTGCTTCTTTCCAGAAATCTGTTTCCCTCCAGAATCTCTGTACCCAATGCTTCTACCCCTTCAGACCAGACACTAATCTCCAATTACCCAGCCTTGGGAGAGCACGCACAGGGGGAAGATGGGAAAGCCTATCTTTCTGAGACTGGGCTTCAAATCCCTAAGGGGAAGAAAGCTTCCGACTCTGGGGGATGAGGTTTCTGCATCATCAGCCTTGATCCTTTCACAGATCCACTGCCATACTCAACAAGAATTAAGGATCCCTTGTGTTTATGTAGGGGCTGCAGTTTACCAAGGCCAAAGACCACAGCAAGAGTCTTCCTCCATGATGACTAGGGCTCCTGTCTCAGCAACACCCCTGCTCTGCCCTCCACACTTACTGTGTCTTTCTCCCTCAGCAAAGGACTGTCCTGTGTTTACTATGGCCATCTGCCTAAGTGGCAAACATCTTTATTTCTGTTTGGTCTGTTTAGGAAGGACTTCTCTTGTAATAGGGTTCATGTGGGAGCTCCTATGCTTACAAAATGCACCCTAGAGTTTAGTAGGACTTCTAGCCCTTGGTGAGTACTTCTTAAATAGCCCTCATATCCGGTCCCACCATCCCATTCCCTTGCTGCTGCTCTGTTTTGGCTTCTCCCTGCAGTCTTTTTGTACATGGCCCCAGAAGGAGCTTTCTGATACCCAGAGCTAGTCCTGTTTGCTCTGAACCCTTCCTAGCGCCTCCATTACCCCCAGCAGACAGCCCTCAGGATGCGGCGGCTTTTCAGTCTTCTCAGGGGCCCAGCCACCTGGACTAACTTCTCCCCAGCCATCCTGCCCTGGGAGCTGCCATTCCACCCAGGTTCCGGGTGCTTCCTGACCTGCAGACCTCTGCACCTGCTGTTCTGTCAGCCTCGTCTCCCTCCCACCGCTTTCTTGTGCTCAATCTTTCTTTCTTTCTTTTTTTTTTTTTTTTAAGATTTTATTTATTTGAGAGAGAGCAAGAAGGAGCAGGGGGAGGGACGGAGGGGGAAGCAGACTCCCCGCTGAGCAGGGAGCCCAATGTGGGACTCAGTCCCAGGACCCTGGGATCATGACCTGAGCCAAAGGCAGACACTTAACCGACTGAGCCACCCAGGCGCCCCATCTCGTGCTCATTCTTACTCACCTTTGGAGCCTGGTTGAAACACTACCTCCTTCTTAAGGCATTCTATGACGCCCCGTGTGAGCTGGGCACCCCACCCCTGGGCTCCGTGTCCTTGCTAACTTCCCACTGTGGCACGTATCCGTGTCCATGCCTGCCTTCCCCACCAGAAGGGGAGCCCGCTGAGGGCAGGGACTGGGGCTGACTCAGCTGTTTCCCCACGGCTCCGCACAGGGCCTGGCTCCTGGGAGGCACCAGTAAATGTTTGCTGCGTGAATAAAGGGATGATCCTTATCACTCCTCTGCTCAGAACTCTCTATGACTTCCGTCTCAAAACTGAAACTGAGCCTACACCATCTGGTCCCTCTTAGCTCTCTCCTCCACTCCCCCCTCCACCACTGTCCTGCCTCAGTTTGCACTCTCTGTTCCTCTGCCGGCAACGCTCTTCCCACCAATCTGCAGAGCTCGCTGCCTCACCTTGGACAGGTCTTTGCTCAATTCTATCTACCCCACTGTTTTGTGTGTGTCCCAGATGATCGTTGTGTCTGGACCGGCCCTTGTGGTTCTCATGATTGCAAGATGCCCTCAAAAGTAACCATCAGGAAACTTTAAAAAAATATAAAGTTTTTTTTTTTTTTTGAATTGGGGGCCATACAGAGAGGTCACAGTGGAGGGTGGGTGCACGGGTCTCTGGGCTTCTGCTTTTATGGGGGTCCGGGGGGGTACCTAGGGTTCCACGGGCTCACTCTTTGTGAATTTAAAACAAGAGTGGGGAATTGAAAGTGTGGGAAGAGGAAAAAAAAGCTGCAGGGTGATTTTGATTTATGGAAATCCATTAAGATCTCTGAAACAAAGGAGCCTGGGGGAGGGGAAGGCGGCCTGGCTTTTATGTAGTCGTGTGGCTGGCCATCTGGTTACTGCGATAGCCTCTTTGAAGTGGGTGCCTTGGCAAGCAAAGCTCAAGTCAGGCGCTTGCATCACAAAAAAGAGAAAACCCGACCGTCAGGGCTTACACGACACCTCCTTGCATGTTGGCCTGTTTCCATCCCCTGATTTATTACCACCTGACATACTGTATATTCAACTTATTTTTCTCCTTTCCTTTTTGGCCTCTCCCATTCGGGCGGGCGTGTGTTCACTGCTGTCACAGATGAAGTGCTCAGTAAATATTTGCGGAATGAATGAATGCTTGAACACACAGGTCTTGAGGTCAAGGAAGGTTTCCAACGGGGCCTTCATCTTTCTGCCAGACTGTGCCGCTCGCCCTTGGCGCCTGGCTCAGACCAGGAAGACCAGGGAGGAGGTGACAGCAGGGAGCCGAGCTCCCACCCAGGCAGCAGAGAGACCTTGGTCAACCGTGGTCACCCGAGGCACAGGTGTGGGTACAGTGACCTCTTGTGGCCAAAGCCTAGGACAGCATCTTCCCAGTTCCCCCGTGGGGCCCTCAGGTCCCCTGTGAGGTCTGAACAGCGGTTGCATCGGAAAGGAGATGGGCTGTTAAGTATAACATACATACTGTATTTCAAAGGCTTAATACAAAAAAAAAAAAAAAAGACCGTAAAATATCACATAGTTTTCAAAAACATGTTAAAATTGTAATATCTGGGATATTTAGGTCAAATATATTTATTTGGGTCAAATAAAATACATTATTAAAAGTTCACTTGTTCCCCCTCCTTTAAAAAATATGGCTCTTAGAAAACTTAAAATTACACATATGACTCAAATTATATTTCAATAGGGTAGTGCTGAACCCCAGGCGGAATCTAACCACCCACCCATCGCCTGGTGTGGAGGGACAAACTCCAGCTAGGCAACCTCAGTCCAGTGACCGAGTCTCAGGCTACGACCAGGGAGACTGCGGTGTGGGTGCAATCAGACGGAGCAGCATCCGCGGCAAATACAGCACTCAAAGAGAAGCATCCCGATTACCGTAAATGAGAGAGCCCATCGAGTGAAGCTGTTTTGCTTATCCCACTACCGGCAAACATGACACATAGTAGGTCCTAAAGAAGGGTTAGGGCTCTCCTGCGCATGCCCAGAACCTGGCAGCGTACTAGGCAAGCAGCCCAATACTACCGGCTCTGGCTTGGAAAGTTGCTCAGTTCTCTTTCTTCCAGAACAAGAGTTTTGGTCTCCAGCCCCTCTTTCCTCAGATCCTGGAGTCCTGGCCCCAGTTCCTCCTTCTCCAACCCCCCAACCCTCCTCCCTCAGACCCAAGGGTTCCAGCCCCCAGCCCCTCCTCCCTCAGACCCAGGGATCCCGGCCTCATCTTCTATGGGGTCACGGGTAACCCGTCCTGTCCGTCCCCCTCCCAACCGCACACCGAAGCCCGGGCGGAGGGGGTTTATCCACAGCGCTCCTTACAGGCCGCCCCGCACTGCCCGGCGGCGGGGTCCGGGGCAGACCCGGGGTCGCTGGCCGGCGGGGGTGACCCCTCCTCGTCGCGCCCCCTGCGGCCCTTGCCGATGGCCAGGCGGGGCCGGCCGCGCTGCAGGCCGTCCAGGAGGGCGCAGGCCTG
>NC_048229.1:29515182-29530238 GCF_002007445.2 Ailuropoda melanoleuca | reverse complement strand
CTGCGGCCGGTGCCGGCCGTGCTGCGGGCCACGGCGTCCATCGTCCAGCCCCCGAAGAGGTCTGCGTAGGCCACGACGGTGAGCGGGAGGTCCCAGCGCGCCGCCTGCCGCCGCCGGCCGCCAGCGCCGCGTCCCGGTAGCCGCCGATGCCCTCGTCCACTGCAACCAGGCGCAGCGAGACGCCCAGGCGCGGCGTGAGCTCGCGCAGCACATGCGCCAGCACCGTGGAGTCCTTGCCGCCGGAGGCGCCCACGGCCACCACGGCGCCGGGCGGCAGCAGGCGGCCCGCCAGCACCGTGTGCAGCACCTCGGCCTCGAAGGCGGTGCAGAAGCAGGCCCCGCACAGCGCTTGGCCGGAGCGCGGGCGGCGGAGGGCAGCGCGCGCCGCGTGGCAGGAGGCGCACTGCGGGGCGGGCATCGCGAGTTCCGGGCGGGCTGGGAGGAGTCGGCTTCTCCTGGACCGGGAGAGAGGGGAGGCAGGTTACATGCGGATTCCGTTTGCGGGGTCGTTGCCTCCGGGGAGGCTGCCAGCTAGCTCCCCTGCCCAAATTCATCCAGGGCCAGGCCTGTGCGGGTAGCATAGGCTTTTTCTGGGCGTTCTGGCTTCAGGGGGCTTCTCGTAATGCACCCCATTGTGCACCAAGTAGAGAGGAGCCTAAGAGTTGGTATGGGGGTGGTGGGAAAGACAAGCAAGTTACGCTAAGAATTAGGTTGTGTCCTGTTTGGGGGGATGGGACAGCCCATTAAGAAGCTGGTTCACAGTCTCCAGGGAGGCCGTCCCTGGTACAGCACGAATCAGAGGGACAGGGTGGAGACCTCTGACCTGGACCTCCAGGGGTGTTTAGAGAGCCTGGAAAAGGGTTAACAACTCTGAGGACAGAGGAGGGCAAGGGGAATGCAGCTCTGTTGGGGGGGGGAAGGGGGAGAAGCGGGGGGTGGCGGGGGGCGGGGATACTGTCTCCAGGAGTGAGCCCTGATGGCATCGTCTGGAGGGCAGGTGATCACCAACTCCAGGGAGACACAGACGCAGCGTGGGTCCCGTCTCCAAGGACACCAACCGGGGCTGCTTCTGCTTCCCAGGCAGGGTGGTTGGGCCTCCAGAATTGGACTCCATTCTGCTCTGGTATCAGAATCTCCCACAGGTTTCTATGGACTTACAAAACATGGACTGGCCCATCCTTGACCCCTTTCTGCCCCCCTCCTCCTACCTGGTTCCTCCCCAGCAGCAACTCCAATCCTCCAGCCACACCCTCCTTGGTGCCACATGCCTGGTAAACCCATAAAAATCCGCCAGGCTCCGTACCCCCTCTCCAGGCCACCACTGCCTCCAGCCTGGCCTAGTGCAGGAGCCTCTGAGCAGCTCACCCTGCTTCTAGCATTTGCCACAATGCGTGGAGTCACCTTATGTGACTTTGTTTACCGTCTGTGACTTCCTGAGGCAGGGCCCATCCCATTCAAATGTCTAAGAGGCATCTCAAAACCCGGACTCCGGATTCTTCTTCCCACACCTGCTTCTCCTGCAGTGAAAAGCAGCTCCGTCCTTTCAGCTGCTCAGGCCAGAAGCCTGGGGGGCCAGGACCCCGGTCTGCCCCTCCTCCACCACCCTTCTCACTCTCCCCATGGGTGACTCCAAATTCCAATGTCGGGTCGCAGCCGCTCCTCCACATGTCCCACGGAGGACGCCCCAGAGACGTCCTCAGACCCCAAGCCCTATAGAAGCCCAAATAGAAGACAGCAGATCCTGTCGGACTATAGTTTCTACGCAGACTCAGAAGCCAACACTCCTCACCATCTGCACGGCAGCCAGCCTAGTCTGAGCCACCGTCTCTTCCCACTTTAGGAAAAGCCAGGGGCCTCTGAGGCACTCTGTGATCTGGCTCCTTTTTCTCTGACCTCGTCTCCCCGTCTCCTCCGTCATGCTGGTCTGTACTGTCAAACACTCTGGGACACACACCTAGCACAAGGTGTTCGCACTGACTCTTCCCTCCGCTCAGGTACTCTTCCCTGTACAGGGCCGGCAAGCAGCCCTGAGGAGCCATCAGCCGTAACCATCAGCTGCCTCTGCCACATTTGAGCAACAGCCCCTTGAAATATTTTCTCTTTTGACTTTTGACTTTATCCTCCCTCCGCTCTCGTGCTTTGTCTCCCGCAGGGTCTCTAGTCTCTTTTGGAGAGTTCTCTTCATGGTCCTCAGGTCCTGCCCAGCCCGTTCTCCTTGTGGGTGACTCTGACTTGTGATGTCCAGCCGGCTGGGCCTGCAAATGCCCCACTGAGGATCCTGGCTAGGCCTTCTCTCAGATCCCGAGCACCCACACTGGCCAGCCTCCAATCCCCCCTTCCCCCAGATAGAAACCTGTTCTTGCCCAGCTGTCTCCTGAGGGCACCACCACCTTCTGCCCACCTCCTCCACAGGACAGGACACAAAGTCACCCTGGATTCATCCCTCCTCTTGCCCTAAATCTACAGTCACCCAGTTCTGAGGGCCGGCCTCCTGAAGGAGGAAGACCCTGGCAGTGTTGAGTCTGTCCGGGTTGTCAGAGACTCATAGGCCAGGATATGGAGTTTGAATTTTATTCAGAGAGGGTTTTGAGCAGGAAAGGGATATGATCTGACTTATGTTTTAAAAGGATCCTATTAACTGCTGTGCAGGGAGCATATTTGAGGGGGTAAGTGCAGAGGCAGGGAGGCCAGGGAGGAGGCTATGGCAATAACCAGTGAGAGTTGCAAGTGGCCTGGGTGGGGGTGGTGGCAGTGGAGGTGGGAAGGAAGGGTGGGACTCTGGACCTGTTTTGAAGGTAGAGTCCATAGGACTTGCACAAGACTTGGATCGTGGTGGAGGCTCAGCTGATGAGAAAAGACAAATGGAGACTGATTGGAGGTTTTGGGCAGAGCCCCCAGGAGGATGATGGGGCCATTTCGTCAGGAGGGCCACCAGGAATTCCATTTGGACATACCAGGTTTGAAGTGCCTGCTAAGCACCTTCCTGTGGAAGACTGTAGGGATCCAGCCTGGGTCAGGCACCCCTTCCAGGCTCACAGAGCCGCTAGTATGCCTCCAACCCCGCCTGACCACGACTTGACCTGTTGGTGGCAGACCTGTCCCCTTCGGGGTACTAAAGGCGGGGACTGGGTTGGCCTCGTCCACCGCCGTCTCCCCCCAGCCTCGCATAGGCCTTGGCACAGCGACAGCGCTCAGTAAATAACTGTAGAATTGGGCATAATAAATGCCTCCAGAAGAAGAGACCCGGGCCCCAGGGATGCCTCCGGATTGCAGCCTTGTCAGAGGGACGATAGTGTGTGACATCCTTCTATCAGAACAGAGGTTCGAGGACACACTAGCGGCCTCCTGGATGTACCCGATGCTGTGGGGGTGGGCAGGGAGACGGTGGAATCCCCACCTGGGGAAACGGGTGGCTGGGCAAGAGACAAGATGGCCCACAGTGTCCAACGTGGGGATCCTGGCCAGAAAGCCTCTGGGACACAGACGTTAGGGAATCACGGGCGCTGGTGTCACCACTCCCCGAGCCTCTCAACTTCACATGGCATCGCAATTAAGAGCAGGGGCCCATGGGCCCATCCGCGGCAAGAGGAACTACTCACCTAGACAGAACGCGGTACTAGGACGTCCAAACGGCCCCACACGCGGAAGTCTGGCACGGAAGTGGCTCTGGAGACTACGACTCCCACAGGGCTTTGGGGGAGGTCTTGCCTACTGCTCCCAGAACCCCATGCGGCGCCTCCGAAGCTCCTGAGGCGACTGGGCCTGCTAGGCCTACAACTCCCAAGAACCCTTGCGGCCCCTTCTGTCGCTTGCTAACGAGTACTGCCCGGTTTCTTTATGCTCCCGCGCACCGGCTTGGGAAAGAGGCAGAGCTGCGAGATTATTTTTAGATTTTTTTTTGCCTCTCCTCCCCCCCCCCCCCCCTTGGCNCGTGCAGTACACTTAAAAGGCGAAGCAGCTGTATTCGGATTATCTGCTTTTGCGGGATTATTATAGGCTTTATTATTATTATTCTTAAAGATTTTATTTGTCAGAGCAGGAGCCGGGGCCGTGACAGGCAGAGGGAGAGGGAGAAGAACGCTCCCCGCTGAGCAAGGAGTCAGAGCGGGATTCGATCCCACGACCCTGGGATCATAACCTGAGCCAAAGTCAGATGTTTAACCGACTGAGCCACGCTGTGCTCCTTATTATAGGCTTTATTTTTATTTATTATTATAGGCTTTAAAAGCTATTGTAGAGCATTGATTTCTACCCTCTGAGGTGGAGTGGCAGGAAGGACTTGGAGGTGGGAGAGCCTTGGTCGCTCGCCAGTGTGAAAGAAGGAGGCAGCACATGAGGATGTCGAATGGGGAGACGGAGCAGTGTGTGTGAGCCGAGGTCTCTGAGCGTGCTTCAGCTGTTAGTGCTTTGGTGGTGGTGGTGTGTGTTGGGGGGAATGGGGGGAGTTCTCTGGACATGGCTCCTGACTCTGGATAGTGGGTGAGTTTGAGATCCACTGTGCAGGTTCCAGCCAGTGAACCGGATAGTGCACACTTCGTTTCACGAGGAGGTGGAGCTGGAGGGCGGAGAGCAGGTAAGAAAGGACTTGGCTGGACCAGGAGACCCCAGAGACCCTGACTTGCGAGACGGAGGGATCCAAAGGCTCAGACGCCAGAAATCCAGTAGTCCCTAGGTCCAGGGTCATGGAGACTCAGAGTTCCAGTAACCCAGGAGCCTGGAGACCCTGACCATCTAGACTATTACTGAGAAATTACGCTCTAAAAAATATACCCAACTAAAAATACATATTCATATCAAAGACATGTTTGTAGCAGCACTCCTCCTCATAGCTCCAGACCCGAAATAACCCAAATGTTCCTCTAATGTAGGAGGTTTGTGTAACGTATGGCATAGGCACACAAAGAAATTCTTTCAGCAGCGAGAATAAATGAATTGCTGTTACGTGTGTGGGTGACTCTCACAATAAAATGTTAAGCACTAGAAGCCAGACACTGGAAGTTCCCAACGACATAGAAGTGAAAAACAGAGGAAACTGATCAGTGATGGTAGAAGTCATACAGTGGTTACTTTTCTGGGGGGAGGGCGAGTAATTAGGACGGGGTGCCGTGGGGCTTCTTGATCTAGGTGGTTGCTCCAGGAATGTCATCGTCGTATGACCATTTATCAAGCTTATCTTTCTTTTTTTATTTTTTTTAAAGATTTTTTTTATTTTTTATTTATTCGACAGAGATAAAGACAGCCAGCGAGAGAGGGAACACAAGCAGGGGGAGCGGGACAGGAAGAAGCAGGCCCATAGCAGAGGAGCCTGATGTGGGGCTCGATCCCATAACGCCGGGATCACGCCCTGAGCCGAAGGCAGATGCTTAACCGCTGTGCCACCCAGGCGCCCCCAAGCTTATCTTTATAATCTATGTATGTTCTGCTCTATGTATGTTCTGCTTCAATATCTTTTGCTTTAGAAAAACATAAGGGGAGGGGCACCTGGGTGGCTCCGTGGGTTAAGCCTAGGACTCTTGATTTCAGCTCAGGTCACGATCTCATGGGTCCCTGGGATCGAGCCCCATGTTGGCCTCCATGCTCAGCAGGGAGTCTTCTTGAAAGATTCTCACCCTCTCTCTAAAAATAAATAAATCTTTTTTTTAAAAAGTAACAACATAAGGGGATATTTCACTCAAATAAATGATAAGACTTTAAAATGCAGACATATAAAAATTATAAGAAAAATATAATTTACTGAAACGGTCTCAAGAAGAAATGAAAACCTCAAATAGCCATGTATCCATAAAGGAATTGATTCAGTAGGAAACGTCTTTTTCCGGGGGGGGGGGGTTCACTGGAAGGTTCTGAATGTGCAAGGCAGAAGTAATACCAATTTTTCATGAATCTGTCCAATATGAAAGACACATCAGCCAGGATGACTTTTGCAAGTCTTTTGCTTTCTCCAGGCTTCATTAAGTCCTGCAGAGTAGGGAAGTGATACTGGCTGGTCTCCGAAAAGCTCTCCATCTCTGGCAACTGCGGGTCTGAAGTTGCACTAACACATACAATTACGATCCTTTCCATACCCACTGGCTTCTTCTTGTGGTTCACTTTTTTTTTTTTTAATCATTCTTGCTATACCAAGAGACCTTGGTGACCAGACTGTCCCAGGACAGTGCCTGGCATTTATAGTTCGAGAGATGTCTGTGCTGCTGGTAGGGCTGCTATAGTCCATGCTGTAGGAAGGTGAGTGGACCAGGAGCCAGAGGAGTCTAGGGCAGGGAGTGAGGGTGGAGCCTGAGTCTCTCTCTCTCCAGGGGCTTTGGTGCAGGGTCCAGAATATGACTTTGAAGTGCAGAAATTGGGGACATGGATCTCCATCCCCCCAGTTACTTGGGTCAAGACTCCTTGACTTACTCCACGTGCCTTCTTTTCTTCCCTCCCCCCCCCACCCCTGCTCCCCAACCCTGAGTCGGTGAGTCCTGTAAGCTTCACCTCCTGAAAATGTCCCAAATTGCTCCCTTCCTCATCCTCTCTGTTCCATCCCCTCCCCTTCACCCGTATGGCCTTGACCATGGCTCCTTCCTTGTCCCCAGCCTCCTGGTCTCCAGTGGCTCCGCTCAAGTCTGTGTCCCACATAGCGCAGGCCCAGAAAGGTTTCCCTGCCCCCAGAGCCCACCCCACCCCTTCCCTGCTCAGAGCCCTTGAGTGGCTCCCCTACATCTCGGGTTAAGTTGCTCAGCACATCAGATGCAGAAACTTCTCTGCCCTCCCTAGCAGGCTCCAGAAATATCTGCCATTCTTTTCATCTACAAGGCTCAGTGCCTGTGCTTGTCACTCTTCCAACAGCGGAGCCTTCCTCCACATGTTAATATGACCAGTGCTCCTCCTCCTTCCAGTCTCAGCTCAGCCTCTTTCCCTCCAGGGTCTTTCAGCCACTCTAGACTCCTGGATTTGTGTATATATGAGCATAGGTCAAACAGTTAGGCATCCCCTGCTTCTGAGTGGGAGGAAGGAGAGACAGACCTCTCAGCTCCACCATCCCTGTCTGCTCTCCAATGGATCCTGGTCTGTGTGGCCATAGCAACTTCCTCCCATGCTGAGCTGGTCCTGGGAGAGAAAAGCCCTGAGCCCGTCCCAGCCCTCAGGGGTCCTGGAGCTGCCCCATGCACGGGTGGAAGATGAAAGGGAATTCACCTGCCAGGCTCAGCACCCGCTGGGCTCCCAGAACTTTTCCTTCAGCCTCTCTGTGCAGAGTGAGTCGTATGCAGGTTCTGGGGGTGGACTGCCTGGTCCGGTGTTTGGGGTGTGGAAGGGACTGGGCTCTGGGGACAGAACTTCATCCCCTGTGCCCCCTTCTGCAGGAAGCCCCTCTGCCTGCAACTGTGTGACTGAGAAGCAGGAAAGCTCCTGGCCTCTAATCCTCATCCTGATCAGAGGGGGCCCCCCTGGGGGCTGGCTTCCTCCTCACCTATGGCCTCGCCTGGATCTACTGCAGCAGGTGAGCGGGCCTGTCCCTCTGCAGGGAAGGCTGGTGACGGCCCTGAGTTCCAGGGGGGGCTGAGCGGTCCCACCCTGCCTGGAGTTAGAACTAGAGCGGCGGCTCTCTGATCGGAGACCCGTGTTGGTTCCGCAGGTGTGGAGGCCTCCAGGGAGCGAGGCTGAGAGTCCTGACCGAGCCTCCCTCCTCCTCAACACGGGACTGAGGTGTGGACCTGAAGCTCAGGGGGACAGATCGGGGACGTCATGGCCAGCTTCCTCCTGGAAACACTTGGCCCACACACCCTGTGACTGTTCCTTTGTGTCTATCTGCCCCACTCCCCATCTACGTACCTCCTGTCCCATCCCTGTTCCCTCCCGTCCCAGTCTCAGTCCTCTGTTGGAGGGACTAGCCTTTGGGACCTTGTCTTCCCACCACTGAAGAGTTCCCTTGTTAACACTATACAGTTTTTAACTCAAAATTTGGTTCCTATTTTATACCAGATTTGTCACCTTTCCCCCCTAAATTTGTACTTTTAATGCTCTGCATTCCACAAGCATTTCTATATCACCTACTGTGGGAACAGAAAGCCCAACATTCTCAGAGGTTACAATTGTGAATGACGGCCGTGCTGTGTTATGTGACAGGAATCCTTATCAACAGCAGTACCAGATAATTAGTGGCCCCAAACTGTCAGCTCCACTCCAGCTGCCCCTCCACCCCACCCTCCCTAGGGCAGCAGGAGAGAACACCTGAAAACACAAATCCGACCATTTCACTCCCTGACTCTCTAGCTTTAGACCCTTCAGTGGTTTCTCTTTCTCATGAAAGTAATGAGAAAGTAGGAAATATGGCCCATGAGATGGGGCTTAGTCTGTGTGTCCCCCTTTTGACCATATTAGGCAGGGTTCTCCAGAGAAACAGAACCAAACAGAGATTTACTATGAAGGACTAACACAATTATGGAGGCTGAGAGGTCCCACAGTCTGCCACCTGAAAGCTGGGGACCCAGGAAAGCCTGGGGTGTAATTCCAGTCTGAGTCCCAAGGCCTGAGAAGCAGGGGAGCTGTTGCTGCAAATCCCAGTCCAAGGGCAGGAGAAGACCGATGTCGCAGCTCACAGGCAGGCAGGGAGGGAATGTGTCAGCTCTTCTGCTTTTTGTTCTTTGCAGGCCTTCAGTAGGTTGGATGATGCCCACTGGCATCGGAGAGGGTCGTCTACTCCACTGAGTCCACTGATTCAAATGCTAATCTCATGTGGAAATACCCTCACAGACACACCCGGAAATAATGTTTAATCCGGGCATCCTGTGCCCAGTCAAGTTGACACATAAAATTGATCATCACACTGGCCTAGGAAACCAATGTTCAGCATATACATACAGACAGACAGACAGACAGACACACACACAGCTGGGCATTGGTCATTCTGAGTACTGAGATGGTGGCCCATATCCTATCCTTTGCTCAGGGAAGACGGGGTCCTGTGAATAGGCAAATGGCCCCAGTGGTCGGATCAAAAAGATCCTGGGACAGGGTGCCTGGGTAGTGCAGTCGTTAAGCGTCTGCCTTTGGCTCAGGGCATGATCCTGGCGTTCCGGGATCGAGTCCCACATCGGGCTCCTCTGCTGGGAGCCCTTCTTCCTCTCCCACTCCCCCTGCTTGTGTTCCCTCTCTCGCTGGCTGTCTCTCTGTCACATAAATAAATAAAAATCTTTAAAAAAAAGAAAAAAGAAAAAGATCCTGGGACAATGTCTTAGTAGGCGAGAAATGCTAGGGACACTGTTTTCCTGGATCCTTTGTGTGTCACTGTAAACCTCTCTCTGGGCCACCTGTGCCCCACCTGTGTCACCCATCCAGGTACCGGGCCTCCACGGTCCTTGCCCCCAGCAATTCAGCCAGCTTTCCCCAACAAGCTGTCTGCCTCCCAGCAGTTGAGCACTGTTATGTCACACTGACAACGTGAGCCCCCGGAGCAGCCACAGGCTGTGAGAGCTGCAGTGACACCTACCTCTCCACTGACCTCGGAGCCTCGTGGTTGCTGCTCCCGCTTCTCCATTCTCTTGTGGCCAGCTTTCACCTGGAAGCAACTACCGTCGCTCTCTTTTTCACTGCCTGACCACCGCCATCATGGGTCGCATGCAGGCTCCCAGGCAGGGCCCGTCCCAGTGGGCTCTGCCACAGCGTCCCCACCTGGCTGAAGTTGACGTCTGATGACACCAAAGGAGCAAACCTACAAATTGGCCAAGGAGGGCCTGACTCCCTCACAAATGGCGTGATACTGAGTGACGCCCATGGTGTTGCACAAGTACGTTTTGTGACAGGCAATAAAATCTTGACAATTCTTAAGTCCAAAGGACTTGCTCCTAATCTTCCTGAGGACCTCTACCATTTGATTAAGAAAGCTGTTGCTGTTCAAAAGCATCTTGAGAGGAACAGAAAGGATGAGGATGCGAAATTCCGACTTATTCTGATCGAGAGCCCTATTCACCGGTTGGGTCCATATTATGAGACCAAACGAGTCCTTCCCTCCCCCTTCCCCACTGCCCACCAATTGGAAATGCGAGTCATTCACAGCCTCTCCTCCGATTGCATAAATTTGACTATGTACTCAAACAATAAAACCATTGTCTAACTAGAAACAACAACAACAACCTGGAAGCAAACAGGGAGGGGGATTTCTTAGAAATGTAGTCTTCAGATCAAATGAAGGCCTCAGATCACCATTTAAGAACCACCCTTGAAATGCAGTATGTAGAAAAATTCATCAGGCCAGTAAACCTCCCGTTACCTTTTCCCTATTAGCTCTGAATTGTGTGGGCTACTGATTAGGTTATCTGTTGCTGCATGTCAAACTACCCTATGACCTGGTAGCCTGAACTTTTATCCTATTTCATGATGCTGGTGCTATAAATTGCGCAGACTCCAGCTGGGCAGTTGCACTCCTAGCTTGCTTTCGGTGCTTTCAGGCGGTCGTGTTGAGGTTGAGATGGTGGCTGGGATCTGGGGCTGGGTGTCCGACCCTCAGGGTTCCTCTATGTAGCTTTTCTCTCCAGCAGGGTCCCCGGATTGCTTACACAGATGCCCAGATATCTGCAAGGCAGGAGTGGAAACTACCAGGCCTTCTTAATGTATGAGTCTGGAACACCTTGTCCTCCACATTCTGTTGTTCAAAGCAGTCATGGGACCAACCTTGATTCGAGAGGAGGAGATAATAATACACTTTATCTCGTAATGAGAGGAGCTCCATATTTGTATAAAGGAGGGGTGGGGTTGTTTGGGGGTTGTCCTTGGAGGCTGGTTCCTACAGCCACTCATCTGTCTTGAGTGTTGGCTGCCTCCTCTGGGGGAATTACCTCTCTCTGTCAGGGATGTTCAGAAAATGAAATGGAACCAGATATGTAAAAGGGCAACACAGAACCTTCATTTTCCCTGCGCTTAGACCGGTGACAACAGCCTGGCATTATCCGCAGGACATTTCTGAGGGTGGATAGAAGGATAAGAAGGAGAGACTCGGGTCTTCCCTTCCTTTGAGTTTCCCCTCCTAGGTAGACCTGGGACCTCCCTGGCACATCGGACATGCTGACTGTCCTGATTCCAGACCTAGGATCCCCGTTCTGTGGGGTTGCCCTCCCGCCCCGAGCTGTGGACATGCCCCACGTCAGCACCGCCCTCTGAATCAGCACCACGGACAGCACCCGGGAAGCTGGTAAGTCCTGCGCAGAGACAGCGCCCCCTATGGGTGGTGGCCCTACCTCCGCTGGGGCAGCGGTGATGTTCATGGCAAACACAGCACGAAACTTGTGCTGGAGGAAGATTTCCAGTCCAGTGGAAGACTGAGTGGGATTGAGAACACAATACCTGAGAGTCCAGAAATTCTCAGGGTACCAAGATCACCTGTGGAATTCACATGCCTTCAGATTGCCTGAAACTCCCTACCATGTCTACTTGTCCCTGAGAATTCGCCTTGCAGAACTCACTTTGCAGTCCAGAAGAGCAAGAGCCCCACGCATCCCCAGCCTTTGCCTCTCCCCTCCCAGTTATCTCCCCTGTGACACTGGAATTGTCATATAACCTGTCTCTCAACTAGATGCCGCCCCCCTCAAAGACAAGGGCTAGATCTCTCATACTCACCCCCTTACTAGAAACCTGAAGACACAATGTAGATGATTGTTGAATGAATGAATGAAATTTCCTCTCTCACCTCATGGGAAGAGTTGATAATTCTTCCCTGTCAGATTAACGTAAGCTCCCAGCTCAATGAATCCTGGGTTGACAAAAATTGATGAAGGGGGTCCCTGTGTGGACAGTGGTGCATAAGAAGGGGCACACGTATGATTTGGCAATTCAGAAGGCAGTGTCTTCTGAAAGTTGGAGAAGTGGGGCGAGAAGCCCCCCCAGCTCTGATGGCCTGTGGGTTGTAAGTTTCTCTTTTGCATACAGCTAGATTCTCTGTGACTTTCCCGTGTCTCTCCTTCTCATTCTTCTGCTTTTCTTTGCAAACTGGGGACCACAGAAACAGACTGGTCATGGCCCAGCTCTTCTGACCCCAGAGATGCTCTGGGAGAGAATGGGTTGTCCAGGCCAGGGGGCCAGGGGGCCAGTGTGGGGAGATGAGGCTGCAGGGGGACACACGGCTGCAAATGCAGGAATTGTTGTTGATGTGGGAGTGCTTATGCATACTCAAGTCCTGCACCTTCCCTTCTCAGTGACCTAGCGCTGACTGTACCCCTAGTTATGGGTAATGGTTCTGGGAAGGGGTCATATGGGATGCGTAGATTCATGAAGTGAAATGGAAGAAAACAATTTGTAATTTTTTCTATGCATACAAAGGCTTAAGAAAAACACGTGCAAGGCCATAGTATTAAAGGCGGCATGCTTGGGTGATAAAACTATAAAGAAAAGCAAGGGAACCATTAGCATTAAATCGACTCTTGGGGCTCCTTTCGGGGGGAGTGGGGTGTGCGATAGGGATGGGGACCAAGGGGGAGGTCCAAGTGCCTGCAATGCTCTATTTCTACCTTGTGATGAATCACTGAGTTGTTTTTGTGGGCACCCTTCTTTGTGTGTATCTTATGTTCCCCCCTAAAAAAACGTGTTAAGAGAACCAACATCTGTGGGAGGGGGTACCACCTACCAGGGTTCCCAGAACCTTCTCCCAGCCCCCACCCACACAGTTAAAATTCCCCTTCTGTGAATTCAGGTGCACATCTCTTTGCTCATGAACTCCTCACCATCTCAACGGTGGATGACACGTAGCTGGCATTCCTTGCTCCACGTCCCCGGCACACCCGACTCCTGGGAGCAGAACCTGCGTGCTCTAGAGAAATGAAGAGGAGGAGCGTGGCCCTGTGAGATAGCAGCAGTGAAGACATCGTCCTGGTGCCAGACAGCCGCGACGAAGGGGGAAAGGGGGAGTTTCTATCCCTTTCGAAATCTGCCCCTTCTCTTCTGTACTTCTCCCCATCCCAACCTCGCTTACAATCACAGCCTCGGGTTCCCTTGCCTCCTTTGAGTCAGGCTCCCCTTGACACCCTCGAGTCTTCGCCTCCACTGCCTGAGTGTCCCCTCTGCCCAAGCTTCCTGTGACACAGCCTCCAACCTGGGGGGACAGCAGCCTCTCACTCTGCCTGTAGTCCCCTGTCACAGGGAGCTCCAGGTGGTGAACACTTACTGTCTCCCCACTGGACAGTGACTCTCGGGGCAGTGGCCAGGGCTAGCATGTGACGTCGTGAGCAGGGAGGGGATGCCCACCGCATGGATGCCAAGGGAGGGAGGACAGTCGGCCTCCTCACACCTCCACCCCCGGCTTCCCCCATCTCTTGCGTCTCTGTGTCCTGCCCCTGGCAGGACTGACTTCCACAGACATGTACAGCCTGTGAATCATGGGGTCTGGCCAGAAGGGACCCGTTTTCACTTTGCAGAGAACAACCCCAGAGGGGGGCAGTATTGGGAGATGGGGCTTGAGCCCTGCACAAGGTGTGAATTTGGCTCCCTGAGGACTCTCATCCTCTCTGGCCTCTAGGCCCAGGGCCCCCAGGAGTGGATGTGTGGTGGTGGATGGCTGATTCCCAATGGCTGTCCTGGCCCTGACAGTGTCTGGGTGTCAAGTTCCTCCTCCATGGGGAGTCACTGTTCTGACATCACCTGCATCTTCCTGTTGGACCTTCCTCTGAATCTTGCAACTTTTAGTTCCTGAGAGAACAACCCTGACAAACAGACATTCTGGGGACCCTGGCATTGCCAAGCCTGGACATGCTCCTGCTGCTATTGGCCCTGCTCTGGAGGAGGGAGGGGGCTGACGGCCAGAGGGCACCCCAGGGCTGGGTCAAGGGGGGTTACAGGCTGCAAATGCGGGGCTCGGTGGCTGTGCAGGAGGGCCTGTGTGTGCTCGTGCCCTGCAGCTTCTCACTCCCCGAGGACCATGGGTCTGACTTTACCTCTGCTTTCGGCTACTGGTTCCGGGAAGGGACCAGTGAAGTTCACGGTGCTCCCGTGGCCACAAACAACCCAGGTCGAAAAGTGCAGGAGGAGACCCAGGGCCGATTTCATCTCCTCGGGGACCCCTGGGCCTACAACTGCTCCCTGGATATCAGAGACGCACAGAGAAGGGACTCGGGGACATACTTCTTTAGGGTGGAGAGAGGGTCTTCTGTGAAACATACTTACCGACAGAACCAGCTCTCCGTTCAAGT
Source organism: Ailuropoda melanoleuca (assembly GCF_002007445.2). Taxonomy (NCBI): domain Eukaryota; kingdom Metazoa; phylum Chordata; class Mammalia; order Carnivora; family Ursidae; genus Ailuropoda; species Ailuropoda melanoleuca. Next base: position 29,516,085 of record NC_048229.1, on the reverse strand, counting down.
GACAGGTAAGGAACAGACTCCAGGAAAAGCCACAGGGGAAGGACGGAGGTCCCAGGGCAGGGCTGGGATGGGACTTCCCCCCTGGGAGGGGTTGGGGGTAACCCGTGTCAGGACTCAGAAGCAGGAGCTGGACCAAACCCTGAGGCTTCTCTCAGGGCCTCCCCTTGGACCTTCCTCCTGATCCCCGTGTCTCCTCATCTCCTCACAGCCTTGACCCACACACCTGACATCCTCATCCCAGAGACTCTGGAGTGTGGCCGCCCCGGGAACCTGACCTGCTCTGTGCCCTGGGCCTGTGAGCGGGGCACACCGCCCATCTTCTCCTGGAAGTCAGCTGCCCTCACCTCCCTGGACTCCAAGACCCATCTCTCGTCGGTGCTCACCCTCACCCCACGACCCCAGGACCATGGCATGCCCCTCACCTGTCAGGTGACCTTGCCTGGGGCCAGAGTGACCATGATGAGGACCGTCTACCTCAATGTGTCCTGTGAGAGCCAGGGCAGGAACCCTGTGTCCCTGATGGGGTCCTGAGGGTGGTGGGTGGAGGGTCAGGGCCTGGGACATTGGGTTGCTGGTCCCAAAATCTGGGCTGGGAGAGGGTCAGGGGGACACCTGTCTCCACCCTTTCCCCATTTATGCAGCTGCTGGGGACAGAGGGCCAATGTCCATCAACCCTCCCCATTGACATGAATCCACCATGTCTTTCTGTCCCAGACTCTCCGCAGAATTTGACAGTAACCGTCTCCCAAGGAAATGGCACAGGTAGAATGGAACTTCCTCCTGGGGTGTGGGGAGCAAGGGCAGGGGCGGGTCCCCCCGTGGGTGAACCAAGGGGTCATCCCCCTCTCCAGCCCCCATGGCTCTGTAAGCAGCGGTCCCCATCGGCCCCCCTCCCCCCGCTTT